>NW_023495319.1:0-410000 GCF_904425465.1 Colossoma macropomum
CCGTTACACCATCCAGTCAGCTAATGCTGTGAGCTGCATTATCCAATCAGCATCCGTCCTTTTGGGTCTAAGGATGATCTCAGGAGCCCAAGTTCTCTGCTGAGCTGCCATGGAGTTCCTGTCGTTAGGAAGAGGCCCCTGAGGTTCTCCGTTTCTGAAGGCTCAGTGCTCGAGCAGGATGCGTCCTGTTGAGATGCTGTAAGCAACTTTGGCGTAAATGGTGCAGTTCCATGGAGGGTACAACACTGTATCAGTGATGGTATCCAGAGGCACGAACCAGTCAGCAGGACAGATCTGATTACTGATGATGCCATCACCCACCAGCACAATGTGCAGTTCTCCATTCTCACTGTATAAATCTACAAGAACAGGATAGCCTTATAGACTACAGAGGGGCACTTACTGCAGCACGCTTAACCATGCTAAATGTCTCCTCTTTGATTGATCATAATTAGATTAACACTAGATTATTATTTAGCTCAATTTCTAAACTGACTAAGAACCAAACAGTTACTGAAGCCCAGATGCCGTCAGGCTACAGCAGCAATGATTGTATGAATTTCTTCAATAATAAAATCGAAACAATCAAGCAAAAAATTCAAAACGCTCAGTTAACATCTACAAACCTGTTGCCTTACAAAGCCTGTCTTGAGTATATTGTAACTTCTGCAGAGAGGCTGGAATCGTTTACCTTACTTCAACACACTGAGCTAGTTAAAATTATTTCCTCATCAAAATCTTCTGCTTACATATTAGATCCTATTCCTACACGTTTACTCAAAGAAATTTTGCCAGAAATAACCAAGCCTCTTCTGTCAATAATAAACTCCTCTCTTAGCCTTGGCTATATCCCCAAACCTCTTAAACTAGCAGTAATTAGACCTCTGATTAAGAAAGCTGATCTTGATCCCTGTGAAACATCAAATTATAGACGTATCTTGAATCTCTCCTTTATATCAAAGACTTTGGAAAGTTCCTATTTGCACAGGAATAACGTACATAAAAAATTCCAGTCTAGATTTAGGCCCCATCGTAGTACAGAAACAGCATTAGTGAAAATTGTAAATGATCTTTTATTATTCTCTGATGAAGGAAATGTATCATAGCTAGCCCTCCTCAATCTTAGTGTGGCCTTTGATATGATAGACCACTCTATAGTACTAGATAGACTAGAAAACCTGGTAGGGGTAACAGGAATAGCTCTTTCCAGGTTCAGATCTTACCTCACTGATCGCTATCAGTTTGTGAATGTAACACAGTTATACATATATCAACCAAACCAGATGACAAAATTCAAATGAATAAGACTGAAGACGATGTGAAAGACATAAAAGACTGGATGTCGAGAAACTTTCTCCTACTCAACTCAGACAAAACAGAAGTTCTTCTTGGTCCAAAAGCTGCTAGAAACAAACTAATTTAATGTTTAAACTCAATAGTTTCTCAGTTACATCAGGTACATCTGTAAAAAACCTTGGTCTTATGATAGATCCTGATCTGTCCTTTTGATACACATGTGACCAACATTTCTAGAATAGCTTTCCTCCATCTGTGTAATATTGCTAAATTAAGAAATTCATTATCTCTACAGGATGCAGAAAAGCTAGTTCATGCATTTATTACTTCAAGGCTAGATTACTGTAATGCCCTGCTGTCTGGATGTTCCAGCAAAAGCCTTAACAAGCTTCAGTTAGTCCAGAACGCTGCAGCCAGAGTCTCACAAGAACCAGAAAGTTTGACCATATCAGCCCAGTTTTATCAAACCTGCACTGGTTGGCAGTTAAATTTTGCATTGAGTGTAAAATTCTATTACTGACCTATAAAGCTGTAAATGGACTCGCCCCTCAGTACCTGAGTGAACTTCTCTCCCACTATGAACCATCACGCCTACTTAGATCACAAGGTGCTGCTCACTATTAGTACCTAGAATAAATAAAGTTACATCAGGGGGGAGAGCTTTCTCATACAAAGCCCCCCAGCTTTGGAATAATCTTCCAGTCAGTGTTCGGGACTAAAAACCTGCATGTTTGGTTGAGCCTTTGGTAATTAATTTTCCCTGTTAGATAACAGGTGCAGATGTGGGGATCATGGTTTTAGAGCATTATGGTAAACTGGGAGTGTTGGTGCCGTCGTCCCGCTGCTCTCACTCACTCACTCAGGTTTGTTGACGGTGGAGTGGAGGGGCTGACATCTCAGGGAGGCTCATGTCTCTGTTACCTTTCTGGTTTCTTCCTCTTAGTGAGGCTGTAATATCCAGACCTGCTGGAGTCTCTGCTGCTCTGTTACACTGTAATCTGTGATCAGTCACTCTTTACAGAACTGACTCTCTGTGTGTTTCCTTTTCTTTGCCAAGTTGAACAGCTGAACAACCTGTGCGTCTGATGTTGTTGCTTCTTCTGTCTTGATCAGCTGCCCACTGCTCACCAGCCTTCTGGAACAGTTTGACTACCATGGAGCTTCTCGCTGAACAACACTGTGCTATCCTCACCTGCATGAACTGACCCTTCTGATGATATTACTGCTGCTGCTCCTGCTCCTGCACAGACTCAAACTTTTTAAACACAATCATTGCTTCACCTGTTTTCCCCCCGTTTCTTTATTTTAATATTTTATACTAACGCTGTTTCCTATCGGGTGTCGACCAGAGGAGAATGGGTTCCCCTTTTGAGTCTTGGTTCCTCTCAAGGTTTCTTCCTCTTGCTCTTAGCCAGTCTATATAGCCAGAGTGCTATATAGAGTCTGTAAAGTCTGTACCTCGTCGGGGTGATTTTTTTTTTTGTGGTGGTGCTGGTCTGTGCTGACCTGGTCCGGTGCTGGTTTATGCTGACTTAAGAGACCAGCATACAGCTACGGAGAAACACACCAATGAGGTCAGACTCATCACTCTAGTGCTGGTCTGGTGCTGGTTTATGCTTATCTGGTGCAGATATGCTGGTCACCCAGCATCCAAAACACAACATATGCTGGTTTTCAGCTATGCTAGTCTGTGTTGTTTTTTTCCAGCATTGTGCACCACCAGTTGCAAAAAACACTTTAAGGTGAATTTTCCCTTATGATCCTTAAGGTTAACGTGAATCAGAAATCAGAATGCATTTCTCTTCCTCAACATGATGTACTTCCATGTGAAACAATATACTTGGGTGGGGCTTATCTGTGGCCAGGACATCATTTTATTTTTTAGAATTTGATTGGAGCGTGTTTGTTGTAGACCAGCTTCCTCAGGAGCTTTAAACATGTGCACATTTAATCAGCCTTGTGATATAAAGCATGGCCCTATTTAAGACATGTAAATCATTAACAGAAACAATATGAACAGAAAATCCTTTATTATTTTCACACATGTCCAAAATTTCAGTGATTTACAGCTACTGATGCTTATGTTATACAGATTATGTTATATGATTTCTGGCAATAAACACACAAATAAAAACACATGATAAATAATAATGATTTAATTTTAAGTTCAGTGCTTAGCAACACAAACATCTACTGTTAATATTTGCTTAAACAGTTACAGAATACAATATAGTAATACCATAACTGATACTGGATTATCAGATATTACTTAATTATGTTACATTGAGAATTATGTTGACTACTGAGGGACTAGTGGATCAGACACAGCAGTGTTACAATATGTAAGTAATAGATGTAATATATGTGCAATAAATGAGCTAATATAGGTGATATAAGTGCAAAACGTAAGATAAGTAAAACATTTACTTATTGCAGAAGAAGCTGTATCTTTTCAAGCTGTCAAAATTTTAGGAAAATGTGATTTTTGTCTCCCATAATCATAAACTTTTATCATCTTAAACAGATTTTACTCTTCACATTTTATTCTTACTTTATTTGCTATAAAAAACAATAGGGAATGAAAGTGGTCAGAGCGCCCTCTACTGTTTGCATTTAAAGCATAGGTTAACAGTGAATAGGAGTTCAGCATAGCAAGCCTTTGTAGAGCATAGCAAGCCATGTCTTCCCCAAGCCGGAGATGGCAGTGGCTGCTTGATTTAAGCACTGTCTTTAATGAGTAGAAAACATGTAAAAACACTAAATTTAGCTGTTATTCCATTTACCCAAACCACCTATCTATCTGTCTTCAGTAATCACAGTGTGTGATTATCTTAGAAACCATCAACACCACTGTATCAACTTTTTTCTGTAATTTTTAGGTCTTAATGCTCTTAGTTATGCAGTTGAGGAGGACAGTACAATTCGGCTTGATTTTAGCCACAGAGAACACAAGTAAACGCTTCTTTGATTGCCTTCATGCTTAATAAACTCCTTTTCCACAGATATGACAGTATTTTTACAGCAATCACAATCTGAAAATATTTCTGAGGTGACTTGGTGATATTAGTGGAAATAGTCTGTACAAACTAGACCAAAGCCAAACATGATACTATATGAGAAACAAAGTTTCTGTGTTCCGTGTAGACTCAGAGAGAGACACAGCAGAATGATGGACTGACAACACAAAAAGCCATTTATCTCCAAAACTGCAACAAAACCATATTCTATATGGGTAAACCATATGGGTTGATACCTACATTAACTAGTAGGTATGTAAATAGCTAACAGAAACCTAATAAACAATAAAATGTACACAACAGATTTTTAGTTAAACAAATAGCAATCATGTTATTCTAAGACAACAAAATTAGAAGAAAATAGTAAAAGCAATAACACAGTACCTGTTACTTAGGATTAGTTAGCCAGTCAGCTAACTGTTTGTATGCTTTCTCAGGGTAGCAGTTACAAAAAGCAGAGATCTCAGCAGGTTTCGGGAGACGTGTTTGGCAGCTGATAACAAGGCCATTTTTTCCTAAGTTAGTTTACTTGAAAGCGAATGAAGATGTTCCTCATGCGCTGGTAATGTGCTCCTCTTTCTGTCTCCACTAAACTGGATGTCTCTGAACTCATCAGGGCTAAAGTGTTTTTGGGCTACTCTGTTTTGATTTGGCTTTCACTACTGAAGTTTTTAAGTGATTATTAAATTCTGTTTGACCTGCATTAAGTTGAAACTGGTACAAAATCACAATATTTGATGTTTTACTTTGTGAACTTCATTGGTTTTTGTGAATACACGCTCATTCCCAGTTTGATGCCTGCAACACGTTCCAAAAAATGTTGTGACAGGAGCATGTTTACCACTGACTTACATCACCCTTCCTTTAACAGCACTTAAAAAAAACATTTGGGGACTGAAGACACAAACTGATCCAGTTTTAAAAGCAGATTTTTTGCCATTCTTGGGTTATACAAATCTTCAACTGTTCAACCATACAGGGCCTTTGTTGTCATATTTTGCACTTCTTAATGCGCAGCACATTTTCAATGGAAGCAATCTGAATGGTCCTTTACTTCTTTGGAAAAGAACTGAAAGTTTTGTTTACCCAGAGAACTGAAAGGTTGACCACAATACATGTTTCCACTGAGCATCAGTCCATTTCAGATGAGCTTGAGCCCAAAGAAGTCGGCGGTGTTTCTGGACATTGTTGAAATGTGGCTTCCACTGTGCATAGTGTAGTCTTAACTTACATTTGTGGAGGCAGCAGTGAACAGTGTTTATTGACAATGATTTGTCAAAGTATTTCTGAGCCCATGTGGTGATCTCCATCATAGAAGCCTGCTGATTTTTAATGCAGTGCTGTCTGAGAAGTCAAAGGTCATGGGTTATTCAAAGTCATTTGTGGTTTTTAGCCTTACTTTTTACACACAGAGATTTTACTGCAGTTCCTGAATCCTTTATGGGTATTATGCAGCGTAGAGGGTGAAATACCTATAATCGCTCTTGGAAGCTCATTGAAGAATGTTGTTCTTAAACAGTTGGATTATTTGCTGATGCATTTTTTGCAAAGTGGTGAGTCTCGACCCGACCTTACTTATAAAGGACGCTGCCTTTGCTGGATGTTACTTTTGTATCCAAGCATGATTGCATCACATCTTTTTAAAATGTTTTCTGAACATTTAACAATGTTCCTGGTCTTAAATTGCTCCTCTCCCAACTTTTTTTTAAATGGGTTGCAGGCATCACTTTCAGAATGAGCATATATTTCTAAAAAACAATGAACTTCATAAGCTAACCCATTAAATATCTAGTCTTCGTAACTGTACTTTATTAGAAATTAATTAAAGTAAAAGTGAAAGTACTATGATTTAATCCTGCTCAAAAAAGTGCCATTACAAGGAAAAATGTACTCAAATACTGTAATGAGAATAAATATGATTTGTTATTTTCCATCTCTGGTAGAAGGCGAAGAAACTTTATGCAGTCAATAAAAATGACTTGGAAACAAAATCACTGAGAAACGTGGATAAAATTTACCCCACCTCTTCAACCAAAGCCCGTCTTCTGCTAAAGAAAGAATAACGAGTATGTGTGGAGCGGAACATGGAGCGAAGGATGCTGTACAGCATGGGATACTCATAGTGCTCCGTGTTCTGTGTGGTCATTACAGTTCCGTTGGGCATGTGGGCATACAGATCCTGCCACATTTCCACATTCGGTGGTGTAGTTCCTCTGTACTGCAGACCTGCGGCCAGGTGAATGGTGGCTTTGTAAGGTGGAATAATCTTTAGCAGGAATGCAATCACAGCAATTATTCTGTCTAAAGGCACTTCTGGTAGCCAGTCAGCGAGAGCGCCTCCTGGTGGATACGGTATGACAAGGCGTTTGCGATCTTTCAACAATGCCATCCAGTCAGCTAATGCTGTGAGCTTCATTATCCAATCAGCTTCAGTCTTCATAGGACCAAGGATGATCTCAGGAACTCCAGTTGTCTGCTGAGCTGCCATGGAGTTCCAGTGTTCAGGGAGGGGCCCCTGAGATTCCCCGTTGATGAAGGCTCGGTGCTCTGGCAGGATGCGTCCTGTTGAGATGCCGTAAGCAACTTTGGCGTCAATGGCGCAGTTCCATGGAGGATACAGGATCGTATCAGTGATGGTATCCAGAGGCACGAACCAGTCAGCAGGACGGATCTGATCACTGATGCTGCCGTCACCCACCAGCACAATGTGCAGTTCTCCATTCTGACTGCGCAGATCAGCAGTCTGACTGTCTGCTGCCTCTGTAAGCTTCTTGTGAAAGTAGCGTACAAGGTTAAGACATAAGATGGCACCATTTGCTACTTTTATCCATTTGAAAATATCATGCGAAAGATTCAAGAGATATTCCAGCAGCTTCTGACCATTTGCATCAACAGTGTTACTGTATGGGCCAAGATTTCTCAAGGCTTCATGCACTTCTGCCGTCTTCATCGTCTCCCTGTGAAAGCAGGGTTTCATTTTTTAGACACATTTCTGAATCTGCAACTGTTTGCACATACAAGTGAGAGTAAATGACTAAATTAATGAAATTAACCAGCTTGTTAAACTTGTTATTCATGGCATAAGCAGACAAGCATTTCCCTTTTGCAGATGTAGCCAGAACAACCTAAAAAAACACTTTTTGGTGTGTTATTTAAACTATTTATTTGAAGTATATCAGGTTTCACCAGTGGTTTCAGATATGTTTTTAAGATGTTAGCCTGGCTATGAGTTTGAGGTTTTCTCTCACTATGCAAGTAATTAGGCTAATCTTGTATGACTGGAAATAACTGCCTGGGGATTTTGTCAAGATGGCTGAATGAACAAACTTTTCCCTATATGTTAGCAGGCTAATGCATTAGCCTATTTAATAATAATGATAATCTTTATTTACATGGCATCTTTCATACATTAAAAATGCAGCTCAAAGTGCTTCAAAATACAAAGTAAAAACAACAAAGGAAGAGAGAAAAGGATAATCAAATAAAATAAACAAATAATAAATAGTAGGAAATTGGGATATATAACTAATACATTCAATTAAAAAGCATAAGATAAAAGTATAAATAAAAATACAATAAAAATGGAACAAACAAGAGGGTAAAAGTAATATTCCAGTAAAAACAAAGAAAACAATAAAAATGAGTTAAACGCTAAAGTAAAGAAATATGTTTTTAGCTGTTTTTTTAAAAACATTGACAGAAGGAGCCTGATGAACGCTTCCTCTCTGCTCTGTTTAAGTTTCACATGTGGAATATGGAGAGGCAGCACTGTAAGATCTTAAAACTCAATTTGGAACATCATCTATCAGCATTCAGAGATGTATGAAGGTGATAAAGCATTAAGATTTAAAAACTAGCAGTAAAGTTTTATAGTGGATTCTAAAGGAAACAGCGCAGCAGCCAGTGCAGTGTTGCTAAAACTGCTCTATTGTGGTCTTGTTTTCCAATCCGTGTTAATATTCTTGCTGCTGCATTTTGCACGAGTGGTGGTTTGTTTGTTGGCATGTTATCTAGCCACCTAAACAATGTTACATTGACAGAGTGTAGCTCACCCATCCACTGCACTATCTAACTTGTTTGGGCTTCAAGTAGTTGATGGTATGTAAATATGGTCAATGTTTCAATATTATCATACAATAAACAGGCTTATTTTTCTGAACAGAAGTGCAGAAACCAAGTTTCAAATGGTTCAGAGTGGGACACACTGCTGGCATCAGATACAATGATTGGTTAAAAGGAATATTGATCCAGATGAGGTGTTACCAGGAGAAATGCTCAGTCTTCCCAGAAGGAGGACTCCTTGGACATTGCTTATCCGGTTTCTTCTTGTTTTCTGGAGTCTTTGTGCAGTCGGCTTCGTGCTCTCTTGCCAGCCATGCAGCAGTCCATGCCACCGCTGCCGCCGCCAAACCTCCCAGAACCATCCATAAGTTATCATTTCCCCTTCTGTGCTCTGCCATGACTAACATAAGAGAAGTAGAAACAGTGATTACAGTGTGGTGGGGGGTGGGGTCAGGTGTTAGCTTGTGTGTTGACACCTTGCCTGCTGAGCCTATCTTAGCTCAGTGTTTCAATGAAGCATTTTTCTTGTATTTTGTCTCTTGCCTTGAGGTCCACTTATAATGTTTGTATAGTTCTGTACACCCGGACTCTTTTAATACAGAGCAATGCTGCTGTAATACATGCAGAATGTGGTTTTACATCGTCTTGCTGAAATAATCAAGGCCTTCCCTGAAAAAGACGTCGTCTGGATGGCAGCATATGTTGCCAAAACATGTATATATCATTCAGCATTAATGGCGCCTTCACAGATGTGCACATCACCCATGCCATGTGCTCTAATGCCCCCCTATACCATCATGAATACTGGCTTTTGAACTGTGCACTGATAACAAGCTGAGTGGTCTTTAGCCCAGAGGACACAGTGTCCATGATTTCCAAAAAGAATTTCAAATGTTGATTCATCTGATCACAGCACACTTTTCCACTTCCCCTCAGTCCATTTTAAATGAGCTCAGGCCCAGAGAAGGCGGCGGCGTTTCAGGATCCTGTTTACATATGATTTCTTCTTTGCATTTTAGGGTTTTAACTTGCATTTGTGGATGCAGTGATGAACTGTTTTCTCAGACAGTGGTTTTCAGAAGTGTTTCTGAGCCCATGCAGTGATTTCCTCTACCGAATCATGTCTGTTTTTAATGCAGTGCCGTCTGAGGGTCCAAAGATCACGGCCAGCAAATACTGGTTTTTGGCCTTGTCCCTAACATACAGAGATTTCTCCAGATTCTCTGAATCTTTTAATGTTATTATGTACTGTAGATGATGAAAAGCAAAAGTTCTTTGCTATTTTATGTTGAGAAACGTTATTCTTGAATTGTTGCACTATTTGATCGTGCAGTCTTTCACAGACTGGTGAACCCCTCCTCATCTTTACTCCTGAAAGACTCCGCCTCTCTGAGATGCTCTTTTTATATCCAATCTTGTTACTGACCTGTTACCAATTAACCACCAGGTGTTTTTTTTAGAATTACACAACTTTATCAGCCTTTTGTTGCTCCCGTCCAAACTTTTTCAGAACATGTTATGGCATCAAATGGGCATATATTTTTCAAAATACAATAAAATTTCTCAGTTTCAACATTTGATATGTTGTCTTTGTGCTATTTTCAATAAAATACAGGGTTTAAATGATTTGCATATCATTGCATTTTGTTTTTATTTACATTCTGCACAGCGTCCCAACTTTTTTGGAAATGGGGTTGTATGATTGTTATCGTTCTACCTTATTTAGGCTTTTCACTAATTTACAGGATTTCTCTTCATTTGTGCTTCAACCCAATCCCGCCTGCAGTGGGCTGGTTACCCGCCCGCTTCTGCACACAGCACTGAAAATTAGTATTGCACCAGGTCCAGCGGGAATCCCACGGGATTTCAGACCTCTACTGGGAACATCTGTAGGATATCATTTTTTTTAATAAGAAAATGTGCAATCACAATGCCATTTTGAGTCTTTTAGACAGCAATCCTTGTCATATTCCACACAAAATTATATTAAACTATTCACAGATGCCCCCAATCTGATTCTGTGCACTACCTCCCCGTAAAATTGGGCCCCCATTCTAAAATTGGTCTGAACACACCACTGTTACTTGTATGTGTATGAAAATGAGATTAATAGGATTGATAGAATAGAAAGTTGCGTTTGTAATCTGGATCTGTAAATTCGTGTCTTTGAGTCTTAATGAATGCTTCTTCAGTTGTGTCTATGCATCTCTGTGCATTAACATTCTGTGTAATTAAATGTCACCGTTTATTAGTTTCATAAAAAAATACTTTAAGATTTTGTCTAAAATTTGAAAATTTGAACCCAACAAAGCTGAGCAACCAATTGACTGGGCCATTATAGCTTGAAAGTTATAGAAGCAGTAAACTTAGATAAAAAATGAAATGAGATAAACAAAAAGTAATTTACAGACATAGATACAGACAAGATAACAGTATCTGAATTGGGAAAGGAATATATTGTGGGCTATATTATATTTTCTTGTAATTCACCTAAACATCAGTTCAGAAATAATGTCACTCTCTGGAGTATTCAGCATTATAGTTCACTTTTATGACAATATTTTCTATATCATGAACATGGTTTGGACCCAGATAGAAATTAAAAGGTAAGACTCACCCTCAGCAGAGTGTCAGTAAGTAAAGTCAGTCATTCCGGTGGATGAGATGTTGAATGTAGTAGAGAAAGATGTGTAATATTGCAGTTGCTGTTTATCTTTCCTGGGCATTGCTGACAGTAATAACGGTGGAGACTCTTGTGGACTCTGTTATGGAGACCAGCTGCCTCAGGAGAACAGGACACGATCACCAAGCAGCTCCAACCTCAAGCTTCTCCTTCTAAACTTTCAATATATGATCTTTAATAACTGGTCCATTCTATCAAGTTAGTTCAAAACAGTAAAAAAAAAATGTTAAAAAAAACAATGAAGACTATTCATACTTTAGATACACTATATGGACAAAAGTATTGGGACACACCTCTAAATCACTGAATTCAGGTGTTGCATTCAGTCTCATTGCCACAGGTGTATAAAACCAAGCACTCAGCCATACAGCCTGCCTTTACACACATTAGTGAAAGAATGGGTCGTTCTAAAGAGCTCACTGAATTTGAGTGTGGTGTTGCAATAGGATGCTACCATTGCAACAAGATCAACTGTGAGTGTACTATTGAAAAGTGGAAGCGTTTAGGAACCACAGCAACTCAGCCATGAAGTGTCAGACCACGTAGAGTTATTGAGTGGGTTGCTGAGTGCTGAGGAGCATAGAGCAAAAAAGTCACTGACACTCTGCTGATCAATAACTGCAGAGTTCAAACCTCCTCTGGCATCAACATCAACACAAAAACACCGGGAGCTTCATGGCAGGGTTTCCATGGCTGAGCAGCTGCGTACAAGCCTTACATCACCAAGCACAATGCCAAGCCTCGGATGGAGTGGAGTAAAGCGCCGCCACTGGACTCTGGAGCAGTGGAAACGTATTCTGTGGAGTGAATCTGCTTCTCTGTCTGTCAGTCTGACGGATGAGTCTGGGTTTGGCGAATGCCAGGAGAACGTTACCTGCCTGACTGCACTGTGCCAGCTGGATAATGATATGGGGTTGTTTTTCAGGGGTTGGTCTAGAACCCTTAGTTCCAGTGAAGGGAAATCTTAAAGCTTCAGCACCAAGACATTTTGGACAATTGTACACTTCCAACTTTGTGGGAACAGTTTGGGGAAGAACCTTTCCTGTTCCAGCATGACTGAGCCCCAGTACACAAAGCAGCTCCATAAAGGCCTGACTGGGTGAGTTTGGTGTGGACGAACTTGACTGGCCCTCACAGAACCCTGACCTCTCACCCAACATCAGTGTCTGACCTCACAAACGCTCTTCTGGATGAATGGGCAAAAAAATTCAACCAATGATCATATTTAGCAAGTGTAGCAACATCCTAGCATCCTAGCAGCCACCTGGAACACCACAGCAAAACAGTAAAAAAAGATGGACTCTGGAGCAGTGAAGGGAAAGCTTAATGCTTCAGCACCAAGACAAAAGAACATCTCTTATTAACCCGGCTGTTCTGGGGACAGTTTTCCATATTCCTAAAATGAAGCAACCGAACCTTGCAGGACCAAATAACACATTATCGCTTCGATAAGTTCTACAGTTAAAATATACCAGACTACACCTAGATACCTTTATTCTGTTTACTGTTTTTACAAAATGGAACGCAACACCTCATAGCTGTAGCTTTATTGTTATTCAAGATGCAACTTCTAGCTGACTGTCTTGCAGTGAAGTCAAACAAACGTGATACCTGTGTTGTGATGTTTTGACAAACACCACATCCATTGCGGTCAGCTTTTGAAAGTGGAGTAGTACTATGCAGCAAGGCGTTATGCTGATGATGATAATGTAGTTCCAATTTTAGCTGAAATGTTTAAATAGGGTCTATCCATGCCGTTTTACTAAACTGTTTTGAAACTTGTTTACACAGCTCTTTGATAGATTTTTGAAGTAAATGCACTAACATGACAGTCTAAGTCCAGAGTTTGTTAGCAGTGTTAGCCTAGCATCTCCCATTGTGAACTAAAGAAGCACACATCAGATATCACACATGTCTTGGTTGATCAACTGTTTCTGGGTTAAATTACAAATCATGTTAATATGAATATAACCCATTCCGTTAAGCATTTAGGCGGGTGTCATGGTTTCCCTGGCCTGTCTTTGCCCTTTTCTGTTCCTGTCTGTCACCTGTTCTTAGCCGTCTGCTGTTGTAGTTTTTGTTTCTGTCTCCACCCCGTCCTGCCTCCTTGTTATCTGTCTGTTATTTGTGTGTAGTTGGTAGCCCTGCCCCTCTTATTAGTGCAGTTTTCTGTACCTAGTCTTTTTTTCTTTCAGTTAAAGTGTCTTGATTTTTTTGTATGCTTCCTTGGTCTTTTTTGTTTCATTGCTATTGTGGATTCCTTTTGTTTTTTTCTCATTAATTGCAATAAAACCTTGGATTTGCAGTTGTATCCTGCCTCCTTGTGTCCTTACCCTTACACCATTACAGCTGGCTTTACACTCTTTTGTAACTAGTTGTTTGCTGCGAGATGCCTGCAACTTAATTTCCAATTTAGACAGTTACACAAAGCAATTCAAGAACAAAGTTGCATGCAACACATTCAGTTACTCTACCAGGCAAATTAGCAGCTCATATGGTTTGATACACTGTACTGTTTTTGCTATAAAGACTTCGGTGTGCAGTTTACATATCTGAAGCATTTTTATTATCTTCATATAGTTTTTAGCTCTCACTGCAGCTCTTTTTATACAGTTTCAATGGTTCTTTACTATTTGTGAGTTTTTTAATTTGATGTGTGTATGTTAAGCCTTTGATAATTAAAGCTTAAGTAGCCATTACAGTTATAGTCACTCATTCTGTCCTAGAAGTGTTCAGAGTTCATCGCAGAGCACATCTCAGTCTGCTCTTCTGTACTAAGTTTTATTGTTTGGTCCCCAAATGAATCTGAGTGCTAAGTACAGTTATATGCCATCAAGAGAGGAGAAAATAACTCTAGCTAAGAAGATTACAGTAAGAGCAGGTTATCAAAGTAGAATAAACGCATCTGACTGACAAAATGAAAACCTACCAACCTTGCACAAAGACAGTTAAGACCATCTCATATTTTATTTTCTTGTCCATCGAGCTGACAGCATTTGCAATCAGTCCTGGGAATTGGTGTTGTTCGATGTGATAACATGATGTGTTTTTGGTGCTTTGGTTATCTGTTTCGTGAACCCTTTTTCCTGAAGTTAAGATGCTTGCAACTGTTGCAGCTGAGTTTGAAATAAGTCGAAGGATGTTTTACATTATGCAACTCAAGTGCAACTAAAGTTGTGTGAAAGTTTCTCTGTGCAATTCAGCCTTTAAGGCCACTTCAGACAAAATGGGCAGGGGCTCGAGCCCATGTGCCATCAACCCCCCCTCCCAACCCATATGCCCATCTCCCCCCATGTCCCTGCACACCAGTGTTAGGAGATGATGTAATTCAGCATTAGTTGCTTTAGTCAGTTCACTTCTTCTCCCTGTTCTTTATTTCTGGCAATTCTCATTTTAATTATGCATTTTCAGTTGGGCAGATCTTTGCCCAGTTGGTAACAAAATGGACAAGCTGTAACTACTAAACAGGAAAAAAACAAAGAATTTTGTCCGAAGGCTGCTCTGTGTTTCACTGAAACCTGGTTCCAGACAGCACTCTAAAACTTCTCAGAAGGAAAGGTGTTGGAATCTGCTTTTATATCAATGAAGGTTGGAGTACTGATGTCACAGCGTTAACAAAATCATGCTGGCCAAATTATTGGAAATAATCTGTACAAAGAAAACTAAGGCAGAACATGATATTATGTGAGAAAAACGAACAAACAAAAAAGCTAAATGCTGAGACTGATCACAGTGTGCTCTGCCAGGGCACATTCACACATCTTTCTATGTAGAGAGAGAGAGAGAGAGAGAGAAAGAGCGTCATGCTTTATATGCTTTATTCTGTGATGAAATGACGAATAAAAAAGTCTCTGAAGCTGTAAAATTATCTGTAAGGTGAGATTGAGGAGGAAACATATCTTTGTTAACTGTAATTTTTCAACAAAACGCCCGAATGATGAACTGAGATCAGTTTTGTTTATGTGCAGCATATATGCAGCCAAAGAATTTTACTTAAATCAGTATATCTATGCTCCTGCAGTCCGATCTGATTACTGTTTAGGCCAAAACATCCTAAAAAAAACAAAGTGTAAACAAATCTGATTTGTGATTAGGACTAGTCAGTGGAAGAGCAGGTCAGAAAGTGGAATAGCAGAATGTCAGTCCTGTTTAATGGTTTTTGTTTGTGGTATCAAAACAGCCACTGGTCTATATTTATGTTTATCTGACTATATTTTGGAGAAACTTCATGATTGTGTTGTGTGAACGTGTCCTTATCAAAATACAGCTGCCCCTATTTAACAGGCTAGTAATCTTTCCAGGCCAACTATTCAATTATACTACAATTATATTATACAGACAACCTATGAAGTTAGTCATGCTTTAATTTTGTTCTGATCACTTCAGAAACATCATGTTCAGGTTTCAAACCCTGTTAGTTGAGCTGAACATGGAGGGAAGGATGCTGTAGATCATGGGATATTTGTGGTGCTCCATGTTCTGTGTGGTCATTACAGTGCCGTCAGGTGTGGCGCACAGATCCTGCCACATCTCCACATCCTGTGGTGGAGCTCCTCTGTACTTTAGACCTGCAGCCAGGTGAACGGTGGCTTTGTAAGGTGGGATGAACTGGAGCAGGAATGCAATCACAGCAATGATCCAGTCTAAAGGCACTGCTGGTAGAAAGTCAGCAAGAGTGCCTCCTGGTGGATACTGTATAAATGCATGTTCATAATTACTGAGCAATGCCAAGTTCTATCATTTCTGAACACGCAGACCAGCCCTCCACAACTTGAAAGTGTTTTCTGTACCGCCTTTTTCAAAAAAAAAACAAAAAAAAACAAAACAACAAATCTAGTCACTTATTTCTAAACATGGAGGCCGGATGGAGCCTTCAGTTTGTTTATTAGAGAGAATACCAGAAGGATGGCGGGGTCCACGGGGTCGCGGTAAAAGGAAAAGCAAAAAAAAAATACAGAAAAAACAAAGAACAGAACAAGGAGCAGCTGGAGAACCCGACTGGGAAAAACAAGCACAGGTGGAAACAGAAAGTGAAACAAAGATCACGAGAGGGCTAAAAAAACACACAGGTGATTTAAACAACAGGTGAAGGGAGGGAGCCAAGATCTTCCAAAACATAATCAAGGACCTCCTGTGACACACAGCTTACATACATTCATATGTTTTGTATTAAACCTTCTATTATGAAAATGCATTTAAATGTTCTATAATGTTCTATAATAATAAATGCAATTTATACTAATATTGTAAAAGATAAGTGCTTCTCTTTGAATGAGTGCTCGTTTTTAGATCTTTATATTTAAATTCATGTCCAGTCCTTCCCTAGACTAAAATACTAAATTATTAAAAATAGGAAGTACTAATAGTGATATAAAACACTGTCATTCTGTAACAAGGCAGAATAACTCAGGTGCTCGTGGGTAAAAAGAGAAAGCGAGGCTTTAATGTTAGAACCGTGGTCCAAAAACGTGGTCAGAGAACAGGCATGGGTCGAATCCAAAAATGACAAAAAACATAAAAAGACAAACATAATCTAGCAAACAGAATTCAAAGGGAAAAGGCAAAAAGGGCAAAGGTCAAAATACCAAAACACAGTCAGAATCGGAATAATCACAATAGACAGAAGAATAACGCTCAGGAGCTCTTGGAACAGGTAGCAATACCTCGTAATGAACTAGTCTAAAAAGCCCGGGCTTAAGAACAGGTGTAAGAAGTTAGTACTCAAGGGACAGAGAGTGGTGATTGGAGCGAGATGGAGGGCTGAGAATCATGCGATCCCCCTGGGGATTCTGGGAAGTGGAGTCCCTAGAGGCCTCTGAGCCTGAGGGATGCGTGACACATTCATAGACCAATTTCATTATAATGCACGCATCTGCTCAGCACAGGCACAACTTCTGCAAAATGATGACAACATAGCCGAGTTAAAATCAGACAGATAAGACATACAAAGACGAGGAAAAACAACAGACTTATTCAGCAGACTTAAAAGTCTAGCTATGCTTTGATGCCTGGATGCATTAAAGAAGATGTTTGTTTTGACATTTTGACAGAGTCAAATTTATCTTATGTAGAAAAAGAGCATCGTAAGTACCAAATTTACAGGCCACAGATAGCAGCATTATTAAACTGTGTTTCTGGTGTTGGATGGGTAAAGAATATGCAACTCTATCAGGGATGGGATCTCACTTTTGCATGTACTCCAGGTACATCTTTTGACCGCAGCTGGAGCTTCAAATTTAAACACTAGGACTCAGAGTGTAATGTTTTGATTGGCCATAATACAACGACAGCGCTCACAGAAAACTAAAATAATTTATTATTTTAAAAATAATCTGTCCCCGTTTGATTGGGTGGGCCTGTGATCATCACAGCATTGTTGTGGTTCTTGCAGCAGTAAAGAAGACTGCAGTCTGTGGTGTAGTAGACACTGAAGCAGTTCTGTAACTGATAAAGAAATACAGTGCCTCACAGTGGCAGCAGTTGGTATCACTATCCTTGCCTTCACTGTTTAGTACTGAGTGTTTATATTGTCTTTTGGAAGGAATAAGAAGGTAATCCTTGTTTAAACAGCTAGCAAAAATACAACCCCATTTCCAAAAATGTTGGGATGCTGTGCAAAATGTAAATAAAAACAAAATGCAATGACGTGCAAATCATTTAAAGCCTATATTTAATTGAAAATAGTACAAAGACAACAAATCAAATGCTGAAACTGAGAAATGTTATTGTTTTTTGAAAAATTCATTCATTTTGAATTTGATGCCAACAACATGTTCCAAAAAAGTTGGGACGGGAGCAACAAAAGGCTGGTAAATTTGTGTAATGCTAAAAAACACCTGGTGGTTAATTGATAACAGGTCAGTAACATGATTGGGTATAAAAAGAGCATCTCAGAGAGGCGGAGTCTTTCAGGAGTAAAGATGAGGAGGGGTTCACCACTCTGTGAAGACTGCACCATCAAATAGAGCAACAATTCAAGAATAACGTTTCTCAACATAAAATAGCAAAGAACTTCTGCTTTTCATCATCTACGGTTCATAACATCATTAAAAGATTCAGAGAATCTGGAGAAATCTCTGTATGTAAGGAACAAGGCCAAAAACCAGTATTTGCTGGCTGTGATCTTTGGGCCCTCAGGCAGCACTGCATTAAAAACAGACATGATTCTGTAGTGGAAATCACTGCATGGGCTCAGAAACACTTCTGAAAACCACTGTCTGAGAAAACAGTTCATCACTGCATCCACAAATGCAAGTTAAAACTCTAAAATGCAAAGAAGAAATCATATATAAAAAGGATCCAGAAATGCTGCCACCTTCTCTGGGCCCCAGCTCATTTTAAAAGCTGTAGTTTTCACTTTCTACAGCAGTGTTTCCTCAGCTCCCAAACCCTCACAGAGCGTTGTTAAAAGAAGAGGTGATGAAACACAGACATGCCCCCATCCCAACTTTTTCAGAATGTGTTGTGGGCATATATTTTTCAAAATGCAATAAAATTTCTCAGTTTCAACGTTTGTTATGTTGTCTTTGTATTATTTTCCTTTAAAAATATGGTTCAGATGATTTGCATCCTATTTTTATTTACATTCTGCACAGCGTCCCAACTATTCTGGAAATGGGGTTGTAATAATCCATTGTGACAATCATATATATATATAGTGACTGACTGAAGATCGGTTAGTTAATGTTTTGATTAAGAGACGACTAAAACATGACTGATACTGTATCAGCCGTCTACCGTGTGCTCTCAGTGAATGAGTGTGTAATTAATTTCCTGTGTGTACGCAGATCTTTTGGAAGCTGGTGAAGATTTAACTTGGTAGCCTAATTACATGTATATAATTGATAGAACAAGGCCAATGAACATTTTCAGAGGGTGCTAACGGGGCTGCTGAACAATTAACAGGGGTAGCTGGACTAGTAGATGGATGGATGGATGGATGGATGGATGGATGGATGGAACATTATTGCTCCCGAAAGAGAAATGGAACCAAATTAGCAGTTGCCTGAAACCACAGAGTTACTCATTACTACAGATTAATGAATAACTCTGTGGTTTGAGGCAACTGTGTAATGCTTTAGGCATGCAGTTAACACCATAGCCTTGTAGCTCTGTGCTAGAACTAAAGAAGCAAACTTCAGACACCAAGCTTGGCTGATCAAGTAAGGGGTAAACATATACATTAATGTATGTGGATCTTCTTTCACTAATTCAACACAACACGACTACTGGGTTTGTTTGTCAGTCTTTTATTAGGATGAAGGGATAAGTTCCTTCGTTCCTGGCCTAAAAAGGGCATGTAATGTGGTTAACAGAAATCTAAAGCTTGTCATATTCTGCTTAATTTAGTTAAAATGTGTACATTTCAGGGTTAAGGTCAAATCAAGGCTGAAGGGTTTTGCTGTAAATGAAGACATCATATGTATTTATTAGCAAGGGTACATTAGCCATTGACAAGAGCTGCTAAAGGCCGGATGTGTTCGCTTAGCGCTGGACGCGACGGGACCTGGGCGCAGGAGGCGGCACACTGAGGAATGTAGAACTGACACAGCAGATATCCAGTTCAGAATAATTCCTGCAGAAATCTTTCATCGACATCCTGGAGCAGAAAATAAACAAATAAATAAATAAATAAAAATGCATGCAGTGAAAATGTAGTGAGGTTTATTTGTTTAGCATCCACAGATCAGTTTCTCACTGTCATACCTACATAACTTAGTAGTTACGGGATAATTCATAGTACGTCCTGAATAATTACCACATAATTTAGTAGTTACTGAATAATCCACACTAATTACTGAAGTCTTAAGATTAAAACTGAATAATAAAATCCACAGTTTAAGCAGTGAATGATTATTATTAGTGTCATTACTTTAAAATGTAATTTGGAGTTAATGTCATCTGCCTACCAGAATTCTCCATCGTTTTTGTCTTCCAGCCATTTTTTGCGATCCTCCTCGCTCACTTTACCCCACAGAGGTGACCTGAACAAACCAGACAAATCAAATAAACACAAACAAACAACACTGCAGTCATTAGATGCCTGAATTGTCACACAGAACAAAACGTTCTGCTTCGTCATGCTGTCCTACAAATACAGTTACCAGACTGTACAATTCTATATATAATAAAAAAATCTGACAGTGTAATATAACTTAGCTGATGTGTTAGTAGATACTGAACAATTCATAGTAGATACTAAATAATTCATAGTAGATACTGAATAATTCATAGTATACACTGAATAATTTGTAATAGATTCTGAATAATTCTGAATATTTCTTAATAAATACTAAAAGTCATAGTAAATGCTGAAGAATTCATAGTAGATACTGAGTAATTCATAGTAATTACTGAATAATTCATAGTAGTTACTGAATAATTCAGTGCAGAAATTGAATGATAAGGCTTAATAAGGAATAATAACTGAATATTAAATGTGAAGTTTGAAAGGGTAACAATTATATTCTCACATATGTAATAATGGATTGTGAGATAAATAAAAATGTTAAATAGGAGCTCTTACTTGTCACTCCAGTCTCCGTTCCACTCCCCCTCCCCCCACGGGTTGAAGACTCGCACCAGTTTCACTTCTTTACGCTGAGTCTTCACCTGTTCACCAAACACCAGCACACTTTTTAGCAATGTTTCATTGCATTTTTCATGTTTATTGGATGCATCTATAAAGACAGTGGTATAAAAAGGTATTTGCCCCCTCCTGATTTCCTCTATTTTTGTATTTGATTGACCTCATGGTTTGAGATTTTTATACAAAATATAATGTCCAGAGAACACAAAGAAACACAAAGCTTTTTAAATGATCATTTTTTTTTCATTGAAGATGACAGTTTTGTATCAGATAACTGGTCAATAACTTAGTAACTGGTTTTGCCACCTTTAGCAGTAGAGGTGGATGATATGGGGTGATGTCATCAGACTTTAAGAAGTTTTGATGATACACAATATATTACGATGTATATTATATTACCATATATATTTTTTCTAATAAATTGGAGAAGATAAAGTAGTGCCACATTTGTATTCTATATTTCACATACTGCACTGCTTCCTAAAACTGGAGATCGGTCTTTTCCATAACTGTGGATGAAGTTTGACCCACTCTTCTTTGTGGAATTGCTTCAATTCAGCCACATTGGAGGGCGTTTGAGCTCAAACTGCCTGTTTAAGGTCCTGCCAGAGCATCTCACTGGGGTTCAAGTTAGGACTTTGACTTCTTTTGAACCATTTAGAGGGGGACATGCCCTTGTACTTCGTACTGTATAGCTGCATAACGCAATTGTGCTTGACCTTCAGATCACAGAATGATGTAACTGAACTCTTGTTTTCAGAAAAGTTCCACTTTTGACTCATCAGTCCACAGAACATTATTCCAAAAAGTGTTTTCAGGCCATAAAGGTGGTTTTAGTAAATGTGAGAAGAGTCTTTATGTTCTTTTTGGTCAGCAGTGGTTTTGGCCTTGCGACTCTCCTACTGATGCTATTTTTGCCCACCAGCTTCTTTCTAACGGTAGAATCATTAACACTGACCTTATCTGAGGTAAGCGAGGCCTGCAGTTCCTTAGATGTTCATCTGGGTACTTTTTCTTTCTGAATAAGTCGTAACTTTGCTCTTAAAGGAATTTTGGTAGGCCGGTCACTTCTGGGAAGATTCACCACTGCTCCAAGTTTTCTCCATTTGCAGATAAAGGCTCTGAACATTTGTGTTTCCTCAGGTTGTTTTTGTCTTATTAATTGTGAAACAATTAATTGTGACAAATTGTTGGACATTTACTTTATGGAACTGATTTCTTTTTTTTTTTCCAATTTCCCACAATTTAGAATAATAGTGACAACATAACACATGAATGGAATTGCTCCAATCACAAATATTGGTCTTCAGTCAACTACAGCCAGTTAAACCCCCCCATCAACAATACAGCTTTAACATATTAACAAAGACATGCATTCAAATAATTCACTTGTGACAAGGCACTAAGAGAAATTATAGAGATTATGTTATATTATGTAAATTATGAAATGATTGGGCTTTAACATTTGTACTCTGTATTTTATTAGTTGCCAAAGTTCAAAGTCAAAACTACCTCAATTATTTATTTATTTATTTTTTCTGTACATTTTGGAAATATATTCATAAATAGATGTCAACTACACTCTTTATTCTTGAACTTCATGCATTTCACATCTTTAGATTCAAATATCTAAAAAAGAAAACAAAAATCAGGGCTTTCAAATACACAAAGGGGGCTCATGATGGTATCAGTCACGCATTCAGATAAAACAATATAGAATGTAATGGACAAATTTAAACATGATCTGTAGGTCATGGTGAACAGCATGTTTGAAATTCAGCAGTGTGGATTGAACTGGGTCTCACCTTGGTGACTCCGGTGACGGCGTAGGCGTGGCCCTCCACTATGCCGTTGGGTAACACCGTGTTAGCAGAGGTTTCCTGAAAATACATCGAAATAAACAGAGTGTGTCTTCTGCCCAATCCAGACCTTCAGACCTATGACGTTCAGTCTGAGGGGCTTCAGACTTTATCTCATATCACTTCTGATCTGCGAGGCCGCAGAGCCGCAAGCTTATCTGAGCATTAACAAGAAGATAGTGGCGGCTGCGGCTGCTGCTGCCTGACACAGGGGAAGCATAGCTGGCGATAATCGAATGCACAGAAACTACCGTTTAGAGGCCAATATAAGACGATATTAAGTTATAAATAATGATAACATACAGTGTAGATTTTAATATATATACTACATACCAACAGGTATTTATAGATGTCTAATGTAATTAGAACAATAAGAAGTTCTGAAATGATAAACACACAGTTTCTAAGCAATCATTGGGCAGAAGAAAACATCCTGGACAGGTCGCCAGTCCAGCATAGGATGGACAAATGCATTCACACACATCTAGGGCCAATTTAGCATCTCCAATTCGACTGCATGGACGGCGGGAGCGAACCGGAGCACCTGGAGAACATGCAAACTCCAGACACAAAGGACCCTGGACGCCCAGCCCGGAAATCAAACCCAAGCCCTTCTTGCTCTGAGGCAACAGCTCTACCCACTGCACCACCTTGCCACCCAAAATATCCTCATTCGTGATGTTATGGTGATTTCTGTTCCTCATTCTCAACAAATCTAACACTGGCGATCTTCTTTTTTCCAGATGCTCAGCTTTCTCCTTATTTAAAACCTGTGAACAGGTTTAATTACACACTTACAAAAGTAAGTGCTTTACCGTTAGTGTCACATCTGCTGCCACCAGTTCCCCTCTATGCCAGCAGAGGTCTCCCTCACCTGTGGGTGACACCTGCACGTAATCAGAGAGTGTCTGTGGCGGATGTGAGCATGTGTTCTTTGCAAAGTCTTGATTGGAAACGCCCTGCAGATCTGAGCCGTGTTTTTCCAGTGTGTCTTCTGTGAGAACTGGGTCGTGGTTTTGGACTGTTTGCCTGATTTTTTGTGATGTGTTTACGGTTTTGACCCTGCCTGGAAAATCTAGCGACTCTGTCTCATGTTCAGTAAACCTGCACTTGATTTCTGATCTTTGTTGTGAAGTCGACTGTTATAGTGAGCCGTTAAATAAAAGAAATGAGTTTTATCGAGGCAGCGACCCTAATGCTAGTTTTTGAAACACTCCTGCAACACTGTGCAGGACTATTTAGATCAGTAGAACCATCAGAATTAAAAACTGATGGTTATCTTTCTAATATGAATGAATTGTTTCCGTTAGAGACCATTAATTTCCTGTAGGAAACCTTTAGATCCCATCAGAAGACCATCAGATACATCTGGAATCAGACCTAGAACACCTGTTAAACCATTAGAGTCCTTTACACTGTGATATGCCCTGTGATGAACTGGTGACCTGTCCAGGGTGTATCCTGCCTTCCGCCCAGTGACAGCTGGGACAGGCCCAGCACCCCACCGTGACCCAGAAGGATAAGCAGTTTAGATGATGTATGTATCTATGTATGTATACACTGTGATATCAACCAAACAGGACAAATGCAAAGTACCATTAGTGACTACTGGACACCACTAGGAACGAGCAGAACCTTTTAATGGTTTGTGTAATTTTGTTCAGCAGGGCAGGTTCTGTATTAGTACATCTGTGAAAGCCTACAGTCCAATAAATAACAGCTGACCGTCATATTCTAAAAGCACTGGTGACAATCTCAGACTCCCAGACGCCAGGTGTAATATCCACCCTTGACACCAGAGGGCAGCCTCACCTGAGTTTTGTATGCTGTCAAGGTTTGGATTATATTTTACTCTGTTTTGAGATTTTTGAACAGTGTTCTTGTTTAAAACATGAAAATGGATTCATTTTTGTGTTTTAAACAAAATTTCCAAAGAGTAAAAGGAACGAACCAGTTCTGATGGATAAAGCTGGCCCAGCTTGCTTTCATGAATGATATCAATCATTGAAATCTGTACATTTGCACATCAATTATGGAATACGTATATTAAAGGATTCTTGCCCATGTTTGCCTGTAATTTTCAGTTTTTTGGGAATGTTTCCCATTTCACTGTGGTCACCTTTTGCTGTGAAATAAAGATAATTTTACAGTCAAAATCTGCTGAATTTTAACCACGTTGGGTGACCAGCTAAACCAGCATGAGATCAGCACTAGACCAGCATGAAAGGTTAAGGTGAGGTAACTAATATTGTGACAGTGTGGCTCAGGCCATGTGTTAATAGGGTGGCCATCACATTGGTCATGTAGGCGTGTAACAACTGAAGAAACATAATTTTAGTTTTAAGTAGAATTCCTTTAAAAAAAGAAAATGCGTACATGTCCAGTTCAGTCCAGTTTTGGAACCGAAAGGAAAGGATGGGCTCTGATGGTTTCTCCAATGTTTTTAAATATAAATAGGTTTTGTTTTCTTACTGTCATTTAATAACCACTACATTGGGGCAGTACAGTAACTTGAAAATACAACAGAATGAATATTTTATGGTTTTACTTTTTACTTGGCTGCTCGTTACCAGATGCAGCTATGCTAGTACTGTTTAACATGCAGTCTGACCATTACATGGTACTGATGTGATTTCTCTGGTGACGAGTGGAGAAGTACGACACTAACCAGCTGCTGTTCTTTCCTCTGACTGAACCCAAACAGACGACACTCCAGTAAAGGTTTAGAACCACCCTGGTGCTGCTGTTTGATTTAAGGACCAAGACAAAGTGGTTACATGTAGCTAACGCTACTGTTATTAACATGAACGAATGCTATCACTATCCCATTACCACACCCCTGCAGCCCCCCCCCACCTCCTTCACCCAGTCCTAAATAACTGTTACGCCTTTGCCCTGCGGGGGCAGACTGGGAGGGGTTATCTGAGCATAATAGGGGGAGCCTGAATTACGCTGAAGCAACAAGGGACAGAACTGTGACCAATTATTCCTAAACTGTATCCCAAACTTGTGTTCATGGCAGCTCAAGTGTCATTAAAGCAAAACAGGAACATACTGTACAAAATACTAAAAAAATCTGAAAATTGGGTAAGATTGTACTTTTAGCTCAGATTGTTATGCTGATAATGTAATTTGTAATGAAAAGATTTTAATTAAATTAGGAATCAATGCAAAAAAGAACAATTTTCACTCATGCTCAGACTTTTGGACCCCACTACATGTGTGTATATATATATATATATGTGTGTGTGTTTAGATGCTTAAGAAAACCAATTTTTATTGTTCAGTTTACTATTTATAATTAACATTCATATTCATCATTTAAGTAGTATCAGATTTAACACCTACAGTAAATATACAAATATTTTTATTGAAAAATTAGTTTAAAAAAAGAACTGAACAATATATAGATAAACGTATGGTAAGTACACATAAATTTTAATAATTTTACAAATTATACTTTCTGTATGTACGTATAAATGTCCTATTGATTTGTTACAAAGTGGTTCTCAGTTCGAGTTCCAGTCCAGTCTTGAGGCCATCTACTCAACACCACAACTGAATTGTTGAATGAATAAATATATTTAAAAAAAGATTGTTTTTGGTTTGGTTCCAGGAAAGGCCCCTTAATTGGTTTAGAGCCTTAATTAATTTATTTATTTTAACCAAAACGTTTCTTCAAAGAACAGTTCAATGAAAAGTTTGTCACAGAATTATAAGCGGTTCTCTCAGGCATCACTCCCATGTTGGCTCCTCACGTCACAAATAAACAGTTCTACGACATCAGATCAACACCTGGAGTTTTGAGGTGCATATTTTCACACTCTACTGGCCTCGACACACCTGGTTCAACCCGTCCAGTAATTGTCTGACCTATTACGAGCCGTGAGAGGTGTGATGGAGGAGGGAACAGAGGTAAATTGTTCACGTCAGGTTCTTTTGAGAAACTTCTCTTTAAGGAGTGATCTGGATTTATTCCAATGACAATAAATTCCAAACAATACCTGAAATCAGCAGCTACCGAGGAGAACTCAAAACACTCACACACAGATGTGAGCTACTCCCATTAGTCAGGTCCATGCACTTTAGCACAGTTCACTGCTGATCACTCCTCTCACTTTGGAGCTTTAGCAGTTTATTTTAGACCACATTTAGTCCAAAAACAGAGGAACAGAGGTGTACAGGCTATGCTGGTAGAGGCTGGATGGATTAATGCCTTGATTAGCCTTGATACAATATGAAGGGTAGCGAGAGGCATGTGCACATGAAACGAAGAACATTACAACAGCAGCTGGGAAAAGAAAACGCTGATGTTAAATTTGACCTTCGGCTTCCTTCTGCGTTGTTCAGTGAATGCGCTGCCCGAGGACCTGATCTGTCAAAGGGAACGTGAATTTGAGGGGGAACTGAATTGGATACAACACCGGCGCCAAAGCAGAAGAACCCAGGGTGAATGGAAATTGATGGTGTCGACAACAAGCTACTCTGCTCACCAGTTTACAGGGCAGGACAGCGAGGTGAACTGTGATCTATTGCAGCTCCTCTGATGAACAATGTTACTTACATAAGCTCTGAGTTGTGCTGACATCGTGTGATGCAGCGCCGCCAACCCAAACAACACAAAAGGCCTGCAGGGCGAAGTGATACGTGCAGGGCGTTGTACGGAAAAAATAGTGCCCAAAAAGTGAATTTTTCGAATTTAGCAGTATTTTACCACTATTAGTGTGACATATAAAACCTTATAAGACACTTGTAAGTCTGCTGGTCATTTTGGACAGCAGATAAAATGGTGATATTTGTAGTATAGATATACAGACTTCTGTTTCCTAGAACTACAATTGTGAACAATTCTAACTCTAAATATCTCTAGAAACGTGCATTTCACACTAAACCCCTCTGAATGATTTTGTTTACAACTAAACAGTTCAATGATTAAGTCATTTTGCAAAATCAGTGGAGTTCCCCTGTAAAGTTCACTACACTGTTAGAAATAAAGGTTCTGTTCAGGTACATTTTTCGTTCATCAAGGTACAAACAGTGTAAATGTTCCCTCAAAGCTCCAACAGTGGTTTTAAGGTCTGATTGTGAACCTTAAATAAGTGTTTCCAGGTGAAAAGTTCGTATTTGTACCTTTTCATAACCGAATGTTTTAAACAGAACAGTAAAATAAAGTCCTGGAGACGAGACGGGGTGTGTGGAGTCAGTACAGCTTAGAACATATCATTTCAGTGGATTATGGTTCAGTTATGTTCCCTGACTAAAGGTACTGAGATGCAAAAGGATTTTAGTCTAAAGTCCAAGATCAGTTAAAAGTCCCAAATGTGTTTCAGCTCTGAGTTTAAACCACATATCCATAAATCTGTTTTAACACAGTGTCTGAATCATTTTTCCCTCTTTATCTATTTCACTTTTTAAACATTTGTTTTACATTTTGTTCAAAGTCAAATGTGTGCAATTTTCAAGTGGACTAATGCACTGGAATCCTACTAAGTACACTCTCATAAAAGATGGTTCTTCAAGGATTCTTTAGTCAAGAAAATTGTTCTATATAGAACCAGGAACACTCAAAGAACATTTTGCATAAAAAAATTATTCTTTGCATGGCGAAATCGTTCTTCATACTGATGGAGAGCGTGCTGCAGACGGTTCTATATAGAACCTTTTTGAAAATGATTCCATTTAGCAAAAAGGGTTTGTCTGTTGTTATGATGTCAAGCTTGTAATAATAGAACACATTAACGACTTCGATGCAGCAACCGCAAAGTTTACCCACCCAATTTAAGCTCACAGCATTTTGTGAAGGACCTGCTGCCTTTGTTTCCCAACAAGTGGACAAGCTTGTACTGGACTAGCTACACTGTGCAAGATCTGCAGCCTTTGACGAACGTTAAGGTCGAAAAGCCATTGGTCATCAAATTGGTGACTGGTTTGCAGCCAACAAGACGTCAAGAAAGCAGGTATCTTACAGAAAACATTGAACAGTGCATTCAGTGAGTATTACTGACTTAAAGGCTGAGGTAGAGAATAATTCATTTAGTTTATGAGTAGCAGTGATTTCGGGCTGGTAATAAATGGGTAGAAAGAGGTTCTATTGAAAAAGAGTAGCGGCCTATTTATTAAAAAAAAAAACAAATGAACATGAACTAGTTTATTTTTGGAACTGTGAACTGGAACTAGTTTATTTTCATTAGTATGAACTGAACTTTGAACTGCAGGGAGATTCACTCGAAAGAGGCCCTGAATATTCTGTTGTAACTCACACTATGATGAAGCAATCTGAACCAAAAATACGCTACATACCTTGACGTACGTGTAATTAGTTGCATCACATGCGATGCTGGAAGTGATGAAGGGGTACGGGGGGTCTGCCACCAGCTGTCTGGCGCCTACCTCATCACTCCGATGCAGGGGCATCCTGGCTTGTTTGAAGCTACATACACTGAAGAGCACATTGCACGTTGTTTCGTTCTGATTGCTTCATCCTAGCGAGAGTTATTACAGAATATTCGGGGCCTCTTTCGAGTGAATCTCCCTGTAGTTCATTTTCAGTGTGAACTGGCACAATACTGAAAGAAATGGCTCTATATAGGTGCTAAAGAACCCTTGATGCACAGTGTAGCATGAACAAAAGATGCTTTTTGAGCTGCTACTTTTGTACTTCTACTCATTACTCCTCATTACTTTTTCAGTAATGACACTGGTACTCGAGTTCTGCCCGCATGGCACAACCTCTCACCTAACTGGCGAAACGCTGGCTCATCTCTCAGAGCCTTTTTAGTGTGAGTCTGTTTTTTTTGGCTGGTCTCTCTGCCACAGGCTGAGTGCTGAGATCAGTATCACCTTCACATCCTGTTTAGACATGCTGAGCTTGTTAGTGTGGGCAGTGAGAATGGAGGGTGTGGTGGGCGGTTTTACCCCCTGAGGAGTTCCACAGCCCATCAGGGCTTTGGTCTGAGCTGCCATGTCCATCAGCTCCCACAGATCACTCGGAGCTTCGCTCAGGAAGTAGGTCTTGTACGCCCCCCCGGTGAAATCCCTCAGAGCGTTAAAAATGTACCCTCCTTGCATGGCTTTATAGGAACCGCATACTCTGGGGAAAAAAGAGCGTTAAGATTATCACTGAGGATGTTTTCTGTGCCAGTTAGTTACTTAATGTCAACAAGGACGAACATATCAAACACTGGAAACTCTATACAGGAGGTAAAGAGCAAAATCAGACAGAACCCTTCATTTATTTCCAGTCAAAACTGTCCAGTAAGCTATTCATTTTTCAGGAGAGGTTTCTGAGGAGAGGAGATTTATGGGTAACGCTTTATTTTGAGTGTCCTTTTTAGATGAAATAATCACTCCTCAGACTCTCAGTAACATCAACAACATATCAGCGATGTAGCGGCAGTGAAGACATTCAGTAGATTATCAAGAGACTTTTAGTACATACATACATACATCATCTAAACCGCTTATCCTTCTGGGTCACGGTGGGGTGCTGGAGCCTATCCCAGCTGTCATTGGGCGGAAAGCAGGATAGACTTTTAATTAACTGTGTAAATAAAATGTGTTTATAATCTGCTGAATTCGGCTGTTTTTCACTGTATTTGTGTCCAAGTTCAGCTCTGTAGATGTTTAACCGAGAGGAACTGAACAAGAACAGGTTTAATACAGACCATCAACATCTTCAACAAGCTGATACAGACACACTGACACCATCCTGTACCTGGAGCTTCACTGGATTAGGGTTTGGTTAAGGATTAGGGTTAGGATTAGGGCCAGGGTGAGGGTTAGGATTAGGTTTTATCTACAAAGCACCAATCAAAATAAGTGTTACCAATATATGGCCAACTTACATAAAGAAGGAGAAAGTCAAAAGAAACTAAGTGAAAAAACAGGAGTTTTAAAAACTGGAGCTCAAAAATGATTAAAAGCTACAGAGAAAATGAAACTCCTAACAACCACCTGGAAGACCTGGTAGACACCAACACTGTCCCCATTCCTCCCCTATTAAATCAGCCCTGTGTGTCTCGAGGCAGATTTAACAGAGCGCTTAAGTTCATCTCCGGTTCAGGTTAAGTTTACATTTTATATTCTATCCAGCTGTACAGCTGACTAACAAACAAACTCACCGCTTATGAGCTTAACGGTATGCTAGGCTAGTAACGTTAGCTGAGGTGAAATGTGACTAGGCTAGAACACCAGCTGGAGAGAAAAGATGATCAGCACCTTAAATTGATTGCATTCTTGCAGTAAATTTAACAGTTTCTCTCTCCTTCAAACTTACATCTATATTCCTCGTCCTCAGCTCTCTCTCACCCCCTCCCCCCCGGTTCTCCCTCTCCCCGCGGCTAACCCCGCCGTACAGTAAGAGTGACTGAGAACAACCCAGTGAGAAACAACCACCTCAAAACAGGAAGTATTTCCCAAACACGCTACAGTATAATATAGGAAGTTGGCCCCAGAGCACACACACAAGTGAAAGTGTCTCTCTCTCTCTCTCTCTCTCTCTCTCCATATATATATGTATGTATGTATGTATATATAAATATATACTTGTTATTGGAAAAAAAACTTATCTCCAAAATGGTAACTTTACGGGAGAAGAAAAAAACGTACTTTAATTTTAATGTAAGTCAATGGAACCAGAATTTTTTCCAAGTCATTTTTGGTCGTTTCTTTTAGTCCATTCATCATGAAATTTACACACAAAGTAAAAAGCATTTTCTAATTATGTAAAAAAAACTGAGAAACGTCAAAAATGGAGATATTAGGTTTTCTTCCGACAGCAGTGAAATAGATCATTGTAGATAATGATATAATAATAAATGAATAACTGTATAGGGGAAGAAAAAAACCTATATATATATATACATATATATGTATAGCTGTTGTCAGAAGAAAACTTAGTATCTCCATTTTTGTCATTTTTCAGTTTTTAACATAATTTGAAAATACCTGTTGCCGTTTACACTGTGTGTAAATTTCATGATGAATGGCCTAAAAGAAACGACCAAAAATGACTTGGAAAAAATTCTGGTTCCATTGACTTACATATGTATATATATATATATATATATATATATATGTGTGTGTGTGTGTGTGTGTGTGTGTGTGTGTGTGTGTGTGTGTTACATTTTATTTTTTAGGTTTTTTAAAAATGTATTACATTTCTTTATTTATTTGTCTCTAAAACATGTGGTGTCATCTATAGATGGCATATTGATATCAAAAGGCTGATATGATCAGAAAATGCTGGATGGGAGGTTAATAAATACACGAATGTGATCTGATACTGTGACAGATCTATCCTGAAACAGCTCTCACTCACACTGTGGTGTTATTAGCTGTGTTGACTTTGGGATTTAGAAGCTTAGTAGCTTTTAAAGAAAATTTAACTCAACATGAACACAACGTCTCTAATGTTGTCCAGAGGAAGTGAGGAGACCTACTTGGCGTACTCTTTCTCCAGCAGGGCGGGCCAGAATTCATTGCAAGTTTTGCAGTTCAAAAAAATCAGTTTTCCATCAACAGTCGGCAGTTTGTCGTCTATCACGACATCGACCCACTTTCCAGACCTCCAGAACTGTGGGGCGGAAATGAGAATCAAACTAATCACAGTGGGAATAGAAAACAGAAGCCAAAGAAGAAAAATGAAGTTTCTTGGGGAAACTAGAGGTTACATTCCACAAAAACTCACTCATGGATATCAGTGAAAAAATACACACAGCACAAATGTGCACTAAATTCATGTAACCCTGCAAAATTTCTACAAATTTTCTTTTAAACTTTGTATTTGACTTTGTAAAGTTGATCCATGTGAGGTTGTAAACTGCTTCTTAAAAGTTGAGTTTAATGGTTTAGAAAGTGCTAATATTGATATGAATATTCTGTAATTCTAAAATTCTAACTGGGTGTAAATTCAACCAATATTTAATCTGCAGATTTTGTATTAATAAATCCCTGCCACAGGTTAATTTACTTTTTTACGCCAGAGAATCTTTAAAAAGATACATTTTCTGTTAGTTTTCAATTTCTTTTTTATGTAGAGTTCTGATGGAAATAGTATGAATCATTTTTGGTAAAATACATCAATAAGCAGGTGTTAAAATTGATTTTATGTTTTGAAGCCATTTTGAACTTGTGACATTACATATTGCATTAAAATTTCATGTTGTTGTATATACAATGAAAAAATTCAGCTCAGTCTAATTAGATATTCTGTGAGCATTTATTTTACTCATATTCTAAGCGTTTATTTATTTCTATTAAATAGGCATTAATTTTATTTATACTCTATAAGCATTTTTTAATTCTATAAGCATTTTGTATTTTTTATTTACACTCTAATATGAGCAAATAAAAAATCATAACCAAAAATGTCTTTATGGCACAATTTTTACATCAAAAAGAAGTTGTTACTTGAATTATTTAATTTTTGTGATGTTGCCTGTGTGGTCTCAGGTGATGTGAAGTAATCCTATATTTCATGTTAAATGCAGTACATCGTATGTAATGATGTATATGAATACTCCACTATACAGAACGAGTGTGAAACCATGGGTTAATGTACTTGCCCTCGTAAACAGAACAGGACTGATGTACTTGCCCTGAATCGAAACATTCCTGCATAATCCTTCCCAAACGACTGATCTCCTGGAACCACCCGATCCATGATCTCCTTCTGGAATGTGATGGCAGCGACCGCAGCTAGAAACCAGCAGTTTCCTAGAAAAAAAATAAATAAATAAATTAAAAAACAGAAAAAATGTACTATAAAACTTAAATGTATTTTAGGCACTTTGTTTATTTTATTTTTAATTAACTACAGTACATTTCTGATTAATCTGTGCTTAAAAAACCCAAAACTGAGGCCTGTTAAATGCATATGGGGGGAATATAGAGTCCTCTGATTGTTTACTTTGGGGGTCTTAGTTGTAACAGTGTGTTAAACCAACCCCCCCCGTGTGGATTCTATACCTTAGCCAGTCAGGACTACATTACAGACACAGAGAGTGACATAACCGGCTGAGTTTATGGACAGTTTTTTGGGAGCACTAGTTGGTGTTGAGAGATCACTTAGAGTCTCCTGAACAATTACGGGAGCCTTTTCTCACAGTTGGCAGCTCAAGAGTGAATCCAGTGAATCCAGTGATTTGATACAACACACACAATTTCACTAAATAATTAAAGCTATCAATAATAATCTAGATAAACAAGTATTCAGTCAGGACATATAGTTCCTGTAGAGTGTGGTATTGCTGCTAAGCAGTCATGGGCTTCTGAATGTGAAGAGGAACGTTCATTGTCTCATCACTGTATATTGCCCTGAGCTTGTCGTAATATAGCACTGTTTAATGCCAAAACCTTCACTTTATAAGTACATTTTGGTCACAGAAATTACCACCGTGATGACAGTCTTAATTACCGTTAGCGCCTCTATGGGATTTCCAGTCTTATTAAGGCAAGGCAAGTTTATTTATATAGCACCTTTCAAACACTGCTGTCATTCAAAGTGCTTTACAAATGAGAAAATTCAGAGTCAGATTTGTTTAAAAATAGTAAAGTAAGCACAAATAGAAAAACATAAAAACAACATTAAAAACAGTTAAAACATGATTAAAACAATACATTTAAAATTATTATTATTAAATTAAAAATCAATTTAGAAATTAAATTAGAATAGAATTTTAATCAAATTAAAAACTTAAAGTCAGATTAGGATTGAAAAAAGTGTTACAGAGGAAAAAGGGGCTAGAAATGCTAACAGTGTTTAAACTGAGCTGAAAGCTGCTCAGACAGGATCGTTTTCAGGCTGATTTAAAGTGTCCAGTGTCGGGACTCTTCTAATGCTCTCTGTCCACTGCGTCCATTTAAGAGCAGCATAGTATCTAAACACTGCTTCTCCATGTTTAGTCTTCACCTTCGGCAGGACTGACTGACCAGTTCCTAATGATCTGAGAGTTCAGCTCGGCTCATATCGCTGCAGCAGGTCAGATAAATACGCTGCTCCTGCACCATTCAGACATTTATAGAGCAGTAACAGCTCCTTAAAGTCTATTCTGGAACAGACTGGTAGCGTAAGGATCTAAGAATTGGGGGGTCTTCTTTTACTCCTAGTGAGACTCTGGCAGCTGCATTCTGAACCATCTGAAGCTGTTTGATGGTCTTTTTTTAGGGTCCAGTTAGGAGACCATTACAGTGATCAATCCTGTTAAACATAAAGGTGTGGATGAGTTTATCCAGGTCTGCTTTTGTCACAACAACTCTGATCTTGCTGATGTTCTTTGATAAAAAGCTGATTTAGTATTTAGCACCAAGCTAACAGTGCTGTTTGCCCATCTTCCCACACTCCCATCATAGTGCACTACATAGGAATTAAAATGCTGCCTCCTGCATCCAAATAAAATTTTTTAGAGTCAAAGTTGCTTCTTTTGGGTTTGTTGCCACAGACCTGGTTGCATGTTTCTCTTGTGAGATCTGGCCATAGTATACTCCATGCTTCAGTTCAAGCCTGTGATATTAAAGGAAGAGTTGTTTAGCCTGTTAGCTAGCTGACCAGCTTCATTGTAGTTAAGAAAATAAGTCATCTGCCCCTCAGTTTAACCCCTTAACTAGTCAGGGCCCAAATTTTATTGCACACTTTTACAACCTAAGAATAACTCAGTCAGTTTGCATTGAAGTCCCTGTAGTTACTGAATAATAAGCCTTAGTATATAGTAAGCCTGGGATTTTTAATGGTGTAAACAAAACTGGGTTCTTACTTCATGTGTACACTTAGTACTCAGTGCAAAGATTAAAGCAATCCATTAAAGCACAAGGAATTTTCTTGATTTGGTGCAATAAAATAGAATTCATTTGTTGTGAGGTGCTCAGAACTGGGTGCAAATTTAGTATTTTACAATGGTTTTGAATGTGGCTCAACAGAACTATGCATTTCATTAAATTGGCTTCAGTCTGTCCTTTTATGATTCAAAGTGTTCTAAACCCCAAAAAGGGGATTCTCTAAAAGTTATTTAGTAAAAACTATGGTTATATACAGCCTCATCTTGATGTAGTTTCATGATAGTGACAACGTATTGCCCACTCTTAACCCTCTGGGGTCATTTGAGGTCATTCTCTCGATTTGTGCGTATCTTCTTAAATCCTCCTTTAATTTAAGAAGATTCATATACTATATAACATGAGCCTCATATGTTTCATATCTAAATGCTCCGTTATCTTCATCACTACTTTCCAAACCCGCTGCAGCAGCTTCAGCAGCTGTAAACTCTCTGCACGCCGTTTCACATGAGTCTCCGATGTGGACCGAATGAAGAATGAAGGGTTTCCGGCGTGATGGTCAGTGCTTAGTGATTTCCTGAGTGTCCATTGGTCAGTTTCACACAGAATGTAGAGGGACACACCAAGCCACCAGTTCCACACAGTGAGAGGCAGATGACGTGTATCTCAGCCCCTCTTCATAGGCTCATAACTCCGGACTTAAACCTCAGAGACTCGACTCAGACTCTCACCTCAGAGACTCGAGACTTGACTCAGACGTTCACTTCAGAGACTCGAGACTCGACTTGTACTCGGACCTCATAGACTCAAGTCTCGACTCTCACTCTCCCCTCCCCTCAGAGACTCGCCTTGGACTTTCACCTCAAAGACTCGAGACTCGTCTTGAACTTTCACCGCAGAGACTCAAGTCTTGACTCAGACCTCCCCTTCAGAGTCTCGCCTTGGACTTTCACCTCAAGGACTCGAGACTCGACTCAGACTCTCACCTCAGAGAATCGAGACTCAACTCGAACTCTCACCTCAGAGACTCAAGTCTCGACTCAGACTCTCACCTCAGTAACTCAAGACTTGACTCAGACTTCCACCTCAGAGACCCGAGACTTGACTCAGACTTTAACCTCAGAGACTCGAGACTCAGACTCGGACTTACACCTCAGATACTCAACGCGGACTCACACCTCAGAAACTCAAGTCTCAATTTTGACTCTCCCCTCAGAGACTGGCCTTGGACTCACACGTCAGAGACTTGAGACTCGACTCAGACTCTCACCTCAGAGACTCGACTCAGATTCTCACCTTAGAGACATGAGACTTGATTCAGACTTTAACCTCAGAGACTCGAGACTCGACTTGGACTTACACCTTAGAGACTCCATTAGGACTCACATCTCACTTTCACACAGAATGTAGACGGACACACGAATCCACCAGCTCCACACGGTGAGAGGCAGATGACGTGTATCTCAGCCCCTCTTCATAGGCTCATAACTCCGGATGTGAGTCTCGTATGATCTCGTGATAAGATGGAACGGAAAGGGCGACTCTACAGATTCAGGAAGTGTTTAAACCGGATTTCTGAGCTGGATCATCACAAAGATACAGACACAGATACAGAAACTGGATTTGGCATGTGGGTGAGCTCATGGACCCGAGAGGGTTAAAGACCAGTGCATGAAAAATCAAGTTACCAAGTTCTCCTTGAGCGAAGTCAAACCTGGACTCGCCATCTACGATTAGACAGGGGTCTTCCACCAGTTCCTGACAGAAGAAGAGAGAAGAAGTCACAGAAGTGTCAAATATGAGTTTAGACACAGACCAGTTTTGTACTTGTTGCTTCTTAAAAGGGGAACCGCACTGAATTGTCTCAATTTCTGCATAATTGAATGGTTAGAATGTGAGGTCTGAGTGGTTGTATGTCAAACTCTCCCTTCTAGAGAAACTTACTGAGTCAGAATTGCTCACAGTGGTGGTGATAGGAACCAGACGTCCACCTCTAAAAGCTCCCTCACAGAAAGTTCCTACATGAAATGGTTATGAATTCACTGCCTGATGACTGAGACACTGTTTTATGATAGTTTAGAGAACTTAAACTCCATTCATGGTGGAGGGATACATGCAGGGCGCTGTGAGGCAAAATAGTCCCCAAAGGAAACGTATTATTTCAGATTTTCCACTATTTTCCATCATCAACATTCCATATAAACTCAGAAGACTCGTGTAGGTTCACTGGTGGTTCTGGATAGTAAATAAAATGTCTATATTTGTGTTGTAGTCATGGTGACCCCTGGTTCCCATCACCACAACCATTTCATACCAAACCACTCTGAATCACTCTGATTACATCTCAACCACTGAACTATTTAGAAATGTTAAAAATATCCTTTTAATAAGCTTTTCTGCTTCTGTATGTGAAGAACAGTCTGAACAGTGTTAGCTTTAGTGAAGAAGGTCTACAGCTGCAGGTTTAAACTCGCTCAGCGTCTCATTAGAGGGACTGAAGTGATGCGTCGTGAAGGCATGTTGGAATATGTGTCTGTACAAGTAGAGCTGATCACTGATCTAAGCTCTCAGCACAACAAAGGCCAAGTTAAGACTCTAGTTTTCTAGAAGAATGAAGAGCTTTTTACTTTCACACATAATTCACACAGTTCATTCTCAAATGTGATACATTTTTCCAACACTACTTCTATAACTTGGTGGCCTTCTAATTAGAGTCTCCAGTGAACATTATATATAATTTTAATATAAATGAAGGGTTTTATTGAAAAACATATTATAGACAACTTTCATGTTCTTTTTTCATGATGTACATTGTAGAAATGGACTTTACACAATTAATATCAGTGCTATACGATGTTTAATTGCACCAAAATGTGTTTTCCCATTGTACATCAGCTGTTTTTTTTAAAAAAAACTTATCATATTCAACACTGCTGCAGATATACAGCATTTTGGAATTAAACCTTTCAAATTAGAAGATTATAATTAATTTATTTCAGAGTCATAGAAATTGTCTAGAAAGAGCAGATTCAAGGTTCATTTGTTTGAATTTTGGATATAATGATCCTTTGAAAAGAATACCAGCTGAAATTTAATAGAAAAAAATTGTGCTATTAATCATAATTTAGCACTGGTAGTTCTTGTATGTGTAAAGCCTATGTTTGGTGAAAATAAGTTAGCACATCCTCTATAGGAATCAAACTCAGATACGCCATTTTTCTGCATGTTTTAGTGCACAATTTCTATTTCATTGTTGAGTTTAACATTTAACATTTAAAATAAAACATAAAATATAAAATATAAATAAATATAACTATAAAAAAGCCAGATTTTATTTTATCTTATCTATTTTGTTTTATATTTATTTTTCAGTATGTTAAATTCAGCAAATAAACAGTAATTGTGCATTAAATTATGCAGAGGTGTGTTCTCTGTAGAGCAGTGGTTCCCCAGCTGTGGTATGTGTATCCTCAGGGTAAAAGCCCAGTGACACTGAAAGTCAACACATTCTGACGTTAACCTTAACCATTTTCATTCCATCAGCCGGCTGTGCAACCACACAGGTAGTTCCCTGACATGAGCGACGCTAACAGCATCGTGCACACAGCAGACAGCACACTCATGATAGTTTGGTATTAGTAGTTTACTTTGTTGTAAAAGTTTGTGGTGAAGAAAAAAGCATTTCACTCCGGTTCCTTCTGAGCGCAGCACGTTCAGGAGAAACTAACGACAGTGGAGTTCATTCAGTTCATTGTACTCTGTTGTGTGCATGAATTAAGTGATTATCTTTTACTAGCTGCTGTTAAGGCCTGTGTGATTCTTGTTCATCCAGCTCTCACAGAAAATCTACACCGTTTCTCCGCCCCCACCTGCAGTCTGAACACTTTGTCTCGCACCCAGCTGTAACCTAAACACTTTGTCATACTCACCTGCAACCTCAGCATTTTGTTCTGTCCGCAACCTAACCGTTTTGACCTGCTCTCACCCGCAACCTAACCATTCTGACCCGCTCTCACCCGCAACCTAACCATTCTGACCCGCTCTCACCCGCAACCTAACCATTTTGACCTGCTCTCACCTGCAACTTAACCATTTTGGCCTGCTCTCACCCGCAACCTAACCATTTTGACCTGCTCTCACCCGCAACCTAACCATTCTGACCCGCTCTCACCCGCAACCTAACCATTTTGACCCGCTCTCACCCGCAACTTAACCATTTTGGCCTGCTCTCACCCGCAACCTAACCATTTTGACCTGCTCTCACCCGCAACCTAACCATTCTGACCCGCTCTCACCCGCAACCTAACCATTTTGACCTGCTCTCACCCGCAACCTAACCATTTTGACCTGCTCTCACCCGCAACCTAACCATTCTGACCCGCTCTCACCCGCAACCTAACCATTTTGACCTGCTCTCACCCGCAACCTAACCATTTTGACCTGCTCTCACCCGCAACCTAACCATTTTGACCTGCTCTCACCCGCAACCTAACCATTTTGACCCGCTCTCACCCGCAACCTAACCATTTTGACCCATACTCACCCGCACCCTAACCATTCTGACCGCTCTCACCCGCAACCTAACCATTCTGACCGCTCTCACCTGCAACCTAACCATTTTGACCCGCTCTCACCCTCAACCTAACCATTTTGACCCGCTCTCCCCTGCAACCTAACCATTCTGACCCGCTCTCACCCGCAACCTAACCATTTTGACCCGCTCTCACCCTCAACCTAACCATTTTGACCCGCTCTCCCCTGCAACCTAACCATTTTGACCCGCTCTCAACCGCACCCTAACCATTTTGACCCATACTCACCCGAACCCTAACCATTCTGACCGCTCTCACCCGCAACCTAACCATTTTGACCCGCTCTCACCCTCAACCTAACCATTTTGACCCGCTCTCCCCTGCAACCTAACCATTTTGACCCGCTCTCAACCGCACCCTAACCATTTTGACCCATTCTCACCCGCACCCTAACCATTCTGACCCGCTCTCAGCCGCAACCTAACCATTTTAACCCGCTCTCACCCGAGACCTAACCATTTTGACCCGCTCTCACCCGCAACCTAACCATTTTGACCTGCTCTCACCCGCAACCTAACCATTTTGACCTGCTCTCACCCGCAACCTAACCATTTTGACCTGCTCCAGCCTGCAACCTAAACATTTTGAACTGCTCTCGTCCGCAACCTAACCATTTTGACCTGCTTCTGCCCACAACCTAAATGTTTTGACCTGCTCCCACCAGCAACATAAATGTTTCGACCTGCAACCTCAGCATTTTGTCCCGCCCACAACCTAACCATTTTGACCCGCTCTCACGCGCAACCTAAGGGTTTTGACCCTCACCCACCTGTAACATAAACGTTTTGACCCGCTCCTACCTTCAACATAAAGGTTTCGACCCGTTCCCGCCCACAATCTAAACGTTTTGACCCACTCTGACCCTGGAGAGGACTAAGGTCAGGATCACAAACATAGCATAACACAATAACTTTCATAGCATAACATGAATATAAACATTTAGTAGAGGATTAGTAAAAGGTTCAGTAAGGCTGGACGTACCGACGGCCTCTTCCACACCACTTTGGCCATGTCACTCTGGGACAGCAGGCCCGTACCGATGGAGCGCTTCTCTGGAGGAAACGTCTCATCGATGAACTTGATTTGTTTGTTAATGTAATCCTGGCACAGCTTCTGGAAGTCCTGACCCTGGAACTTCACAGGGTCACTCGGAGACCCTGCGGAGTCCTTCTTGACCCGCTTGTTCTTGGGAGGCATCTGTGGACGTCTGGTCAGAGAAAAACAGCAATGTGAAGAGGGTATCACCTGTTCAGTTACAGCGTCCTGAAGGAACGAATCAGCCTAACATCCCAGCAAAGTTCACTGAATGTAAAGGTTTTCGAGATGATAAGATATTTTTATAAGCAGCTTCTTTAAAAATGAAAAAGAAAACTTTGTTTTCAGCACAAACTGTTTACAAACAATGCAGCTGAAAGTGGAGCGAGTGTTACAACGTTAACTGAGTCAACAGAGTTAAACGTAACAGAAACGTCTGATTAATTGATGTGAATGCAGTTGATTGTTTCAACCAGACAAGCGTTAAAATACGGCAATTACTTTATGTGAACCCTGCTATATAACACTGACACGATCTTTCGCTTACTGTAGGGGTCTTCCACCAGTGTGGAGGCTGTACTTCAGCCTGACTCGCTCTCAGAGGCACTTATGATGAAAAAGAGTTACTTTTACAGCATAAAACAGACTTCAGGGTGACTCTGCAGAACCATCTGTCTGATTGCTGTGAAAACTCACAGATGACGTTACTATGAGAACATGAGAACATGAGAAACTGACCCAAAGCATGTTCGACTTAAAAATCTACACTTTACCCTGGATTAGCTCTCCTCTACTCATTCATCGTACTCTGCCCATTCAAAGTTTGGGGACTTTTCTCCTTCTCAAGTGTAGTGTTTTTTCAGTCATATTGACTGATTTTCATCCATCCATCCATCATCTAAACCGCTTATCCTTCTGGGTCACGGTGGGATGCTGGAGCCTATCCCAGCTGTCATTGGGCGGAAGGCAGGATACACCCTGGACAGGTCGCCAGTCCATCGCAGGGCAGACAGACAGACAGACATACACACTCACACCTAGGGGCAATTTTAGTATGTCCAATCAGCCTGACTGCATGTTTTTGGACTGTGGGAGGAAACCGGAGTACCCGGAGGAAACCCATGCAGACAGGGGGAGGACAGGCAAACTCCACACAGAAACGACCCTGGTCACCCGGCCGGGAATCGAACCCAGACCATTCTTGCTGTGAGGCGACAGCGTTACCCACTGCACCACCGTGCCGCCCGGACTGATTTTCATTTTTATTTTATTTTTAACAAAGTAAAGCTTTAGTCTATCATAAAGCAGCTCTGTGCTAATCCTTTTTGGTACAGTAGTATGCAAAAGTTTGTGCACCCCCCAGTCAAATGACAAGTTGTGTTGATTTTCTAAGTGAAAATAAGTCAACACACCCTCTACTGGATTTCAGCTCAGTTTAAAACACTGTTAGCTCTACTGCACCTCTCTCCTCTAATGGCACTCTACTGTTCTCACTTGTAATGTATATTAAAATTTATTCTTTTACCCGATTTTCTCCCCCATTTAGTCGTCTCCAATTCCACCCGCTAGTTAGGACTCCCCCAATCACACGATGCTATCAGCGCTAGGAGGGTGAAGCGCTAGGAGGGTGAAGGCTAACACAGGCTTCCTCCGAGACCTGTGAAACCAACCACCGCTTCTTTTCGAGCTGCCGCTCACGCAACGTCACTGGACAGCTGAACGCGCTCGGAGGAAAGCGCCAACCGCCAGATCTGTTACGACTAGCATCGCGCTGAGTGATGGGGGGGGGCATCCTGCCCACCCAGAGAGAGCGAGGCCAATTGTGCTCTCTCGGACTCCCGGCTACGGACGGCTGCAGCATCACCAGGGACCGAACTCGTGATCTCCTGATGAGGGCCAACGCTTAGACGGTTGCGCCACTCGGGAGCCTCCAAATTTCTTTTTTTTTAAATCTGTTGTTTTAAGTATGTTTTTAATTTTTATTCTTCTTTACTTTGTGTACTTTTTTATTTTTTTATTTCAATTATCTTTGTATTTTCTCATTTGTAAAGCACTTTGAGTGACCGCAGTGTATGAAAGGTGCTCTATAAATAGCCTTGCCTTATAGAGAACTGCTTATTTTAAGGCACAATTACTGTTTCTATGCTGAATTTGAAACATGTTGAGTAAAATAATGGTTCTTTAGGAACTATTTTGCCTCACAGCGCCCTGCATATTATATGTCATGAATGGAGTTCTATGTTTTGGGCCAAAATTTTCTTAAAACTATCATAAAACAGTGTCTCAGTCATCAGGCAGTGAATTCATAACCATTTACTGTAGGAACTTTCTGTGAGGGAGCTTTTAGAGGTGGACGTCTGGTTCCTATCACCACCACTGTGAACAGTTCTGACTCGGTATGTTTCTCTAGAAGGGAGCGTTTCACACCAAACCACTCTGAACCACTCTGAACGACTCTGAGCCGCTCTGAACCACTCTGAACCACTCTGAACCGCTCTGAACCACTCTGTTTACATCTTAAACACTTAATTATTCTGAATTTAGAAAAAATGGTGTCTCCAAATGTAAATAAATACTGTTTGAATAAACAGGGGGAGCAACAGATGGAAAGAAAACAGATGGCTAATAAAGATAAAGTTTAGTCTATATTTATATTCAGCTTTACCACAGGAGCTGCTGAGCCTGACACAACGGCCATAGACATGTGACCCTTTATCAATATGCCACAGCATTGATCTTAGACCTCGATTTGAGCAACAGAAGAGCCTGAAATCTCTGTTTCTCTGACACATCAGTGGGAAACACCCTCACAAAGGAAAACTACAGAGGATTAAGGCTCGTCTTTGTTTTTGTATCTGTATGTCGTAGCCTCCTGTGTATGTGCACTGGTGTGACTGTTAGTCTGCTTACGGAAGAGCTGTAACAAACAGAGGCGTGAAGCGCAGCCTAAACCCACCCTTATTACGTTAGTGAAATAGTGACGCAAGTAGAAGAAATAGCTACTAAAACTAAACTATAGTAAAAAAAAAACAGAATCAAATCAGGTTTCTGTAACAGAGCTTCACTGGAACCTCTCAGTCCATCCAGCACCTCTTAGCAGAGGAACTGAAGGAACTGTACGACTCTTTTCTTCTCTTTTTGGACCATTTTGGTGTAAAATAAAACACTAAAGCTCCAGAGTGAGAAGAGAGATCAGCAGTAAAGCAGAACAGGAGCTGAACCGATACAGCAGAACCACATTAAACCCAGAAAAGAGAACTAAATATTACTGACTAAAAAAGTAGATTAGTAGAAGTAAATAATACACTTGGAAAAGATGGTTCCTCATGGGTTCTTTAGTAAAGAAAATAGTTCTATACAACACTAAAAGGGTTCTTCTATTGTTACGATGTCAAGCTTGTAGCAGAACCCTTTTGGGTGCTATATGGAACCATTTTCAAAAAGGTTAGGGTAAGAACCTTCGACGATGGAAAGAATCATTTAATCATGGAAAGCGTTTGTTCATGGCTCTATATACACTGCAAAAAACAGTATCTTGTCAGGTAAATTTTTTAAATTATTTCCAAACATTTTTAGTTGTTTTTTACTCACTTTTCCTAATTTTATTCAGTAAAATGGTCTCACTATACTGATGATTTTGCTTGTTTTAAAAATGAGCTTGAAGCCAGAAAAAATTATCTGCCAGTATAGTGAGACAATTTTACTCAATAAATTTACTTAAATACGTAAGAAAATGTTGAGAAATAAACTCAGTAATCTTATAATAAGTGCACAACTATCTCAAAATAAAAATATTAGACATATCAACTAGAATTAAGATAATTTCACTGGACAAGGTGTCTAGAGCCATGTTCTTTACTAAAGAACCAGCTTTTTTAAGAGTGATAATTATTTTAAGACATACTTAGAAAAGTCAAATCCAGTAAAATATAATGTAACTTCATAAATAATTGTAAGTAGTTGTTACTCACCTTTGCAGATTGATTACAGTCCTACAGTAAACAGGTCTGTTCAGCTGGAGGACGGTAAGTTTCTTCAGTCAGTCGTTTGTCAGTGCGGCGGTGAGATGGGGGGAAGCTTCATTCTTCACAGTGAGTCCTTCAGAGAGTCTGAACTGAGGGAGTTTTCGCCTCTGGCTGTGAAAGCTGAAGTTCACACGGGTTCACAGAGAGGAGGGGTTAGTTAAGGGGCTAGTTAACGTTCCAGAAAGTACATGTTTAAGAGTTTAAAGAGTTTAGAGTTTTTATTGAAAGTGGAGTTTATTTTGAATGTTTATGTTAATAGTAAGTTACAGTAAATTAGATCTGAACTAAGAAGAGTTTATAAGTTTCAATGTGAAGAATGTAAATTTTAATGTTTCTGTTGAAAACAGAGTTGAGAGTCTACAGACAGCACAATTGAACATTTCTACTGAAAGAACAATTGAAAGTTTCTACTGAAAGTTGAATTAGAGGTTTCTACTGAAAATAGAGTTGAAAATTTTTACTAAAATAGTTTCTACTGAAAGTAGAATTGAATGTTTCTACTCACATTAGAGTTGAAAATGTCTACTGAAATTAAAATTGAGAGTTTGGACTGAAAAAAGAACTCAAAGTTTCTATTGATGGTAGAATTAAAGGTTTGTTTAGAGAGTAGGGTTGAATATTTCCACTGAAAGAAACTGAAGGTTTCTAAAATTCAATTAAGATTCCATTGAAAATAAGATTGCACATTTTTACTTAAAGTAGAAACAAAAGTTTTTTTATGGAAAGTAGTGTTGAAAATGTATTGAAAGTAAAATGGAGAGTTTCTACTGAAAGAAGAAATAAAAGTCTCTAATAAAAGTAGAATTGAAGGTTTGAACTGAGAGCTGAACATTCCGACTGAAAGAAGAATTGAAAGTGGAGTTTATATTGAATGATTCTATTGAAAATAGAGTTTACATTGAATGTTTCTATTAAAAGAGTTTATATTGAATGTTTCTATTAAAGTACAGTTTATATTAAATGTTTTTTATTAAAGTATGTCGAAGGTTTCCATTAAAAACAATTTATATTGAATGTTTTTACCGAAAGTAGAGTTTACATTGAATGTTTCTATGGAAAATAGAGTTTATACTGAATGTTTTTGTTAAAGCTAAATTTCTCTGCTTACTAGAGGTGCAGAAAAGCTAAACTTTCTGTTGAATGTATTTAAAAAAAAAGTACATATCACATGAGCTGATGTTGACATAACCCCTACTATCCCATACTAAAAATCATGTTTTTCCCCTTTTCTGTATTTTAATATTTTATACTAATGTTAAAACCTTTTTCTCTGTTCATTTTGCTCATGTTACTGTTTGATATCTGGTGTTGACCAGAGGAGGACGGGTTCCCCTTTTGAGTCTTGGTTCCTCTCAAGGTTTCTTCCTCTTGCTCTTAGGGAGTTTTTCCTGCCACTGTCGCCACTGGCGACACTCATGAGGGTTTGGACCCGGATTTTTCTTAAAGCTGCTTTGTGACAACACCTGTAAAAAGCACTATATAAATAAACTTTGACTTGACTCTGTCTGCACTCATAGTGCCCTTATCAAGCCTATGAGCTACTCTATCAAATTAAAGAGAGAATCTGAGGCACAAGGGACCTTCAGTCTTACTAAATACTAAATGCACTCTGAAGACTATAGAGGCGATTAGAAATTAAAATAGAAAATAAACTCAAAACAATTCAATGAAAAAAGCGTCTTTATAGAGCTACCTGATGGACGCTCGTCTGTGGCTCTGGAGATAACGTGCTCTGGCAGGGAACTGGACTGGCCGGCTGAATTACTCTGATAAACTGCTGCAGGCTGATAATCTTTATTTAAGTTCAGTGGGCGAACGCTACACACCCAGACATTTCATTACAGACCGAACACTGTGAAAAACAAATCTCACTCCATTACACAGTTTTTATAGAGTATGTATCTGTATGGAACAGAACAAAGACCACCTGCTTGTAGAAAGATTTACATTAATATTACTATTTCCACAATTTAGAATAATGATGAAGGCATGAAAACCCACACGGAATTAAATGTGAGCAAGAAAGTGTTAAACAAATCCAAACTGTCTTCTATTTTAGATTCTTTGAGAAAAGAGCTCCCGTTTTGCCTCGACGCAGCTCAGTGTTAGAATTATGGAGGAGTTTAGGGGGAGCTTAGTTTTCCCAAAATAAACCTGAGCTACCTTTAACAAAACAAACAAACAAACAAACAAAACAATCGGAAGTTAAATAAAAAAAAATTTCTGAGGCCGTTTGGTCCGATGGCACTTTGGTCTCATGTTCAATTACACCACATCTGAGACATGACGATGGTTTTGCAGAGACTCAAAGTCGTTTATTCCGAGGAATGATCCGTTCTGTCTGATGGATGTCTTAAAATGTATACCATAGCCCCGCCTAGTGCTAATTAACATATGTTGAAAACAAAAAAGCAAAGTGGAAAATGAAAAGTAAATCACCAGCAGGTGGCGCCTGTGTTCGTTTCTGTTTGACTTTTCATTCTGACATTTAAAGTGCATCGACGGTGAAAAGTGAATCATAAACTGTCACTTTGCTGTTGATTTATCCATTTTGCATTTTCATTTTGTCAGATATGCAGCCGACTGCCATGAAAAAGAAACACGAACGTAAACATTGTTTTTTGATTTTGGTTTTGACACATATTCTGCATTTCATGAAGAAAAGGCAAAGCCAAGTGAAGCTTAGATTTTCTTTTCTCTGTTAGCTTTTCCATTTTAGATATTGTTACGTGTAAGAACGTATTCTGATTTTTTTTGTGTTTGTGTCTCTCTCCCTCTCTCTTGGTCTCTTCCTTCATAGAGGTACCTGCTCTGGAACCAATCAGAGGCCTGGCTGGTGCAGCTAGGGGAGGAGCTTATGTTTTAAAAGAGGCCTTCAAGATGGCCGAAGAGAGAGGACTGATTACGTGTGCTGTTTTAGTTTGTGTTTTAATCTTTTGTGTTGGGGGTGCTTGTTTTAGGTATTTTACCAGAGCTTCTTTTAACTTAGTTGTAAGACGGTCTTTTATGTTAGAGGAAGTACTTCAGCTGTGGTATCTTACCTGCACGCTTTTAACTTTGTTTTACAAGAGATTGTTTGTACCACCTGGGGTTTCAAACAGGTAAGAGGGGCGCGCCTATACATTTGCACCACGTAGATGTCTACTCTGTCTAGCTCCGTAGGTCAGAGGGCACTGCCACATGTACTTTTGGTTACTGGCAAGGGAAGTTTAGAGTAGTTAGCTTTGTTTCCTTTTTTTAGATTAGCTAAATACTTTTGGTTTCAGAGTAGATAAGCATGGTTTGGTTTTGATCTGTTCTTTTCTTTGGTGCCGTCCAGTTTGATTCTTCCAGTGTGGTACTCGGTATCACAGCACTCTGGTTTTATTCATGTTTGTTTTAATAAAAATGGCTTTAAAAGCTCTATTTTGGTCTGTTCCTCACGCTTCTAATCAATTCTCACCAGTTCAGTATTTTAATGCCACGTTACCGATCCCACATACCCTAGACAAAACGTGGGGTCGTAACAATATGGCCACGAAACACCAGAATAACGACTAAAATGAAATGACAAATAGCCATTTTAAATGTATTTTTATTTTTGTCACAAATAACTCATATGTGAGCATATGTGGAAAAAATAAATTGCAAATGTAGTTATTTTATTTCATTTTTTTAAATTTTGGCAGGGTATTTGTGCAGATGTTTGGGAAAAAGAAAAGACAAAAAGAGGTTTGCATTTACATTTTATTGTTTTAATTCTAATATATTTTTAGCTGGATTTTCCTCCTATACTAAATGGGTTTGGCACCACCAACTGTTTGGTCAGTAAAATGCAGCCCATCTTAATAAGGCAATCATGGGAAACTCTAGGCAAAGCGTTGCAGTGGGTAAGTACTGCTCCTGACTGTGACCCAAGAAAAATTAAAATAACACTGTAAAGCGCAGTAATATCCTGCGTTGGCTGAAATATTTAGAGTTAATACCCCATAGAGACCAACATGCCGAAGTTGGGACTAGCAGACTCAGCTATTTCAGTCATTTTTATTGTTTGAGCTGGACAAGGCAATGCTAAGTCTAGCTTGTTTTGTTTAGACAGAAAAGCTGACCAAATTATGAATAAAACTACATCTTGTGGTTGCCATGCTAAAGGTATGCTAAAGTGTATTTCACTCTATTCATTGTTTAATTTGAACTATAATATGTTGTATAACCCCAATTTTACTGTTGTGAACTGCAGCTACAAATTAGCATGCTTGGGGGGGGGGCGCTATTCATGTAGACATCAGTATGTAGGAATATAATCAATTAACCATGTATAATATATCTAATATTAATGATATTAAGAACTGTTCACAGTGGTGGTGATAGGAACCAGACGTCCACCTCTAAAAGCTCCCTCACAGAAAGTTCCTACATGAAATGTATATGAATTCACTGCCTGATGGCTAAAACACTGTTTTTTAGAGTTCACTGAAATGCCCTGAAATATCCTCAAAAAATAATAATGGCAGCATTAAATGAAGCAGCAAAAAATTCAATAGAGACTCTACATCAGAATGAACAAGACTTACTCTCTAATATTTTTAGAGCACAATCACAATTTTCTAAGGGACAAAAATAAAATATAAAATGTGCCATAACTTTTGCACCAGGGACATTCTGTTTTCTCCAGTATGTTAAAATCAGTAAATAAATAGTAACCATGTATTAAACTGTGCAGAAGTGTGTCTCTGTACAGGATGTGTAACTAATTAACACTAAGAAAATCAACACAAAAGGGAATTTTCACCAGGGTGCACAAACTTTGGCATACGACTGTCTCTAAGACATAATATAAAGCCTTCAGTTTTCACAAAAAGCTGCTGCCAGCTACTTACACAAGAACACCTACGCTTACTTAGATCCTGCACATGCTCGCAGTGCCACCTGCTGGCCACTCCAAGCACTAACATCATTTAAAGGGTTAATTTCAGAGAAAATCGTGTTTTCTTCGTTTTTTTTTTTGTTTTTTTGTTTTTTTTTTGATAAATAAAGTGTTTGCTGTAGTATATAAACACTGATATACTTTCAGTTCATGCAGCCCCTATGTGGAAACTAGGCTTTACAATGATTACTGGAGTTTAGAGTTTCATGAAATTGACATTGATTATAGAAATGAACTAAAATAAAAATTGACAAAATTTGGCTTTTGCTCAGAAAAAGGTCATTGAGGTCATGAGATGTTATCCCAAAAATGATGATGATGATGTTCAATATTTAGTTTACAGTGAACTTCTTTCACAGCGCGACTCTTTTTTGGTAGTAAAAATATATTTGCTAACCTGTTTAAATAGAGGTTGGAAAAAATGACTGTTTTTAAAGCATAAAACCAAGCAAACTGTATAAGTGGACCTCAGAAAAAATGAAAGACGTGAAAAATGTTGAATTTGGGCCTTTTAATGTTCATTTCTTCAATAGAGATTAAAAATTACAAACTTCTAGAAAGGTTCAGACAGTATGTACAGTTCAAATAAAAACAAAGAGCAGTGTTTTCCATTGGCAACCTATGATTTGAAAGTTAACAAAAGGGGGCGCTCTGACCTCTTTCCTTCCCTATGTGACATGATTCTTACAAACATACCAAAACACTGTCCGCTCACCTGACCCACCACCCAGAAGTTAGAAACTGCCCTCCCCAAAAAATGCACCTCCACATATAAACTCACATTCACAGGTTCCATTTCTTTCTACTTATTGATGACGAGACTGATGAGGAGAGTTACTGCACTGAGCCACAGACTGAGAGCCAGGCTAGCAGGGGGCGCCACTGCCCTGGACACGGCAAGCCTCAGGAAAGCGTAGTTGGTGTCGCTTGTCCCCGACTGCGTCACCTCGATGGTGAGGATGACCTCTGTGCCGTCTGTAGTGTTATCCGGGGCGCTGAGCACCACAACGCCGTTAGCCGTGCTGTCGCTACCTGTTGTCAGGGAGCTGGGGAACGTCATGTTGTACTGACCGCTGTTCCGGGCAGTGACGATGTAGTTAGTGTAGCTGCTGCTTGTTGCCACGGTGAAAGGGAGACTGAACAGCTGCCCTGGAAACCATGTTCCATTTCTCACAGCCTGAGGAGGATGGAAAACAGCTCTTTATAATGCATAGTCAAGGAACAACAGCTGATAGGAACGAAAACATGTATTTGAATAAAAATTATAACAATAATTATCTAAATAAAACATTTCACTATTGATACTGCATGTTTTAATATTTTTGATAAAATGACCATGCCTGTTCCTCAAACCAGTACTGGCAGGAGATGTTGCACTTCAGATCACTAGATAGTGCTGTTTTACTTTCTAGTCTAGAAGGGAGAAGATCTGCTCACTCACAACAACTCAAACCAGCAGGACAGGTAACAGAGTTATCTAGCATTAAACACTGAGTTATCTAGAGTTATCGAAGCATAAACACTGCATTTATTTACTGTTTCTGCATGGAAATTGCTTGCTTTCTGCAGATGGCACATGTATTATGTGAAAATGGCACGGTGGCGCAGTGGGTAGCGCTGTCGCCTCACAGCAACAATGGCCTGGGTTCGATTCCCGGCTGGGCGACTACGGTCATTTCTGTGTGGAGTTTATATATATATATATATGCCTTTGAAAATCAGGGTTCAAGTAGCCATTACAGTTAATGCCTACATGATGTCTTGCTTATTCTGTTCAGTCATAATATGGATGTGGACAACTGACCGACACACCTTTATAAGTTTGTTGGATGTCCCGTTCCAAATCCATTGGCATTAATACAGAGTTGCCCCACTTTACAGCTGTAACAGCCTCCACTCTTCTGGGAAGCTTTCTACAAGATTTTTGAGAGAATCTGTGGGAATTTGTGTCCGTTTGGTCAAAAGACCATCTGTGAGGTCAGACGCTGATGTTGGACGAGAGGTTCTGGCTCACAATCTCCGTTCTAGTTCATCCCAAAGGTGTTCAGTGGGGTTGAGGTCAGGGCTTTTGGCAGGCCACTGGAGTTCCTCCACACCAAACTGGTCACTCCATGTCTTTATGGAGCTGCTTTGTGCTCAGGGGCTCAGTCATGCTGGAACAGGAAAAGCTCTTCCCCAAATTGCTGACACAAAGCTGGAAGCAGATAACTGTGTAAAATGTCTTTGTGCTGCAGCATCAACATCACCCTTCACTGGAACTGAGGGGCCCAAACCCTGATAAACAGCCCAGCCCATCATCCCTCCTCCACCAAACTGTACTGTTGGCTCTGCATTCCGGTGGGTAACGTTCTCCTGACATCCACCAAACCCAGATTCATCATCAGACTGACAGATAGTGAAGCTGATTCATCACTCCAGAGAACATGTTTCCACTGCTCCAGAGTCCAGTGGCGGCGCTTTACAACCCTCCAGCCGACGCTTGGCATTGCACATCATGATCTTAGGCTTGTGTGCAGCTGCTCAGCCATGGAAACCCATTTCATGAAGCTCCTGATGCAGTTCTTGTGCTATTGTTGCTTCCGGAGGCAGTTTGGAACTCTGTAGTTAGTTATTGTGATACAGCAGAGGATTTTACATGCCACATGGTTCAGCACTTGGTGGCACCACTTAGTGAGTTCTTGTGGTCTACCACTTCGTGGCTGAGCTGTTGTTGCTCCTAGACGCTTCCATTTCACAATAATAGCACTTACCGTTGACGGAGGGCGGATCTAGCAGAGCAGAAATGTGCTTAATTTTCTATACCTGTTAGCAATGTGGCTGAAATACTTGAACTTAGTTACTTATTGATCACTATTGATGATGAACAAAATGGAAAATGATATTGTAATAAGATTTTCGGCTCTATCAGCCAGCTCTAATTTGACTTGTAGCGTTAGTTATTCTGAACATTCACAATAATGACCATAAAAATGTATGTGGAGTTGAGTATTCATCGTGGTGTGCGATGGACTCACCGTGACACCGATGTTGGAAGCTCTGTGCCGGGTGGACGACTGTCTCTGGAACAAATTATAGCCTGAGGTGGAGGAAGAGTTGATCTGACCAATGACGCGTACAAAAAACTCCCCTTTCGGCACTGTGGTCACCGTCACCAGATAGTCTCCGTTCCCCACGTCCTCCAGAAGGCCTGTGTAGAACCCGGAGCCTGAGGCTTCAACCAGGAGCACTGTTGTAGGCACCTCCGACCCCGAGCCAAGCATGGACAGCAGTAGAGTCACGTTTCCATCTAACATCAGGGAGAAAGAGAGAAGGAATGCTGTAGATAGTTCTCAGCAACTGTACAATCTGTTTGCTTTCCTTGTCCTGTTTTAAAGTGATAGTTCAGTGAAAAATCCCCAAATTCTCACCCTCAACATGGTCGATCAGTCAAGACAGTAAAACTAGGCTGTCTTGTGGGTTGTGAGGGTTGACTTACTGGCACGAGGTCTGCTTTTGAACACGGTGTAGCCGGGGTGAGGGGTCTGATAAACCTCCACAAAGTCAAACTGGAAGTTTATTGAACTTTTACCTGGAAACAAAGCAGATTTTGCAGTATTGATTATGTAGTTTGTTATGTAGTTATGCTGGGCGAATTAAGTGAGTTACAAAACACTTCCTTAAAATAAACCATAGGCCACAAGGACGCAAACCTTTTTAGATGAGAGGCACTTCATAGACCTGGCTTGTAACTCAATCAGTCACTAACTCACTCATGAAGATTCTCCACAAGAGTATTACTCAAGCAACTTTTGGTGCTTCGCATCAGCAACACTCTGTGTCCTTTTCTTCTCGCTGTAAGTAATTATATCTAGTAAAATGGTCGGACTCCATGGTAGATTCGCTTGTTTTAAGAAATAAATATAATGACGATATGTTTGGTTTAGGAAATAATGCATGAAACAAGTCAAGATGTCCTGGAATAGGTTCAATAATCTTAAAATATTCTAATAACGGGAAATATTAGATATGTTAATATAATTTCACTTGCTACAATGAAGGATGTATCTATGAATGTTACCAACGAGCGGAACGTTAAGCTTATTGGCTGTAACTTAATGAGCTGAAATGAAACTCGCCCCAGTTCTGTGACTTTCACAAAACCCCTCGGTGAGCTTGAGAGAGTTTTACCGGTGACTTTGAGCGTGTAGGGCTGAGTTGCGTTCATGTAGATGGTCCACACTCCTGCCTGGCTGGAGTTTTTGATTTGCACCATGTGGAAGTTCAACACACTCTGAATCACAGCCAGAGAACCGTCTGACTGACCACTCGACTGAGACTGACCTGTGAGGAGAGGACAAAACACAAGACCAGTCTTGTATATATTATTACATCAAAGCATGGTGTATGCATTGTGTGCTTTCAGGTCACAGACCTAGCAACCACCCGCAACAAAACTTAAAAGACACACAAAGTCATTTGACCAGCGGTGCGCAATCTTTTGCATAACACTGTATGGCATATAAATGTGTTTTTAGAATCTGTGAAGAAAAGAAAGTGGGAAAAAGATTAAAGAACAGATTGACAGTCAGTAACAATGGCAATTTAACATCAACCTTTCCTGAACCGTTTCGCTTTCTGTAGTTCCAGTGTTGCTTGCTGTTGATTTCTGTTCAGTGAGTCACGCCCGAGGGTCCGAGTTGTGAAGGGAAACGTGAATGGGATGCAACACAATAACACAAAATATGCTAATCGTAACATCTTTATTACAAACTAAGATCAGATTAACTGGGTTATTTGCAGTTGGTACAGACGCAGCTGTATCGCAGCCTTGTGAGGAGGTTTAGCTCGGGACGTGAATGCGCTTATCTCCTCACTCCCGGCTCCTGCTTTCATATTTATGAGTGTGGCATGAGTAGGGCATCATTAGACTGATTTGCATAATGTGACGTGTCATTGTACTTCGGTATGAAGACATGTCATCCGCGCCTATAGCACAGTTAGAGGGGGTGCTGCAGAGGCGGAACTGACCACGATAAAAATGATATTTTCACAGTTTGGTAGGATGTGTTTACATTTCAAGCAAGGCCGGCATATTTTATTATTACACAGCAGAGCATTTCAGCTGTTAATGACAAAAGAAGGTCTTAGAGAGGAGTTACTCTTTAACAACACTGGTTCCAAACTTATGGACAGCAGTGTAATGCATCACAGCTAGAACATTTAAAATAGTCTGGTCAGGAAAGACGGCTTTGGTAAAAGTTTTATGTTCAGAACAGTACAGTGTGTAATCACCAGAGGGAGCAGTGATGGTGAACTGTGTTGAATTTCCTGTTATGTAGAACGTCAGGTTTTTCACAGAGGAGTCCACCAGAAAGTAGTAAAATTCTGCTGTCCCCGGGTCCCTCACTGTCTGAAATATGGTGACCTGAGGAGACACAGGAGAGGTGGATTAACACAGATGTGGAACTGACATTAACATCATTCACCACAGTGGTTCTGGATGTTTATTACAGGAGCACAGAAATGCATGTACAGCAGCTCAGCTTCAGTCACCCAGATCAGATGAACTCTGTTGTCTCTCTGAGTGTGAAATGTTTCGACATTGTGTTGAGCTGCTGGTGAGCAATGAGGGGTGAAAGAAGAGGGGTGAGAAGGTTTTGGTGTCCACATTGTCGATGACCGTGAAAAACACCTACACTCAGCTGAAATAACTGCAATAAAGTCATTGTGATCATGTACTAATTGTGATGAATAGGCTATTATGTAATATTTGTGACGGATACATGTATCCACATTTCTATCCCATCATAATGTAGCTGACAGGGCATACAACACATACTGATTAACAAAAACAAGATTTGAGGGGCTAATCTGTTTCTGATTTGCATATCTGGCTGTCATATTTTATGAGTGCAGAGATGTTGAGAAGTGTTTTTATCAGTGTTGGGTTTACCAGAGAAGAGACGGCAGTGTCATTGATGGCGCTAGTAGTGTTAGCTAGCAGTTGACTGGGGACCTCGATGGCCAGTCCACCTGAGGCCACCGCTAAATCCTCGTACACCTGGTTCACTGGGTTGGAGAGGCTGCGAGTCGTATTAGTCAGAGGATTGGTCAGCACAAAATTCACCTGTTAACGCAGCAGAGATAAGAATTGTAATATGAATATAAATATCATTAGTACCAACTAATGGAGTTTAAGTGTTCTTTTGCCATATTTTAAATGCAAAACATGCAGTTACTTCAGCTACATTACTAATTATATAGTAATGTTGTTTTGACATTCAAAAAATGGCAATAATTTTTCATCATATTCAAATCATGAAAAAAAATCCTGTTGCACTTATAAACACAAATGTGATATTGAAGGTTTAAAATTTGCACTTTTAGCACAATTCCTCCATTTGTTTCAGTGAAGTCCAAAATAATTCATATAAAATTACAGCATGTTTTTGTTAGCATCAGAGATATGTGTGACTTCTAAGGATTGGTCTTATATGTAATCTTGGATGTTGGATTGGTATAAACAGCCTTTTTGTAGCTTTTGACTGTCTCTAAAATGTGTTCCTGGTTCTTTGGCTTGTCGTTTCCTTTTCTTGACCAATTTAAAGTGCTACTGTATATGCTGTCTTTTTATTGGTGGTACTTCTTTGATCAGTGTAGAAGAATTCTACACTAGCTATTAGCTAATTGGTTATGTTGATATTGTGCCACAGCATCTTGCTGCATGATCTTACACAGACAGCAAATAAATCCCACCCCAAATAGCAGACAGTTTTGGGCCAATTATGGCTTTCCTGGGTAAATGCTAGACATGCGGGTCATTATAGGGCCAGATCCTGGACAACTCCACATGGTTTTGCCTCGTCTCTACATTCGTATGACAATTCCGGCGTGAATGTTGTGGACCAGCAATGTAGCTGAGCCAGACTGGAGCCAAATTTGGGCCATATCCTTCAGTTCTACTCACTTTACAGTGCGTGGGCCAGAACTGGGCTGAGGAGTCAGTCGTACATTGGTCCAGAACAAACCAAGGATGTGGCCCACCAGTGGGCCAGACAAATTTTGCTAACTGGAACCATATCAAAACTTCAATCTAACACCAGTTTCTAAATGTTAAACGGCACTGCTAACCAGAAAAGAGTAACTGGTTAGCATTAGCTTAGCTAGCATGCTGCCAGCTGTGATTACTACAGAACAGGTTCAGTTCTGACTAACAGAAGCTTTACTGACACAAATTTAGATGATAACTCAGCTCTGAGGAAGCGAAGTCGAGTGGCTGATGTTAGAGGGACAGAACTTAATTAAACCTGTTCTCTGGTGTCTGGAGCTGGGGCCTCCCAGCTAAGCTAATGCTAGCCAGCTCCTCTCTCCTAGTTAGCTTAGCTAAAGAGATCCAAACACCCCAGTGGGGCGTCAATTCGACTACCTGGTGGTCTGCTATCACAAGTATCGATGAAACAAACTTATAACAACGAGAGCAAAGTCAACTGATTGGTGGTGGAGTGACAGAAAGCCGAAATTGAACCTGTTCTGTAGTGCTTTAAGCTAAGCTAACGCGAGTGTATGTTGCCTTCTACCTCAGTGTGGGCTCGGTTCTAGTGAACTGATGATTAAAAACACCCGTTTAGAGGATAAAGACTCATGTCTGAGAGCACATTCGAATGTCTGGTGACAGAAAGATAGAAACAGAATTGTTCTATGGTGCTTTGAGCTGAACCCTTCTGGTTTACACTAATGCTGGTGTAGTTATCCAGCTACAGGTGAAACCCACCGCAGTACAGTCTGTTTCAGTAACTGATGCTCAAATACCACCCATTTAGAGGACAAACAAGATGGGGATTCTGATGGATCAAACATGTTTGTGGTGGGTGGTGTGTGCATAGCTATTAGCCTGTTAGCAGTTAGCCACTCGTTTGTCCCAGACAGTGAGCAAATCAGTCCGCTGGTTTGATAAGTTCGGCACCCCAGTGACTATTTGCCGCTGCTGGTCCACCCAGATTACTGTCCTGCAAACAAGCTCTAACTAGTTTTTAATCTCCTCAAACAGATTTTAAATGCACAGAGACTTTTATTTTAGGAAATAAACTTAGACAAATATTACAAACAACACAGAGAAAAAAAATCATGACTATGCCTGATACGAAATGATTCTATGGAAAATGTTGCTAAAGCTGTGCTGGATTAATACTATTTGCTAATCTAATTTACAAAGTGTAAGTAAAGAAAAAAAGGAAGGAAAAATCAGTAAACTGGACTGTAAATGGGAAATGAGAGATGACAAGTGGACTTTTGTCTAATACTCTGCTTAACTGCCGGTGGACCGCCTGGAAAACACTGAGCAAAACGCCAGTGGTCCACCAGCTTTGCCATTAGCAGGCCGACAGTGGACCACTGTCCTCTTGCTATCAGGGCAGTAGTTTTCAGGGCTGTGAGTATTTTCTGATTTAGCGGTACAACAGATACTGTAAGCAGTCTCACAAGTCTGGATCAGCATGGGATGGCCCTGAGAAGCATTTGGCCATTAATACTTGCCGTGGACTTTGTGCTCTCGATCAGTGCCAGAACCGTACTTTTCATCTCAGTGTCTTTGGGTTCTGCATCGGTGAAAAGAAAGATCTCAGACGCCACAGGAGCAGCTGCAAGAGCGAGCTGTGGAGAGAGATATACAGATATTAGGACAATGTGTTAAATATGTGAAGTATGTTTTTGTGATACTGCTGTCTGAGGACATCAGTGTTTGTCTGCTCTGCCCTCAGAGGTGATAGCATCTGTCAAATACAGTCACAAACGATAATTATCCAACACTGAACTTGGTTAACCTGTTAACCTCTTTCTGCAGGCCCCCTGGTGGTCATTCCACCAGAAGAATGGAAACAGACTCGGATATTTTTACTTAATGTAATCAAGCTAAATATTTTGTCCCTGTAACTCTGTTATGAGATGAACTAGGACTCTGTTGTCTCTCTGTTTTGAGCTGCTATTGAGCAATGAAGGGTAAAAGGGAAGGGTGAGAAGGCCCCACTGTGAAAACTATTCATAGCTCTCCACAAAGACGGCCTTGCAGAGATAAAACAGACACAACTGCCGCTTCCTTCATATCAAACACTTCAGGTCAGCTTTTGTCTGGTTTTGTAAACCATTGAGATATTTTATCCATGTTATTGAAGAAAAACATTCTCACACTTACCTGACTCTCACCTTGAATCTTACTCACACTTAACTGACTCTCACCTTGAATCTTACTCACACTTAATTGACTCTCACCTTGAATCTTACTCACACTTAACTGACTCTCACCTTGAATCTTACTCACACTTAACTGACTCTTGACTCATACTCACACTTAACAGACTCTCACCTTAACTTCTTCTTGTGCTTAACTGACTCTTGACTCATACTGACACTTAACTGACTCTCACCTTGACTTGATTTTGCACTTAACTGACTCTTGACTCATACTCACACTTAACTCTCACCTTGACTTGTTCTTGCACTTAACTGACTCTTGACTCATACTCACACTTAACTGACTCTCACCTTGACTTGTTCTTGCACTTAACTGACTCTCACCTTGAATCTTACACTTAACTGACTCTTGACTCATACTCACACTTAACTGACTCTCACCTTGTATCTTACTCACACTTAACTGACTCTTGACTCATACTCACACTTAACTGACTCTCACCTTGTATCTTACTCACACTTAACTGACTCTCACCTTGACTTTTTCTTGCACTTAACGACTCATACTCACACTTAACTGACTCTCACCTTGAATCTTACTCACACTTAACTGACTCTTGACTCATACTCACACTTAACTGACTCTCACCATGACTTGTTCTTGCACTTAACTGACTTTTGACTCATACTCACACTTAACTGACTCTCACACTGGCTTGTCCTGACACTTTATGGCTGCTGTGAAAGGGTTAATTGCAAGTGTGTCTTTTTAAATCTAATTTTTAATGAACTAAACTAAGATAAAATCAGTCTGAAAACTGTAAATGACCTCAGTGATTTTTGTGTCATAATGTAAGTGGACTTCAAATGGTTGTGTCAGGTCAGTAAAAAAGCATGCAGTTGTTCGGGCTGTTCATTGAATTATACATGATCTAAATTCATTTCATACTGAAGGTTGTATTTTATTGTATTGTCTTTTATGATAATGTATATTATATTGTTTGGCAATGTTTTACAAAGGCAACAAGCCTCTTGAGGCCATGCATTACAGTGGTTTACCACCAGTATAGGCTTCAGCTGGAAGATTGTGGCTGTGTATGTACAGTAAGCCTTGAGGTTCTTTAACCATAAAGCTAAATGTGAAGCTGACTGGGGCTGTTTCGTTTCCATAATGCATTCATCGGACCACAAAACGAACCGTACGAGACCACTAGTGTCATTTTGTGAGTCGCCTGCTATAAAATTTCCATGCATCGTGACTGTTACATGATGCAACTCAACAGCAATCAAAGTTGGACAGAACACGTTCAGTAACTCCATCATAATGTAACATAATGTCATCCGCAAATGAAGTTTACATACTTGGAGCATTTTTCTTTTTCACCATTCTTTTTTCCTCTGTGTATATATCTGTCTTTTATCTATCGCTTTGGCATACTTTTCTATAAAATTGAGTTTTTTACCTGTTGTGTGCATTTGAAAGTGAATGTTTTTAGCGTATAGATTATAGCATGCTTGATGTCTCGCTCATCCTGTCCTAGAAGAACACTGAGGAGCACGTCTCAATTCTGTAATAGTAATAATTTTTGATCCTTTCCAAATAAATTTGAGCTCTGTATAAAGTTAGATGAGAGGTGGGTAATCCTAGTCTCGATCACTATGATTTTGTCATATAGAACATTTTTAACAGTGTGAACACTTTAAACAGTGTAGCCTTGAGTCCCCAAATGCACAGCAATTAACAGTATAGTAGAAGAATGACATTGTAGGAATCTATTAACTTTTGCTGTAATGATTTATACACAACCAGTGCAAATTAATACAACAAATTTGTTGTTCTGACATTTTAAAACAACACTCTTATGACACATAATGAACTGTACCGTACCCAAAGTCCAGACAGACTCATTTCAGGGATCATCTGCTCCTCCTCCGCCGGCAGAAAGAGCATTGACTTTAGTTTTGAACACATCAGGGTCTGTTGTTTTATCCACTGGTCCGAAACCTGTAGGTCATAATAAATTCAGGTAATTTAGGAGAAAAATGGAAATTTATTTGTAATATTCAGATTTACGGTTCATAGTTTCATTCAGAGCACCAGAATACATAAAATATTAAAGCCATGTGATAAATGCAGAAGTACAGAATTGTACAGGCCACCCCAGCCTACCTGGGTCGTTGAAGGGGACCAGGACGTAGGCCGAAGGTTCGTCCGCGGTGCCCCGCCTACTGTCGATGATGAAGGAAGTGATACGCTTGACCTCAGCGATTTCCTCTGCCATACTGGCTGAGGTGTCCACCACGAAACAGAGAACAGAGGACGACTGGAAGATCCCCATCAGTCTGGCAGATAAAGAAGACAAACAGAGAGAAGATAAACATCTAAACAGATTTGAATCTACATCAGCGTGTCTCTGTTTTTGCACCAACGCCTGGCTGTAAACTGAGTCTGTTTTTCACTAGGACCGGCTGTAACTTTACACCTTTACAACTTCACACTCTGACTCACTCCTAACAGACTCTTACCTTGAATCTTCCTCACACTTTACTGACTCTTGACTCGAACATGCACTTAACTGACTTTCACCTTGACTTATACTCATACTTAACTGACTCTTGACTCGTACTCACACTTAACTGACTCTAATCTTGACTTGTACTTGCGCTTACACGACTCAAATTGACCCTCACCTTCAAACATACACTTAACTGACTCCTGACTCTTACTCAGACTTAGCTTACTCTTGAATTGTAGTCACACTTAACAGACTGTCACCTTGACTCATTCTCACACTTAACTGTCTCTCAACCTGACTCTTACTCACACTTAACTGACTCTCACCCTGACTTTTACTCACATTTAACTGACTCTTGAATTGTAGTCACAATTAACTGACTGTCACCTTGACTCGTACTCACACTGAACTGACTCTCACCCTCTTACTCAAACTTAACTGACTCTCACCCTGACTCTTACTCACACTTAGCTGACTCTTGAATTGTAGTCACACTTAACAGACTGCCACCCTGACTCTTACTCACACTTAACTGACTCTCACCCTGACTCTTACTCACACTTAACTGACTCTCACCCTGACTCTTACTCACACTTAACTGACTCTCACCCTGACTCGTACTCACACTTAACTGACTCTCATCCTGACTCTTACTCACACTTAACTGACTCTTGAATTTTAGTCACACTTAACTGACTGTCACCTTGACTCTTACTCACACTTACCTGACTCTCACCCTGACTCTTACTCACACTTAACTGACTCTTGAATTGTAGTCACACTTAACTGTCACCTTGACTCTTACTCACACTTAACTGACTCTTACCTTGACTTGAACTTGCACTCACATGACTCAAATCAAATCAAATCTGACTCTTGCTTAACTAAAACTCAAATTGAATCATATTCATGCTTACTTGACTCGACTTAAATAATACTCACACTGAACTGACCATCACCTTGACTCATGCTCGCACTTAACTGACTCACCTTGACCTGTATTCACACTTAACACACTGACACGTACTTACACTTACATCACTCTCAACCTCACTCATACTGTTTAATCATTCAAGCAATCAATCAAAACCTGTTATGTTGATTTTTTTTTATTAGCTGCTGAATGTATATATATGTAAAACTTATAATAGAGAATATATAACTTGTATAACTTGTTTTCACTTCACTAAATGAACAAAACATGTGAGGGTTGTACAAACTCTGGCATAGAACTTTAGCTAATGTTACTGCTTGGAAGCTGAAGGTCTCACTGCGGCCGTTTAACTGTAGTAACTGTCTTCAAGTCAAGAAGGATAACAAGCTAAAAGCTAAAGTTGGAAAGGCAGCCACCTGGCTATCTGCATACCTCACCTTAGTTTGGCTTCTAAAACCACATCACATGTTCCTGGAAATAATTTCACATGGCTGCTGTCATTCACTAATCCTCTCTGATTCAACACAACGCCTGATAGCTCATTTCTCTACCTGAGGAATTCAAGGTCTCCTGCTGCTTCTCTGATGTCCTGCAGGAGGTCACTGGTGGCTGCTGTGGCCACGTCTGCTGCCACAAAGTGGAGGCTGCCGTGAGAGGCCGTGGTGCCATCTTTGTTGATGCCACCTTTGGGCTCCGTAGTGCTGGTCTTGTCAAGTGATCCTCCATGGCTGCACTTTCCTGTCCATTTCAAGTCAGTCAGAAGAACATTCAGAACATTTTTGGCCCTCTGAAAATGTCATGCATGGCTTTCTTGCCTCACGTCATTAACAGCACCTCATTAAAACATGCAAAAAATTCAGTGAAATGTGGGAATTTTCATGTTCTGGAAACTTGATGTTTATTTATTGAGTGTAATTTTCTGTTAAATATATTTTCTGCTTTGAAAAATGAATAACTTGTACTTAATGTCTGTTTTGACTGGAAATGAATACATAAAATTGTTGTCTCTGGAATTTGCACACTACTGTAGACAGTGTTGTATGAACACCTTTATCCTTATCCTTAACTAATTCTGATGATTTGTGGCTCTGTTTGCCCTTCAGCTGTTAACCTTTTCTGGATAAAAGACCCCCTTAGGCTACAAAATACTATCCAAGTGTATGGAAGTCTTGTGGAATTAGTGTTCACGTCTTAGATGAGCTGACATGGACTGAGCACACCACACAGGTGGTAAAGAAGGCGCAACAGCGCCTCTTCCACCTCAGGCAGCTGAGGAGGTTTGGCATGAACCCCTGCATTCTCAGAACATTCTACATATGTACTGTGGAGAGCATTCTAACAGCTCCATCACCACCTGGTATGGAAAATGCATGAGCAGAAAGCTCTGCAGAGGGTGGTGCGGACAGCCCAGCACATCGCCGGGGTCCAGCTTCCAGACCTCCTGGATTTATACCTATTTATACCGATTCTAAAGGACTCCACCCACCCAAGACGCCTTTTCACTCACTTTCACACCTGTGTAAATGTGATGTGACTAAACCTGATTTGATTTGATTTGATTTGATCAACTGTGTGGAAATGGAAGATGAAACTGCACAAGCACTGCCTAGACAAGGTCATCCCTCAAAACTCTAAGCAAAAAGGGGGCTCTGTGAGGGAAGCCACAGAGAGGCCAGCAATCCATATGGAGGAGCTACAGAGTTCAGTGGCTGAGACTGGAGTGAAGATGCACCAGCCAGCGATATCAAGAGCTCTGCATACAACTGGCTGGTATGGGAGAGAGGCTAGAAAGAAGCCATTACTAAAGGAAAAACATATGGAGTTTGCCAGAAAGCTGTAGAGTGACCCAGCTAAAATGTTGAATAAGGTTTTGTGGTCAGACGTGTGGCGCAAACCTAAAACTAAACCTTGGGAGAAACTTCACCTTTTTGCAGGACAGTGATCCCAAGCACAAGACAACACAGGAGTGGTTTAACAACAAAAAGGTGAATGTTGTACAATGTCCAAGACAAAGTCCAGATCTCAATCCTGCCAAGAATCTGTGGCACAGTTTGAAAGCTGCAGTCCACAAGCGTCTAAAATTGACTTTAAGAGCACATTGGTTAGCAATAAAAATACTGTCCGTCATTCAATCTGATGACCTTTAAGAGGCTACTTTTACTTTTTCGCTTATTTCTAGCATATGACTTGTGAAAACAGTAGTTCAGTACCTTTGGGTTTGGAAGGGCTCGTCAGGCTGAAATATCCAGAAGTCAGTTTCTTCTGGGTGATGATCGTGTCCAGAATGTTGCCCGTGCAGTTGTCACTGCAGCTGCTGCATGTCGGGGGTGTTCACGTCTGAAATAAACACGAGACACATTTAATTTACATTCATTCTTATAGATAAGAAATATACTTATAAACACAGATTCACAAATACCTGCAAGGTTTTCAAAAGGCAGGCTTGGCTTGATGAGGGTGGAGTACGGAGACCTGTTTCCCAGTTCAATCCAGTTACTGTGACTGTAGAAATCCTACAACATCAGCATAAAGTCAGTCAGTTACAGAACTAAACAAAGCAAAACACTGTTTAATGTAGTTCTGTTATGTTTTTGTCACATTGGTGAACACATAATAAAAACCACCTGGAACAATTTAACTAACTAAGCTGTCTCTAATTCTGAGGCGATCTGCCAAGATGCTCCAAGAATATAGATTTATGTAACATCCAGTACTTAATCTGTATTTTAGCATTTCACCGATGCTGACTAACATGACACTGACACTGAATGCAGTTCACACTTTAAAGCCTGTTCTGCATCTGATTTTTAGTGTTTTCATCCCCCCCTCAAACCCTGTCAGCATCTGAGAGAGCAAGTGCTCAAGTACGCCCCCTGCTGGCATGTGTAAATGTTTGGCTATTTGTCAGCTAGTTTCTTGTTAGTGAGCTGTTTCTCCAGCCTTGTGGTTATGGTTATTTTCACATACCCATAGATTTATCACTCTGTAGACATTAGCTGACGTGATCATACTCTGACAGTTGTGAAGCAATTTTTCCGCAAAGAATTTACATACTTCCAGATTGTTCTGAGTTTTCTGTTCTCCAAGAGTTCCTGAATTTCAAATTTAGGCAACTATGACAAAGATAAAGTGACACACCTTTCTATGACATGATACAAACACAAGCATTTCTGAAATTGTCTGTAAGGCAATAGTGGAATTTGTTTTACCTATTGTTTACGCTCCTCCTTTTCTTGTAAAAAGTGCCAATTCATAGCAGCTGTAGCTAAAGCACAGTCAAGTGATGACTGAACAGACATTCAGTGACTGAGTATTCCTGAAGGAGTGGAAATACGTTTGCAGTTTTTGAAGAAGTAAATTGTATTTAGTCTTTTGCTGGTCAAAGAAAATTGGTTTTTGGAGACGCTGGTGCAGTGCCGTAAATGACCACTAACTGTCGCAACATCATCTACTGTTAGTCGTCTTGCAAAACGATTGTTTTTTTTTAAAAATGCACCCATCTTAGAAAACATTAAAGATGAACGACAGGACAGTCAATTTGTTATGTTATGATATACGTCCACAAAACAGCAGTACGTTCAGGGTACGTGGGCATTTACCCCCCATTCACTCACTCAGAGCCTCTGGTCTCCCTGCTTGCACTCTTCAGATAACAATGCAAACTCTACACATGATTCTGTACAATTGTGTGCAGAAAAGTCAGGTACATCATTTCATGTCCATGTCATGTCACGTTACCTGTAAGGTGTGCAGGGTCTCGCCCAGCCGCTGTCTCGCGTACCAGTAGTTCTTCAGTTTGAGGCTGGCCTTCACCAGAGAGACTCCCTGCGTGATCAGGTTTCGTGCTTTTTCAAAGCTCTCATCATCAAAATGGTATTCTGCGTCGAACACGTGTCTGCCGTCCACCCAGGCGTTCATTGTGCTGACATAACTAATGATGAGCTGTAGCATGGAGGCTGAGGCAGGGGAGCGGCAAGCTTCCGCCAGAGACTCTGCGGTCAGCGGGTTAGGCTGCAGAAAAGCAGGTAACACTTTATTTGGCTGGTCCACTGTAGATGTGTAGCTTGTCATTGAATTACATAAAAACAAAAATAACTTTAATCTCCGTTCAAAATCTGATTCGAATTTTAACTTAAATGTCTAAATTTTACCATAACCTGTGGGCAAACAAATCAAGACATCCCTTTTTCTCCTCAGTTAATGTCTTCAAACAAAGTATTTGAAGTGGTTTCATGGGCAGGATTTTGTACATCGAACACACCTCTGACAGAATCTGCATTCCTGAAATGTGAATGTTAGCTTTCAATAGTATTTCACTGTTAAGAGTTGGGATGGTATGAAAAAAAACAAAGCAGTGATTAGTAAATTCTGTTTGAGCTGTTTTAAATTGAAAACGGTAACAAATGCAATATTTGATGTTTTACATTTTGAACTTATTTATATTATACTAATATAAATGTATAGTAAATATATGCTTATACTAAATTTGATGCCTGCAACACATTCCAAAAAGTTGTGACGGGAGCATGTTTACCACTGTGTTACATCACCTTTCTTTTTAACAACAGTCAGCAGCTGTTTGAGGACAAAAGACACAAACTGATCCAGTTTTGAAAGAGCATTTTTTGCAATTTTCAGTGGGAGACAGTTCTGAACTGCAGGCAGGTCAGTCTAGCACCCACACTCTCTGGTGTAACACATGCAGAATGTTTCTTGGTGTGTCATGTTAAAATAATCATGGACGTCCCTGAAAAAGACGGCGTCTAAAAGGCAGCATATGTTCCTCCAAAATGTGTTCAGTGTTAATGGTGCTTTGAACAGGAGAGTGTGAGGAGCAGAGCATGCTTATGGTCTGAAAATCCAGAGTCACTTCACTGACTCAAAAGACCCCAGGCGCTTGTGGCAAGGTATCCAGTCCATCACAGACTACAGGTCCCCCCCCCACCACCCTGCGATGACGACACTGACTTCCTCAACACACTCAATACTTACTTCAGCCAATTTGTGGAAAAGAACACTACCACAGTAATGAAAGCCCCTCTCAGTCTGGGCGACAAAGTACTCTGTCTCAACCCAGGTGATGGGTCAAGCCATGGAAAGCTGCAGGTGCTGATAACATACCAGGGTGTGTACTCAAGGAATAAACATGCCTCTGTCCCAACTTTTTTGAGCATGCTGCAGGAATCAAATTTGAATATTGTATATTTACAAAATAATACAGTTAAGTTGGTCAGTTAAAACATTGGAAATCTCTTCTTTATACTTTTGTTAGTTAAATAAAGATCTCAGAGATTTAACAAATCACATATTCTTGTTATTATTGCATTTTACAAAATGACCCAGCATTTCTGGAAATGAGGTTTGTACAACAAAAAAGAAATGGAGAAAAAAGAGCCGACATTCTTAACTGAAGAGGTTATGGAGTCTGAGGTATTGTGGACTGGACACTTGGCGGTTCTCATATAAATATCACTATCTTTACATATTTGAGATGACTAATCAAATTTGTTGTGCCTCCATGGTATACCAGTCTCTTATTATAAAATTTCCACCGAGTATTTTTCTTAATGTGTAATAATTCAAAGTGCAATGGCAGTTCTGTCTGAAGGTTTTTGCTAATGATAGTTGGTTTAGGCTACAATTGCTGTGGCTTTCAAAAAGATATTGGTTTAAATGCTAAATAGGGAAATGACTACCAATATTACAAATGAATTCTCAAAATTATTTGGGCCCTATAATGAATAAAGAACGCTGTATGTAATAAAGCTTAAACTGACTGGAGTTCAGCTTCAGTAAATATCAGTCTTGCATAAACATATGGAATGTGTAGAATCCTGAACTCAGCACACCATGAAAATAGATGTTTTTATTCCAATCAAAAGTGAAAGTCATTGTTTTGTTGTTAAGGGCTTATTTTTTAAAATCTCACCATGATCAATATCACCACATGGGCTGAGGGATACTTTGACAAACTGTTATCAAAGAGTCAAGCACGTCAATAAGCAAGTCCAGAGAGGTCGGCTGACTGGGTGTTGTTGACTTTCTGGGTGTTGTTGATATATAACTTAACCCATTCATAGTACAGTCTTAACTCACATTTGTGAGAGCAGCATTTTTCTGCTGTGCAGCACATTTAGCATGGTGTACTGCTGAGTTTTAACACAGTCCCCATTTCTATTAAAATTAACATCATAACTTTTTAAAACTTTTAACTCAGCTGATGCATACCCTTAAAAACCCAACTGAGTTTAATTAGATGATTTAACAGGTATAGAAGACCATGCAAATAAAGTGGGACAGTAAAATTATATGGTCCATTGCCCTATATGAGTCACATATTCTACTGTACATACTCTTTCTTTTTTTCAGTGTTCTTATTTCTTCATACATTTATTTATTTTGGGTACTCACATGAAGTTTCTTTATTTGTTTATTCCATATCTGGAATGAATCACAATTACTTAAAACAATGCTGTACATAATAAGGCTTTACCTGACTCTGGAAACCTGCCACTGGATTTCAGCTTCAGTAAACTTTAACATCTAAACACATGGAATGTGGCGAATCCTGAAAGCTCACTCAGCAGACCGTGAAGTATTTTCACTACAGCTTTGCAACAGTGGTGGCCTTTTTTATTATGACCAAAACTGAAAGTGTCATGTCATTAAGGGCCTATTTTATAGTTTAAATAACCAAATATGAAAATAACTATCTATTACAGTATGATGATGTCATTTAATGTGTTTATATGCTGCATATCATGGTGCTTTTAATCATAGCAGTGTTCCCTTCCTTTGTCACAACAGATGTTGTATGTTGTATGTACCTTAGATATTTACAACGATTCTGTTCTGATCAATTTAAACCCAAGGCATTAATAGAGAATAATAATAGTAATAAGCTAAATATATACAAAATCATGTCACTACTGAAACACAGAGCCTTATTTTAGCCACGCCCCTGCATTTTAGAGCAGGAAGTGAGGCTGCATCCCTGTCCCTCATGGCCACATGGTGAGCAGTTAGATCCCATTGTTTTGAAGTAAACATGTCCCAAAGTCTGAAAATCAGTGTGGGACAGTAAGAATTGTCACTAAATGATATGATAATTTTATTTGTGCACAGCTGTTCAAAGCTGTGTTTGCTGGTCATGTACTGGCTAGCATTTTTGAGTTCTGCTCAAAATGAAACACTGAAAACACTAGTTCAGTAGTGTTCAGTAGTGACAGTCACTGCTGAAACATTTGGTAAAGTTTAGCAGTGTTATGATTGTTTTGGTAGTGACAAAATGAAAAGTTCAGTCATTTGTGTCAATAATATAAATATAATTAAGGTATAGAGTCGCTCAAAGCAAAAACGTTTTAAATCTTCTCTAAATCACAATTTGACTTTGAACCAGTTCAGCAGAATGATACATTTACATTTATACAAGTTGCAGGTGATCTAAAAAGAACAAGAAGGATGGCCACGCTTGAGTAGACGCTGCAGCTTTTCCGTGTCACAGCAAAGCTAATTTATAGGTTTATCTTATGTTATTGTGTGTTTTCCACATTCAGTTCATCACTGGACCAACAGAAACATGTGTTGCACTGAAACAGTCAAGTACAGCAGTGCAACACTCCTAGGAATTAGAGGAAAATGCAGTGTTTCACAGCTATTCGCACTACAAGCAGAGCTACTGGAGGAGCTAAGCAAAGCTGGCCTTCTTTGGATGTCATGCCCAGTCACCACGGTCTGACCTGAGCGACCCACCAGGGGCGGAGGCACAGGAGATGGTGTGAGTGGAAACACAAATTGGTAGACATGCTGGAGTTGGAGTTAGGCTAAAATCTAACCCCACCAGGTTGGCCGTATCCTTGCTATTTCTAGCCAACGTTTGCTTGCTCGACAACAAACTCGCTCAGACTCAGAACTACTGCGCGTGGGATGAGGGACTGCTGCATTTTAATTCTGCCTGAAATGTGACTTCACAGCAACATCCCAATGCAGCAGTCAGGCTGGACGGACTAACCTGCTTCCTTGCGGACAGAGACCTATTGTTCAGGAAACCCAGAGGAGGCGGACTGTGCGTCTACATGAATAAAAGTTGGTGTACAAATGCTTCTGTGATTTCTAGCCACTGTAGTGGAATACGTAACAATAAAAGCAACAACCCCATTATTTACAGAGAGAGCTCTCTACCATCTTTATCCTTGAAGTTTACATAATGCTGGCACCGTAGCCGTCTATGTTGGGGTCGCTCTGTGATGCAGCCAGCTCAGTTCAAAACAAACACCCTGAGACTTTCATTAATGTCGCAGGCAACCTCAACCACGTAAATTTGAGGAACATTGTCCCTAAATTTTACCAACATGTTTCTATACCAACAAGGGAAGAGAATACACTGGACCATGTTTACAGCAACACAAAAGGAGACAAAGCTGTTCCCCACCCCTACTTCAGACTCTCTGATCACAACAGTGTGATGCTGTTCCCTGCTTACCAAGCACTGCTGAAAAGAGAGAAACCAGCCACGAAAATCATCAAGGTGTGGCCAGAATGAGCAGTTTCAGCACCACAGTACTATTTCAGCTGCACTGACTGGAGCATGTTCGAGGATGCTGCTACATGGGGGGATTACACAGGGCCAAGTCCTCCAGACTGATGAGCAGAATCTGTTGGACTGCTGAATGGATCTACCCGATGGACCTTCAAACATTCTCACTGAACTGCGACCTCAGCCATACTGCTCACTTTATCTGTTGCACTCTAACTTCCACACTCAGCCACTTTACTGTGAAACTGTAATCTCACTCACTTTATATGCACAGTCACTTTGTGACGTGGTAAGGAGGTGAGGTGGCGGGATGCAAGTGTGAGTTGCTTTTATTCAAATTAGAGTTAACAGAGTCCAGAAACTGAGAAGCAGGTCTGAGGTTTGGAGGACAGACAAGTCTATAATGAACCAAAACCAAAACAACAAGGTCAAAGAAAACAGGTGACAGGGTAACATCTGAACAAACACAGGGGGGTATAAATACACTGGGGGGAAACAAGAAACACCTGGGACTAATGAGGGGGCGGAGCTACAGGCAGGTAGAGCAGATAACAAGGGGGCAGGACCAGCACGTGGCACAAGAAAACAAAAGGCACATGGCTACAAGAGAGGGGAAGAAACAGACACAGTCTGGAACGAGGAAGGAAACCGTGACACACTTTAGTCTGTACACAGTCCACAGTGTTATTAGTCCTTGTTATTGCATTACAAAACAACTGTCACTGCTGCTGTGGACCAACAGATGGTCTGTTTTCTCTATTATCTTGTGCTCAATGGCTGTACAGTTGTAGTTATGGTATATTTAGAGAAAAATGTAATGTATAGTGCTTGTCTAGTTTGTATCTATTGTGTTTGTTGTCTGTCTGCTGCTGTTCTGGGTTAAATGTAGCACCGTGTCCTGGAGAAACTACATTTAATTCCTCTCTCAACACATCTGTGATGAGAAGAAATGCGAATAAAGCTCACTTTGACTTTGACTTTTTCACTTTATCATAACCGAGCTGAAATGTTTACTTCCACCCAGCTTATGTTTAGGACAGCACTATTTTTCAAATGCACTTTTTCCCATTATTATTTTCAAGAATTCCTATTGGCTTCATGTGAGCTGAGCTGAGCTGAGGTTTGTTTTGACTGTTTTCCCACCTGAACGAAGGTTCCACCCTGTTGCAGAATGAGGTCCCTGCACACTTCTGCTGATTTCTGTAAAATAGCTGACACTGTGATGTTTTGGTGGGTATTAGATGATGTAGAAATGATTTTAAAAGCTTGAATGTTCATCTGAGCGATGAGGGACAGGAAGAAGAATGCGGTGAAAATGAGTCTTGGAAACATTTTCAGTCCACCTGTGAAAGAAACAGAAAATGGTGTCGACATACAGTACTGTGTAAAGAGTCCACCCTTCATTCATTTACTTTAAAGTCAAAATGATGAAGTACTGGTTCGTTTGTTTTTCAGCGTCTGAAAAAAATCTGAAACATTTCAAAACTGCAAAGAGTTTCAGGCACCTGAGAAAATTATATTTAGAAAGCTGTTTATCTGGACAGAAAGAGCTTGTTTGCTCAGAAAAGCACTAATATTACAAAAAATATTACTAATAAACAATATTTATACAATAAGTATTGATCATATGTAAGTCAATCTGTTTGTTTAACCATTTCCAAACCTCTCCTCGAGGAAGCCCAGTATTATTTGTAGTTATCATCAAATACTTTATCTAATTAATCCTTCATTAAATTAAATCAGAAACCAAACCTGTGTATTAATTCTAAAGTTATGTGTGTTCTTTCTGGCAAAAACTCACTTTTTGCCAAGATAATGGTTTCAAACAATGTGAGACTTTTGCTCAGTACTGTGTGTTTAATAAAAAGTACACAGAAACCTCAGCAAATAAATCTACTATCAGCTGTGTGAGTCAGTGAGTCACTGTCTCCCTTTATTCCAGCTTCCATTGTTTTCAGGAGACTCACTTTCAGTTCCTCAAAGAATCTGCAGACACACCTCCAAAGTTCAGTCTTAGAAGCTGGTTGATCATTTTCTGAAGTAATCAAACTCATTCAGTGGTGTTGAGGTCTGGACTCTGGGATGGTCACTCCACTGTTCTGATAATAGAAGCTTCTATAAATCTGACATATTTAGCTTGTTTGAAATATGTTTTTTTTTCTGACACTGGAAAATGAAGAACTTGTACCTAATGGCTATTTTGACTGTAAGTTAAATAAATGAAGGGTGGTCTCTCACATTTCTACTTGCTGTATAACTGTATTTCTATGTTTGCTTAGGTACAGGATATTTTGACCTTGACCACCACTGATATTTACATACAGGAAAATATGTATGTAAGTATGTATGTTAATTATGTTTAAAAATGTGACTTTTGCTTTAGGGCATCGACATATTTAATAGCCTCTGCCTTATAAGCTCTATTACTTAAGAATGTTTAATATCAGTGTTATAAACTCTTTAAATACTTTATTTAACATTTATGCAAATATAATATTTCTGTGCCTGTTTTCGTTTTAATATCTACATGTTGCAGCATTTCAGTTGCAAAGTGACTCATAGCTAATACAGAACTGTCTGATTTACCGTGAGCAATTATGGCTTTAGAAAAGCAATCAGTATCAGTAATTTATACTGAAAATAATGACTATCAATCATATGTCACTGACAAAAATATGTTGATGCATTATATTTTCTTCTTGTGTAAATGATGTAGTTTCTTATCACCACCACAACCAATAGAAATGTACTAGTATATATGTTACCGACTGCATTCTGGCTGTTAAAACAATCATTGTTTCTTACCTGAGAGGTCAGATATCTCGAGATGCTGTGTGTAGCCTTAAATTCAGGAACTGCATATCTGTGATTCAATGGGGAAAACAGAAAGTGTGAGTTGCCCTTTTATGCGGTCTTGGGGAAGGAGGTCCTCTTCAGGGGTGTTGGCTCACCTTTCCAGCTTTACATTATTTCTAAGCTGTTTCATAAAAAATGCCTACAGACCTGTTCTGAGGAACATGAGGAATGCTGGGATGCATTTTTCTGTTGGCTAACATATACACTTTTTGATTTCACCACATGATAATCCTAATCCTAATCTAAACTTCAACTCAAAATCTAAGCCTGATACTAAACTTAATCACTAATCTAACTACAACCTAAAATCTAAACCTGACACCAAACTTTATATTAATCTTAACTTCAACCCAAAACCTAAATCTAATACTAAACCTAACCCTAATCTTAACTTCCATCCAAAAATGAAACCTAACCTAGGGTTTACTTCAACCCAAAATCTAATACTAAACCTAACTCTAATCTTAACATGAAGCTAAAAATAAAGCTAACTCTAATCTTAACTTCAACCCAAAATCTAATACTAATCTAATACTCAATATTCTAATAGCTCAGCTAATAAAATAATAAAGCTAATTCCATACTAGAACAGTAATGCTAACCAGTCAGCACTCAGTAGCAGTAATGCTAACCAGTCAGCACTCAGTAGCAGTAATGCTAACCAATCAGCCCTCAGTAGCAGTAATGCTAACCAATCAGTCCTCAGTAGCAGTAATGCTAACCAATCAGCTCTCAGTAGCAGTAATGCTAACCAGTCAGCACTCAGTAGCAGTAATGCTAACCAATCAGCACTCAGTAGCAGTAATGCTAACCAATCAGTCCTCAGTAGCAGTAATGCTAACCAATCAGCCCTCAGTAGCAGTAATGCTAACCAATCAGCCCTCAGTAGCAGTAATGCTAACCAATCAGTCCTCAGTAGCAGTAACGCTTACCAATCAGCACAGTAGCCGCATTGGCCAATAAGAAGTGGCCAGGTTGCCCCTAAACTGGTGATTTTCTGAAAATGTGTTCAAACCTGTACTGAGAAAATGAGGACTGGTGAAATACTTTTTGGTATCCAAAAGTTTATCTATATTTTATATGCACTTTTGCTTTCTGAGCAAAAGAGAGCAGCATACCTTGGAGCTTCAGATCGAGCAGTGTCCAAACTTTACTTGAAAATTTTGCAGTTAGCAGGCCGCTAACCCCCTCACGCCTCTCCCTCTTATTTTGTTTTCTCCCTCTCTCTTTCTCTGTCTCTCACACAGATACTTCCTCAGCCCATCCACCATGGCGTCCCCCCAAGAACGAGCTCTCCAGGCACTGAGCTCAGAGTTTGCCCAGCTGGACCGGCAGATCACCGCCCTCCTAAAAAAGCAGAACGAGCTCCTTCGGCAGAAGTCAATGCCCGAAGCCGACCGGGAAGTTTCCCCCTCGGTGGTTGCACCAACCTCGTCTTTTCACACACTGGGAGACGCCATTGTCACGCCAGCCCCACATGGACCCTGGGAATGCCAGCGCCGCAGAAGGCCTTGCAGACCCTCACCACCGCCCCAGCCGATATTCACCTCCTGCAACTGTTTCGCCGCCCTCAGTTCACCGCCTAGGCCCTCACCTACGTCCTGGGCCTCCTTGCCACCTGCCCCTAGCCAAGCGTCTCTCTTTGGCTCTCAGCAGAGGTAACGCCTTCGGGACAATGGTTATCCATGTCGGGACCAACGACATCTCCGACCGGCATAGTGAGGTCCTGAAGGAGCACTACCAGACGCTGCTGGACACTGCCAGGAGGAAGACGGACACCAGGATCATCATATCTGGACATCTTCCCACATACAGGAGGGGATCCGAGCGCTTCAGCAGGCTCTTCGCGCTGCAGTCTTGGCTCCACGGCTGGTGCACCCTTAACGACTTGGGCTAGGTGGACAACTGGGCCTCGTTTTGGGAACAGCCAGCGCTCTACCGCAGGGATGGGCTTCACCCTAGTCATCTCGGATCTGTTGTCCTCTCTAGGAACATCGAGAGGGCCATCCACTGACTACACAGTGAAGGCCACGTAAGTAGCGCCAAAAGTAGAAACGCTACAGCTTATAATGTTAGGGTTAGTACTGAAAATAAGACGATTACTAGCACTTACACTGTAAATAAGGCAAGTGCTGATAAAAATACTTATTCTATAAATACAAATGCTCATAGGTTTCTCCTAATTGATACTGTGTCTGTTCACCGAATAAAACAAAGCATCAAAAAGCCTCAAAATGTTTGCTCTAGTAACTTTATTAATATTAGACCAGTTGTACTACTCTGCAATGACCGCACCTTTGGTCTAAAACTAGGACTGCTTAACATAAGATCTCTTATATCTAAAGCCATCATTGTTAATGAAATTATCACTGATCACGACTTTGATGCTCTGTGTCTAACAGAGACGTGGAATAGACCTGAAGAGTACTTAGCTTTAAATGAAGCCACCCCGACAGGCTATAGCTATGTACATAGGTGGAGGCATAGCAACCATTTACACCAATACTTTAGGACTAAACCAGAAAGCAGACCGTAGTTTCTCTTTCTTTGAAATTCAGTTTCTCAGTGTTAGCAATTGAGGAACAAATGAGAGCTCATTTTCGCTTATCATAATCTACAGGCCACCGGGGCCTTACTCTGAGTTTTTACAGGTCAATAAATTCCTGTTATCTAGTTTAATAACAATCTCGAATAAAGTAATAATTGGAGATTTTAATATCCACATAGACAAACCACAGGATCCGCTAAGTAAGGCATTCATATCTATTTTAGACTGTTTTGGCTTCACTCAAAATATTATGGGGCCTACTCATTACTGTGACCACACTCTAGACTTAATATTGACCTTAGGTATAGACATTAAGCATTTGGCCATCCTTCCTCAGACCACAGCGGTGTCAGATCACTACTTAATCTCATATGAAATCAGTTTTAGTCGTAATATATGTTCATCCACACGCTATAGTGTTAAACGTACTATAACATCGTCTACACCCAATAGCTTTATTGAAAACCTTCCAGATCTTTTGTCCTTAATTAGTTGTCCGTCTGAACCTAATGAATTAGATATACTGACTAAATGTTTGGAAGACACTCTTCGCTCCACTTTAGATAATGTGGCTCCATTAAAAAGTAAAAGAATAAGGCAGAAAAGGCTCCATGGTACAAAGACCATACTCGAGCTATGAAACAGACTGTTAGGCGATTAGAGTGTAAATGGCGTCAGACTAAACTTGAGGTTTTCCAATCTGCCTGGAATGACAGTCTTATAGACTATAGAAGAGCACTAGAGTCAGCACGTTCAGCCTCTCAGTCTCTCGTCATTGATTGAAAATAACAAGAATAATCCTAGGCTACTATTCAGTACTATCTCTAAATTAACTAATAATCAAGCAGCTACTGAAGCCCAGATACCATCAGCCTACAGCAGCAATGACTTCATGAACTTCTTCAGTAATAAAATTGAATTGATTAGGCACAAAATTGAAAATGCGCAGCATTGCAGTGCAGCGTCCTATAAACCTAATCTAGATCTAGAGTGCAGTATAACCACTACAGAGACGCTGGAGTCTTTTACTTTACTCCAACAAACAGAGCTCGTCCAAATTATTTCATCTTCAAAAACAACAACTTGTATATCCAATTCCTACAGGTTTACTTAAAGACCAAGCCTTTTCTATCTATAACAAACTCTTCTCTCAGCCTCGGCCATGTTCCACAATCTCTTAAATTAGGTGTAATTAAACCCCTAATAAAGAAACCTAGTCTTGACCCCTCTGAGTTATCAAACTATAGACCTGTTTCAAATCTTCCCTTTTTATCAAAAATTTTAGAGAAAGCCGTGGCAAAACAATTATGTTTCCATCTGCATAGGAGTAATATATATGAAAAATCTCAGTCTGGCTTCAGGCCTCACCATAGTACCGAAACAGCGTTAGTGAAAATTGTAAATGATCTTTTATTGACCGCTGACAAAGGAAACATATCCCTACTGGTTCTATTTGATCTTAGTGCAGCTTTTGACACAATAGACCATTCCATTCTATTAGACAGGCTTGAGAAACTAGTAGGAGTGACAGGTAAAGCTCTTTCGTGGTTCAAATCTTACCTTAGTGATCGCTTTGAGTTTGTTAATGTAAATGGTGAACCATCAGCTCTCACAAGAGTAAAGTATGGTGTTCCACAGGGCTCTGTCTTAGGACCCATGTTATTTACCTTATATATGCTACCACTAGGTACCATCATTAGAAAACATGGCATCAGTTTCCACTGCTATGCCGATGATACACAATTGTATAGTTCAGCTAAACCAGAAGACAAAATCGAACTTAATAAGATAGAGGACTGTGTAAAAGACTTAATAATCTGCCTACGTTTACTCTTAATCTCGATAGTTTCTCAATCGCACCAGGCACATCTGTAAAAAGCCTTGGTGTCGCGATTGATCCCAGTCTGGCCTTTGATGAGCATATTACCAATATTACCAGAATAGCTTTCCTCCACCTGCGTAACATCACTAAATTAAGAAATGCACTGTCGCTACAGGATGCAGAAACGTTAGTTCACGCCTTCATCACGTCCAGGTTAGATTACTGTAGCGCTCTGCTTTCTGGTTGTTCCAGCCAAAACCTTAACAAGCTTCAGTTAGTCCAGAACGCTGCAGCCAGAGTTCTCAGCTAAACCAGGAAATCTGACCACATTAGCCCAATTTTGTGTACCTTACACTGGTTGCCAGTTAAATTCCGCATTGAGTACAAAATTCTTCTACTGACATATAAAGCTCTGAATGGCCTTGATCCTCAGTACCTCAGTGACCTTATTTCCTATGATCAACTGACACGCCCACTTAGATCACAAGGTGCTGCTCATTATTAGTACCCAGAATAAATAAAATTACGTCAGGGGGAGGAGCCTTTTCATACAAAGCCCCCCAGCTTTGGAACAACCTACCAGTCTGTGTTCGGGACTCAGACACAGCCTCCATCTTTAAGTCTAGGCTAAAAATGTACTGGTTTAGTCGAGCCTTTGGTTGATTAGTTTTCCTGTTAGAAAAAGGTGCAGATCTGGGGGGTCACGGACAGAGAGTCTTATGGTAATCTGGGAATGTTGGTGCTGTCGTCCCACTGCTCTGAGCTGAGTGGCTGCCCGTCCCAAGAGGGTCTGATGTGAACACCACTAAATCCCGCCCCAGGGGGGTCTGATGCGGCCGGCGCTCTGTCCTGTGTGGTGCTGTTGCTTTGTCTGCCATGATTGGATGGGCTGCTCGCGTGCATGGCAGAGCCTTGTGCTATGTGGATCCTTGTGTGGTCTTCATTGTACAAAGGACTCTTAACTCCATACCCAACCCTGTACAGAACTGTAAAACTCTATCCACTTATACTGTTTTGTGTCTGTGCTGTTATCCAGTGTCGACCAGAGGAGGATGGGTTCCCCTTTTGAGTCTGGTTCCTTTCGAGGTTTCTTCCTCCTGTTGAGGGAGTTTTTCCTTGCTACTGTCACCAAGGCTCGCTCACTGGGGGCGTGGACCCGGATTCTCTGTAAAGCCGCTTTGTGACAACATCTATTGTAAAAGGTGCTATATAAATAAATTTGACTTGACTTTCCCTACATGAAATACATAGCTGTGACCAATAACGACTTGTGCAAAAGCTGTGTCTTTTTTAATAGTGGTAAACGCCACAATGTTTAAAAAGTGGAATTATATAAGTAAATAGAGCAAGTATCAGTACCGGTACTCTGTATCCACCAATACCTAAGGACCAGGTATCGGTATTGGAAAGGAAAAAAGTAGTATCAGTGCATTTATTATGTCTGTTTGGTCAGGGACCATGTAGAAAAACACTGATCATTGATTTCACTCACTGATTGAAAAATAAAACGGCATCACGTGATGTCAAGGATGATTAAATACTTTCTGAGGACTTTGTGTTCTCAGTCAGGGCCAAAACAGTGCTTATCATCTCAGGTTTTTTCGCCTCTGTATCAGTGAAAAAAAAAGATCTGAGATGCCGGAGGTGCCCCTGCAAGCGTGGAAAGTGGAGCAGAGATATACAGATATGTAGGAGAACGTGTAAAGTATGTAAAGCATGTTATTGTGAAACTGCTTGTTCTGTCTAACATTTGGATAACAACATTTTTTAAATGCACCGCCACTGCAAAAAAACTACTCAGCGCTGCCCTCAGAGGTGACAGCATCTATCAAATACAATCACCAACGACTTCAACCAGTTTTAATGAAAGATTCACATTGAACTGCAAGCCTCTTTAACCACAAACATTTAACACTGTTGATTTTAATGAAGGTGCACACCCAGGCAGTGACATTCAGCACCGATACGCACCGCTACTCACAAACTCGAAGAACTGACTGAATTGTCAGTAAGACACTCAGCATTTCACTGTTACTGCATTAAGCTAAACCCAGAACAAGAAAACTAGAGTAAGTGATAGGTGGCTTGAAATTTACACAGAGAATAGCAGTCAGTCTACAGTCTTTATGATAAACAGAGAAACGTTAATCACCTTGTATGTTTGAGCTCAAAATACAACAGTTAGTTGGCTGATACCAAACCTGACGAATATAAGCATACAGTTAAAAGCTGTACTGAACTGTGGATTAATGATCACTAATGAAATTTGTTGTACATTTTGCAGTTATTCACAGACAGCAGAGTTTCTAGTGCTGTACAGAAAAATTACAGTAGACTGGCTACTTAGCTAATTAGCTGTGAATGAATTACAGTACTGTAACTGTACTGTAGCTTGGGTGGTACACTGCAGTATTTAAAAATGATAACGATATTTTAAAATTATCGCATGTCAAATTTATATTCTACATCTGAATGGATATATTATATATATATATATATATATATATATACACATATTTAAATTTTAGAGGGGTCACTGATTGGTGGTGTGGGAGCTCCTCAATAGGTGGCGCTGACAAAAAAGAGAGGAAAAATCAGAGCCAGTAAAAACCTCAGAAAAACTAAACATGATAGCAGCTTGGCAACGGATAAGAGCTACCCTGCTGGAAAAATCAGCACAGCTGGTCTCCAAAACCAGCAAATGTTGTGTTTTGCATGTTGGTCTGCAGGTCAGCCTGCTTGACCATGCTGGGTGGCTAACTAAGCCAGCACCAGGCCAGCATAAACCAGATTAGACACTCCACTTTTACTCTCTCAGACATTAGTTTATTATCTATGCCTGTTTCAGAGCAGCAGTCAGACAGAATCAGACCTGTACTGTGGTGTGTGGCTCTGTTCGGGTCTGTAGCTGCTCGCTAAGCTAACATTAAGATCCAAACACCACAGAACAGGTTTCATTTCTCCTTTCTGTTCCTTCAGCTCCAGCTGCTCCACTTCACTCCCTCAGATTTAAATCATCATCTAAACTTGGTTGCTTAGTTTAGCCAGAATCCATGTTCTGTGGTAAGCAGAGCTGTTACCACGCTAGCTAAGCTAATGCTAACCAGTTGCAACACTGATTAAAATTTAGCAACTGATAGGTAGGTGGTTCAGTATTTATTGAATGGTGGCTTCAGAACCACTCACTGCATTCACTTATTTGGTGATGCGTAAGCGAACTAAACATTTTGATTATTTTCACTTACGTCGCTGTTATATTTTTGTCTACCTCCTCTGTGGTAATACTTAGAGATGACTTGAAAGTATGAAATAAGTGGATACCAGCTGCCCGACCCTAGAACAAAACTTCTCTCGCAACTTTGATGGTGTTAAATTGCCTTGCAAATTCATTTGATCATGTTTCTTTTATTTATGTTATAATTACACTGGAAAAAATGAAAAAAATTACTTCATGTAGTAACAGGCAATTGAACTAGTTTTATTCAACTCAAAAAATTACATCGATTCAAAGAATCATTCATTCTATTTAATTATTAAAGTTGAATAAAATATCTAATAAATGCTCAGACAAGTAAAGAGCTGAATTAATTGATTGTATTGCATGAAGTATTTTAAGCTTCACATTTAAGGGAGGGGAAAACCTCACTCCTTTTTCTCTTTACCTTAAATTTGAGTGCAGAGAGAAAAAGCATAATATTATACATGCTACTATACATACTACTAGGAAAAGAGTGTACTAGCTCAGGGCTAACATACAGTCATATACCAATGTTTAAATACTCCCAGACAAAGTGTATGTTTTGAAAATAAGATAAAAGAGGTGATTTGAACTTGAATGTGACACTTTTCTGAACATTTAGTGCACATTTTCTATTGATTTAAGTTTAACATATTGAAAAAAATAAAACATAAAATATAAAATGTGCCATAAACTTTGCACAGGCCAAATCTTTTGTTTTTTCCCCAGATTGTTAAATTCAGCAAATAAACAGTAATTGTGCATTAGTGTGCAGAAGTGTGTTCTCTGTAGAGGATGTGCTAATTTATTAACACTTAAAAACAAATCAACAAAACATTATGATTAGCACATTATTATGAATTATTAGATTTTTGTAATGCTGAATACTCCAATTAACCAAAAATGGAAAAAAACATATTAGCACATTTTCGGCTGCTCCTTAGTTTTATTAAAGTATGTATTAAAGTTTTTTTAGTATTAAAAAGTTTTGGAATGTAGACACCACTGTATTGCATTGAACTGAATTTTGAATTTTGTGAATAGTTACACCCCTAATAACTGTGTTGCTGATATAAAACTTATAAACCACAGTCAAGTCCAGCCCAGCCCACCTGGGATGTTGGTATATTTATATTTATATATATTATGTTATATATTTTTGTTATCTGTAGTGATATATTTGACGTAAGCAATTTCATCAGCCACACTGACTGAGGTGTCCACTATGAAACAGAGGACTGAGGATGACTGGAAGATAAAGAAGATGAATTGACTGTAAACAAGCATTTAAACAGATTTGAAGCCACTGCAGATAGTCTTTGCTTATCTCCATCTTTCATACTTTACACCAGAAGTGTTACATACATAACTTTTATTATTTCCATAAACAATCTGAAAGGCTGACTCTTCAGACCACAATACACATTTTCACTGAGCATCAGTTCATTTCAGATGTGTCCGAACCCAGAGAAGTCGGCGGCGTTTCTGGATCTTGTTGATATGAACAGTGTTTACTGATAAGAGTTTTCCAAAGTTTTTCCAAGACCCTGATTTCCCTGGATTCTCAAGATCAACCGACTTCTAAGACTGAACCTTGGGGGTGTGTCTGCAGATTCTTTGAGGAACTGAAAGTGAGGCTCCTGAAAAGATGAAAGCTGGAATAAAGGGAAAAAGTCACATACTGAACACTGAACAGCTTAGAATTTTTTTAGCTATTGAGGCTTCTCTGTGATTTTCTGTGAAATGAATGTTTTCTTTTGTTGCTTTTTGTTCCTGGTGCTGAAAAATGAGTTACATGTACTTAACAGGGTCCACTTGCTGGCGAAAAGTTCAATTACACACCTCTATAACCTAAGAAAAACTCAGCAAGACTGCATTGAAGTCCCTGTAGTTACTGAATAATAAGCCGTAGTATGTAATAAGACTGGGATTTTAAGTGGTTAATGGTTGTTTTGAATGGAAATGAATAAATTGGGCGGTCTCTGACTTTTACACAGAGCTGTATTACCAGCACCAGAGAATAAAACATCCATTGTATATATTACCCCATTTCCAAAAATGTTGGGACGCTGTGCAAAATGTAAATTAGAAACAAAATGCAATGATGTGCAAATCATTTAAACCCTATATGTATTTGAAAATACTACAAAGACAACATATCAAATGCTAAATCTGAGAAATTTTATTGTTTTTTGAAAAACGTATGCCCAATATGAATTTGATGGCAGCAACACATTACAAAAAAGTTGGGACAGGGCAACATAAAGTTGTGTAATACTTAAATAAATAAAAAAGGTTAATTGGCAACAGGTCAGTAACATCACTGTGTAGAAAAAGAGCTTCTCAGAGAGTCTTTCAGAAGATAACATGGGGAGAGGTCACCACTGTGTGGGCAAATAGTGCAACAATTCAAGAATACATTTCTCAACATAAAATAGCAAAGAACTTGGTTACTTCGTCATCTATAGTACATAATATTATTCAAAGATTTAGAGAATCTGGAGAAATCTCTGTTTGCAAGGGACAAGGCTGAAAACCAGTATTTGCTGGCCGTGATCTTTGGGCTCTCACGTGGCACTGCATTAAAAACAGACATGATTCTGTAAGGGAAATCACTGCATGGGCTCAGAAACACTTCTGAAAAACACTGTCTGTGAAAACAGTTCATCACTGCATCCACAAATGCAAGTTAAAACTCTAAAACACAAAGAAGAAACCAAATATAAACAGGATCCAGAAATGCCGCCGCCTTCTCTGGGCCTGAGCTCCTCTGAGATGGACTGAGGCCAAGCTGGAAAAGTGTCCTGTGGTCTGACAAATTAAAATTTTTGGAAATCATGGACACTGTGTCCTCCAGGCTAAAGACCACTCAGCTTGTTATCAGTGCACAGTTTAAAAGCCAGTATGATGATGGTATAGGGGGCATTAGTGCATGTGGCATGGGTGATGTGCTCATCTGTGAAGGCACCATTAATGCTGAATGATATAAACAGTCAATGTAAAACCACATTCTGCACATATTACAACAGCATGGTTCTGTAGTAAAAAGGTTAGGGTGCTAAACCGTCCTGCCTGCAGATCAGACCTGTTACCACTGAAAATATTTGGCACTTTATGAAATGAGAAATACAAAAGAGACCCCCAAATGTCTGAGCAGCTGAAATCCTATATCAAGTAAGAACAGGAAAACATTTCACTTTCTAAACTACAGCAGTGTCTCCTCAGTTCTCAAACACTTACAGAGTGCTGTTAAAGAAGAGGTGATGAATCACAGTGGTAAACAGGCCCCCGTCCCAACTTTTTTGGAACATGTTGCTGCCATCAAATTCAAAACGGGCAAATATTTTTCAAAAAACATTAAAATTTCTCAGGTTCAACATTTGAAATGTTTTCTTTGTACTATTTTCAATAGGGTTTAAAATATAGGGTTAAGTGATTTGCACATCACTGCATGTTGTTCTTTTTACTTTTTGCACAGCTTCCCAACTTTTTTGGAAATGGGGTTGTAAATGAAATGTAAATGAAATGAAATGAAATAAAGTTTGAAAGTTGACTGTTAAGTGTGATTTTAGAGAATCGTCTTAGGGAAGACGGTCCTCTTAGGCTTGTTTTTTCAATCTCTATGTGGTTTCCTACCTGCAAATACCTGCAAACCTGTTGTGAGGACTGAGGCATGCTGAAATACTCTTTGTTTTGTAATCGACATTCACACTTTTACTTTCACTATACACTACAGTGAAACGTTCCGCAGATTTGCCTTTGATCCTGTCTGGCCTTTAAGGAGTAATTCTGACGTTTTTAGAAATGTAGTGATGTATTTTAGTTATTAAGTCTAGTGTATCTATGATTAAGTCTGTGCCCTTACTGTAAATGTTAATACAATCTGTCATTTGTAAGTTAAAGAGTTACCTACAGACATATGCAAAGTATGAACACTGTCTCTGTCCTCTACAGAGAAAAAAAATAAAAAAAATAAATATTGCATTTAAGTGAGAATTTTAGTGCTCAGTTTCTGTTTTTTTGCTAAGTTTAACCAACTGGAACATGTATAACTCCAGCAGCACCAGCGCAACATACACTAACACACCACCACGTCACTGTCACTGCAGCGCTGATAATAACCCACCACCCAAATAATACCTGCTCTGTGTGGGTCCTGTGTGTAGATATACACCGATCAGGCATAACATTCTGACCACCTCCTTGTTTCTACGCTCCTTGTCCATTTTATCAGCTCCACTTACTATATAGGTGCACTTTGTAGTTCTACAGTTACAGACTGTAGTCCATCTGTTTCTCTGATACTTTGTTAGCCCCCTTTTACCCTGTTCTTCAGTGGTCAGGACCCCCATGGACCATCACAGAGCAGGTACTATTTGGGTGGTGGGTCATTCTCAGCACTGCAGTAACACTGACGTGGTGGTGGTGTGTTAGTGTGTGTTGTGCTGGTACGAGTAGATCAGACTCAGCAGTGCTGCTGGAGTTTTTAAACACTGTGTCCACTCACTGCCCACTCTATTAGACACTCCTACCTTGTCAGTCCACCTTGTAGATGTAAAGTCAGAGACGATAGCTCATCTGCTGCTGCACAGTTTGTGTTGGTCATCCCTCTAGTCCTTCATCAGTGGTCACAGGACGCTGCCCACAGGACGCTGTTGGCTGGATATTTTTGGTTGGTGGACTGTTTTCAGTCCAGCAGTGACACTGAGGTGTTTAAAAACTCCAGCAGCACTGCTGTGTCTGATCCACTCAGATCAGCACAACACACACTAACACACCACCACCACGTCAGTGTTACTGCAGTGCTGAGAATGACCCACCACCCAAATAGTACCTGCTCTGTGAGGGTCCATGGGGGTCCTGACCACTGAAGAACAGGGTAAAAGGGGGCTAACAAAGTATCAGAGAAACAGATGGACTACAGTCTGTAACTGTAGAACTACAAAGTGCACCTATATAGTAAGTGGAGCTGATAAAATGGACAATGAGCGTAGAAACAAGGAGGTGGTCATAATGTTATGCCTGATCAGTGTATATACATACACATATACATACACACACATACTCATTCACTGACCAGCTCAAAGAGAGGGCTGCTGATTTAACACCTGTGTTAATTCAAATACAGTCGTAAGTTTGAATCGATTTGGTCAGATCTTTTGTTGATTTTGTTGAAGCCACCCTCTACAGAAAACACACTTAAATAAGACATTTTTCTGCCATTTTTGTGCAGAATTTCTATTTTTCTAGATTAACATATTGGGAAAACAGTAAGATATAAAATATAACTTTTGCACAGTCCACATTTTAATGTTTTATTTTTATTCCAGTGTGTAAAATTGAGTAAATAAACAGTAGTGTTTAAAAAAATGAAGTCTGTTCTCTGTAGAGAATGTGTAACTTATTTACACTTAGAAAATCAAATAGAAATCGATTAGAGTAAAAAATATTGTCGTGGTACTTTAGCCAGGGTGCCCAAATATTTGCATGTGACTGGTTGTAAGACTGGTTGTAACAGTTTGTCTGTGTGTTTTTGGGTTTACATGCACAGACTTTTATGTATGTTAGCCCACCATAACCAACCCAAAACCCAAAAGCGGCCCACTCTGGTACAGACTACAAAGACAGAAATTGGGTCATCAGAGGTCACCATCAGTTTGAGGTTGTATGAGGGTTAGGAGTCGCCTTCTGATACGCCTGAATGACTGTGTATCTCTCTGTTGTCTGTTCTAACTGAAATGAAATTCCATTGCTTTCCTTTCAGCAGTTTCACTCGGAGCAGTGAGTCCTGCTCTGTCACATATCTCTGTTTGGAGAGGTTTTCTAGAAGGCTTCTAAATCTCTCACCTAAAATCAGGGTTTCTTGGCTGCTTACATTAAAAGGCAGGGAACATAGAAGAGAGCAGGATACACCCTAACAAGGGGCAAACTGTAATGCAAAATTTTTATGTGCTTTCCACATTAAAAACAAGGCGTTTTCCATCATTACAGCAGTGTTGTCATAATTCAGCTAACCAGCAGGACACCGAATCTGCACAGAAAATAATGCACACCGGCCATAGATGAGGATCAGAGGAACTTTCTCTCCAGGTTAAAGTTAACTTAGCTGCTCTGTGTTACCTTTCAGTCTTTTTGGCTTTATTTTACTGCAGTGAGTCACTTTGTGGTGAGCTGAAGTTCCAAAGCACGTCGGCATTCAAAATGTAAATTAGAGGGAATCTGTGCAGTAAAGCTGTAAAGCAGAGAAATAACACAGGCAGTTTCTTAACAAACCTCTCTCTCTGTCTCGCTGTCTCTCTCTCTGTGAAACTGACTGCTGGTGTGTGAGCTCGCACCCCTCCTGAACATGAACCCCAGTTTCCCATGTATTTATTTTTTGAGCTGTTTAACAGTAAATTATTCCTCTCTAATTTCTCTCAGTTATTTTACCAAAATGGGGATCATCACTTTTTGCACATCACCATTGGGAAAATTTTAACAAGGGTTGAAAGACATGAAAAGGGATGAGGGGGTGCTCTGTTTCTGTTTCTGTTTGACAGGTGGGTAACATTAACTTTTTTTTTGCTATTTCACAGAAACAACAGGTCAGTATTTTTTTTTTGTCCTGTTTGGTAATGTTTGTGGTAGTAACTGGTCAGCATTGCATCAGCAATTGTAGCAACAGTACAGCAGTCCGTACAACATTTGCAAAGGGTTTTAAGCCCTTTACAAATTTATATGTATATTTATATGCCATGGGTTTTAGGGCGGAGCTTCTGAAGAAGCACTGAAGGGGAGGGGTGTGTTTGTTTTGCTGTTGAGATCAATTATAAACAGTCTCCAAATTGCTGACTCCACCTTTAATGGCTGCTGTAAACAAAATGTGGAGAGGATAGAGTATCAGATTCCCTGGAGAACGACTTCTAGCAATAACACTAATGTCTCTTAATGGATTTGAATACGGATGACGGTTTAGGGCCTTGTAGAAATCTTTCTAAAACTTCTTCAGCATTTTACATGAATAAATTTGAATCCATTTCACCAAAACTACTAGATGAAGATGAACCAATCCTGTCTGTTATATGTGATGTACTAAAATAACTAACAATAAACTTCCATCTGAATTCCCTTCAATTCTTGGAACAAGTAATTAAATGACACGCAAAAATTACCTTTACATATTTTTCTATTGAAATCTCCTCTGTAGTTCGATTTCCCACTTACGTTTATTGTATGAGGAGTTATGTGGTTTCATTGATGTAAGAATCACACTGTTACAACTAAGACCCCCAAAGTACACAGTGATGTCCCCACATATACATTCAACACAGCTCATTCTTTTCTTTATCAAAAATGTTGTATATTTGTCATTTACATGTGTAAATATTTCAGTTTTGTTGTGCTAATACCTGTCATTCAACTTTGTGGAGTAAAATAAATGTGTGTTTGACAGCCTCTTTCATTAATCCTATTTACTTTGAAGTAGATATATATATTTATAAGAATATGTTTGTATGTATTTTACATTTAGTTATTTAAATAATCTTATGCAACAAGTTTTTCCATCACAGAAAAGCACTTTCATAATGAAAAGAAAAAGATTTAGAATGGAATTCCACTGATTTTTCAAAATTTCTGCATAATTAAATGATTAAGATGTAAACAGACTCATTCAGAGTGGTTTGGTGTGAAACGCTCTGTTCTAGATAAACTTACCGAGTCAGAACTGTTCACAGTGGTGGTGATAGGAACCAGACGTCCACCTCTAAAAGCTCCCTCACAGAAAGTTCCTACATGAAATGGTTATGAATTCACTGCCTGATGACTGAGACACTGTTTAAAATCCATAATGGTGGAGAGAATCATGCAGTGTTGTCAGAGTTGTCATTAATCTATATGCAACTGGGGGTCTTTAATATAGAATCCTTAAGAACTCCCTGTTTAAAAGTGTAGTGTTTAAAAATATAAAAATGAGTTGGTTGAAATGCCTTGAAATATCGTCAGAAGTGTGGAAGCAACATTAGTTCAAGCAAAAAATAAACAGATAAATAAATTAATAAATAGAAACTCTACATCAGAATAAACAACACTTACTCTCTAGTATTGTATAGTCATATGCTACATATGTGCCGTATCTTTTGCACTGACCATATTTTTGCTTTATTTTCCCCCAGGTTTGTTAAATTCAGCAAATAAACAGTAATTGTGCATTAAAATGTGCTGAAGTGTGTCTCTGTAGAGGACGTGTTCAGAGTTGCCCAGTTGTTGCTCAGTTGCTGCACACTTCTCTTTCTTACATCCTGCACACACTCACAGTGCCACCTGCTGGCCACTCCAAGCACTAACATCATTTAAAGGGCTCATTTCAGAGAAAATTTTCTGCTTTTTATCATAAATGAAAGCATTTATTGTGGTATAGAAACACTGTTATAGTGTCAAAACGCACCGTTCACTCTCCAGTCCATGCAGCCCACATGTGGAAACTAAACTGCAAAAACAGCCTTTAATAGTTTTTAATATATTCGTTTTGTGAAGTCATGAACAAAGACACATTTACATATGTACATATAGCCTATTCAGCCTACAGCAGTTTAGCCCCACCCATTCACAATGAAGTTATAAGGAGTGTTTTTGATTTTATTAAAATACAGATTTACAAAGTAATATGATAACAATGATGACAGGTCAACATCTGTATAGAATACATTAAAAATGAAGAGAAAACATCTCAGTACAGGTTTTGAGAGCTTTGCGAAGTTTACTAGACTTTAGAGTTCCTTAAATATAAATTCATTGCTATGAGGTCTTGACTCTAAAATGATATTTAGTTTTAAGTCTGATATTTATTTGCTTGACTTACAGAAGCTACAGTGCAAACTCCAATTTAACATTTTTTTGAAGTACACTTTCACTGGTCAGCGTCTGTGTATTATTCTACACTAAACTTCCTGTACTTTGTTGGTTAGTATGAGCTATTTTGGAAATAGACAAGTTGTTTTCCAATGAAGTTTATGAAATGTGTTATTCCAGTTAAAAACAGCAGGGGGAGTGGCTCCATTGTCTTGCAGAATTACATTTATTGTACATTTGTTAGTGGCCTGTGAACTCACTAGAGGGCAGTCAGCATCAGTGGAAACTGTGATTGTGTAGAAAGTTGTTATCAGGACTGTTTCAGCCTGGACTGATTCTTGAAATTGGCACATGTGATGATGTCAGTGGCCAGGATACATCACCAAGACTGTTTAAGACATTACATCTCTTAGGACAGAGATTAATATATGTGTATGCAGTAACACTTTCTATGAATGTCGCATTTGTAAGCATCTATAAACACATTTATAACATGTTATAATGTATTCATAAGGCATTATAAACGTGGTTATAAATATTTATAAAAAAAAATTACACTGGATTACACTTTATAGCCATGTTTATTATACATTATGAATTGTCAAAATAATGCATTATAAATAGTGTTAATAACATGTTATAATGTCAGTGCCAAAGAAGTCAGTCCCAGCTTGGAGAGCGTAAAGTAAAGACAAATACCAAGCTAACGGTGGTGAACATTACCTTTCCCACATTGGGTAAAACACTGATGGCAGCTCTAGTTTAAACTCTGACATTTGAAGCCTGTAATGTGCTTTACTGTGAATGTTTTAGTGTTTCAGTAAATCCTTCAGTAAATACTTCAACTTGAAGCCTCACTCTGAACACTGGAGGAGGCTTTAGTACAGTACGCTTCACTTTACTTAGAGCGGACAAATACAGCTTATGAGCTCTTATAATTTGTTATGAACAGTACTTATAATGTATTATGTTAACAATTCATAATGCATAATAAACATGGCTATAACGTATAATGCATTTTTATAAATATTTATAGCTATGTTTATAATGTCTTATGAATGCATTATAACATGTTATGAATGTGTTTATAGATGCTTACAAAGGTGACGTTCATAGAAAGTGTTACCGTGTGCGCTTACCTTTATTCCATGGAAATGGTGTCACAGGGGCCTCTGTCTTCTTAGTGGAGCTGGGTGACGTCACAGCTATCCTGGAGAGGGGGAGCAAAGCCGGAGTGAACCTGTAGAGAGAAATGAAAGAGTTAATTAAAGCTGAATGTGAATTTACTTACCGGTATAGAATACAGGACACTGCATATGCATATTTTATTGGTTGATGCTGAGCCAGTGATGTATGGTTACACCGGTGATCTGTATTGGTATGTTCCAGCCTCAATTAGGGTGGGGCTTAGAGTATAAAGCCAGACCATATGGGGTTCCTTAGGTAGTCAAGGAGTCGGCTCAAGGGAGCCATAGTGTGCAGTCTGTTTGGCCTCGTAGCCTCAAGGCATGTTTAGGTGCATCAGGCTGATGTTTAGGCTGTGAGCACGAGTTACTGATATTAGCTGAGGAGCTAAGAGTCACCTTAAGAACCTCCAACACTGCTGTAAATATGTAAATATCTTCTTGACTGGGTGATCGACGCTTAATAAATGACCCAGAGCATGTGAACTTACCTGGGTGTGTGTGCGACATCACTTGAAAGGGAACCCAAAGCTTCCTTCCTGCTTGTAGCCTCACACTACTGGTGACATCATGTTCCACTATGTATGGTGGCAACTGCGCACCACAACAGCCAATACAGGGCAGCCAATCAGAACAGAGCTCATTTACATATATCAGTCTATTGAGGCACAGTAACAAAAACAGGCTGTTTAAAGAGAAGCTGGAAAAGTCATTTAAAAATGATTTTGGTACACAAACAATATGAGGAGAACTCAAAATGAAAGGCTGATAACTCAAAAACATGGGCCTTTAATGTTAACTGCTTCAACTTCCAAAAAAGTTGGGACAGTAGATAAAATGCAAATAAAAACAGAGCCATGATTTATAAACCTGCTCTCTACTCTGTATTTAAACAAAAATATCATAAAGATGTGATAAAAATATATAAAGTATTACTTTAACTCTTTTTTTTTAAAATATACATTCATTCTGCAACTGATGCCTGCAACACATTCCAAAAATGGTCTGAAAACATTTTAAGAGGTGATATAATCATGCTTGGATATAAAAGGAGCATCCAGAAAATGCCAAGTCCTTTACGAGTGAGGATGAGTCGAGGATGTCCAAATAGAAAAGGATCATTTTCATTATTTAAAAAAATATTATTTAATTATTTATTACTATTATTTAAAAAGAAAGCTCCTCAGTGAGTGATTGCAAGGATTTTTTGTTATGTTTTTGATGTTTTTTACCCTCCACAGTGCATAATATCATCAACAGATTTAGGGAATCCAGAGAAATCTCTGTGTGTAAAGGAAAAGGTCAAAACCTCAATTACAACCCCATTTCCAAAAAAAGTTGGGACACTGTGCAAAATGTAAGCAAAAACAAAATGCAATGCTGTGCAAATAATGTAAACCCTGTATTTATTTGAAAATAGTACAAAGACAACAAATCAAATGTTGAAACTGAGAAACTGTGTTGTTTTTTGAAAAATATATCCCCATTTTGAATTTGATGCCAAACAAAGAGTTCCAAAAAAGTTGGCCAACAAAAGGCAGGTAAAGATGTGTAATGCTGAAAAAACACCTGGTGGTTGATTGACAACAGGTCAGTAACATGATTGGGTATAAAGAGCATCTCAGAGAGGCGGAGTCTTTCAGAAGTAAAGATGAGGAGGGTTCACCACTCTGTGAAAGACCGCACCATCAAATAGAGCAACAATTCAAGAATAACCTTTCTCAGCGCAAAATAGCAAAGAACGTGGGAATTTCATCATTAAATAAATAAATAACAGACATAAATAAATAAATAAATAAAAACAGAAATGATTCTGTAGTGAAAATCACTGCATGGGCTCAGGAATACTTACAAAAACTATTGCCTTTGAACACAGTTCGTTGCTGCATCCACAAATGCAAGGTAAAACTCTACCATGTAAAGAAGAAACCAAATATAAACAGGTTCCAGAAATGCCGCCGCCTTCTCTGGGCCTGAGCTCATTTAAAATGGACTGAGGGGAAAAGTGTCCTGTGTTCTGCCAAATCATAATTTGAAATTCTTTTTGGAAATCATGGACACTGTGTCCTCCGGGCTAAAGTTATCAGTGCACAGTTCAAAAGCCAGTATTCATGATGGTGTAGGGGTGCATTAGTGTGCATCTGTGAAGGCCCCATTAATACTGGATGAAACATACAGGTTTTGGCAACAGATGCTGCCATCCAGACAACCTTTTTTTCAAGGAAGGCCTTGATTATTTCAGCAAGACAATGACAAACCACATTCTGCAAACATTACCAAATCATGGTTCTATAGTACAAGTCTGGGTGCTAAACTGACCTGCCTGCACTCCAGATCTGTCACCCATTGAAAACATTTGGCCCATTATGAAATGAAAATACAACAAAGGAGATCAGGAACCGATGAGCAGCTGAAATCCTATATCAAGTAAGAACAGGAAAACAGTTCACCTTCAAAACTACAGCAGCGTCTCCTCAGTTCCCAAACACTTACAGAGTGTTGTTAAAGAAGAGGTGATAAACACAGTGGTAAACAGGCCCCCGTCCCAACTTTTTTGGAACGTGTTGTTGGCATCAAATTCAAAATGGGCAAATATTTTTCAAAAATTATTTTACTACAATTTCTGAGTGTCAACATTTGATATTTTGCCGTTATACTATTTTCAATTAAACATAGGGTTTATGTAATTTGCATATCATTGCATTCTATTTTCATTTACATTTTGCACAGCATCCCAACTTTTTTAGTTGTGGTTGTAAATGCCTGTGACCTTTGACCCCTCAGACAGCACTGCATTAAAAACCAGTATGTTTCTGGGATAAAGATCATCACATTTGCTTAGGAATTCTTTGACAAACCGTTATCAATAAACACCGTCCATCTCTACATCCACAAATGCAGGTTAAGTCTGTACTCTGCACAGTGGAAGTCACATATCGACAACATCCAGAAACACCGCTGACCTCTCTGGGCTTCTCTGGACTGAGCTCAGAGGAAACGTGTATTGTATCTGACGAGTTAACTTTTCAGGTTGTTTATGGAAATAATAGATGTTGTGTTCTCCCGGCCAAAGATGAAAAGGAGCATCCAGATCGTTACCAGCATATCATTCTAAATCCAGCATCTATCATGGTATGGGGGAGGTATTAGTGGGTAACCTGCACATATGAGCACCTAAGCACCATTAACACTGAACACATTTTGGTGAAACATATGCTGCCTTTTAGACGCCGTCTTTTTCAGGGACTTCCATGAATTTTTAACATGACGGTACCAACTTAAATGATCTCACTGCACTAAAAGATAATTATTCTTGTTCTTTTATTATATCAAGTGGTTCTTGTCATTCATCAGCATAACTAACAGCCCCAAAGTGAAACACACAACAGCAGCACATTACATGGGACTTTACAGAGTGCAGATACACAACAGTGTGAAATCAGCGCAGAAGTATCTACAGATCATGTATAGGCTGACCAATACAAGTGCAGAGACTAAAATACAACTGAACTTCAAAACCCAAGACTTTGTAGTCCATTTTGGGAAAACACTCACAAAAAACTGTATTTGTCTTTATTCAAATTCTTAATTTACAGTAGATCATAATTTTGTCAGATATAACTAAATATGGGGACAACATGGCACATTATGTACAACCTGTAATGTGCATCACTTCCATTATCATTCATTCATGTTTTGAAAGCCAACAGCAGGGGGCACTCTGACCACTTTCCTTCTCTATATGACATGATTCTTACATACATACAAAAACACTGACCACTCACCTGACCCACCACCCAGACGTCATTTAGAAACTGCACTCTTATTTAATGTATCAGTGTGCCCCCCTCCCCAAAAAATACACCTCCACATATAAACCCACATTCACGTTACGTTTCTTTCTACTTATTGATGACGAGACTGATGAGGAGAGTTACTGCACTGAGCCACAGACTGAGAGCCAGGCCAGCAGGGGGCGCCACTGCCCTGGACACGGCAAGCCTCAGGAAAGAGTAGTTGGTGTCGTTTGTCCCCGACTGTGTCACCTCGATGGTGAGGATGACCTCTGTGCCGTCTGTAGTGTTATCCGGGGCGCTGAGCACCACCACGCCGTTAGCCGTGCTGTCGCTACCTGTTGTCAGGGAGCTGGGGAATGTCATGTTGTACTGACCGCTGTTCCGGGCAGTGACGATGTAGTTACTGTAGCTGTTGTTTGTTGTCACGGTGAAAGGGAGTCTGAACAGCTGCCCTGGAAACCATGTTTCATTTCTCACAGCCTGAGGAGGATAGAAAACAGCTCTTTATACTACATAGTCAAGAAACAACACCTGATAGGAACGAAAACATGTATTTGAATTAAAATGATAATTATTATCTAAATAAAAGATACCAATCAATACTGCATGTTTGAGATATTTTTGATAAATAACCATGCCGTTCTGTTCCTGTTTAATACTCAACTAGCATTGGGGGCAAAATTTGCTACTTCCGGACACTAGATGGCATTGTTTTGCTCTCTAGTTGAGAAGGGAGAAGAAGTCTAGCTGTTCACTCACAACAGCTCAAACCAGCAGAACAGTTAACAGAGTTATCTAGTGTTAACCAGCGGACTAATGTTGAAATTACGCACAGCTTACTAAAGCCCATTTCTCTGTTTTTGACACATCAAAGGCAGATACAGTAAAGAAATGCAGTGTTGATGCTATAATATACAGAAGATTCACTGGAAAGAGGCCCTGAATATTCTGTTGTAACTCCTGTTAGGAGGAAGCGGTCTGAACCAAGAAAATATGCTACATGCGTTGACGTATGTGTAACTGATCGCATTACATGCGATGCTGGAAATGATCTCTGTTTTCTGCCAGACACATGAAGGGGTAGGGGGGTCTGCATCCGGAAGTTGCAAACGGAGGTTAAACGTCGTGACGGCTGTCCGGTGCCTATTTCATCGCTCCGACGCAGGGGCATCCTGGCTTGTTCGAGGCTCCATATACTGAGGATCTCATTGCACCTGGTTTCGTTCAGATTGCTTTGTCCTAGAGAGAGTTATTACAGAATATTCGGGGCCTCTTTCCAGTGAATCTCCCTGTACAATCTAAGCTCATAAAACAATGAATATATTTTTAACTCTTTTACAAGGTGATAGACATCCCCTATGTAGGTTATGTCTCCTCCTCTTCATATAGCTGTACATCACATGGAGAGAAAACTATTGACAATCACGACAGCAAGTCAATTAATGGACAATTCAGCCATTTGTATTATGTGAAAATGCAATGCAAACAGAAACTGTGCCTCTTGATGCATGTGTCGCATCTGGTGTGGAATAATGAAGCATCATGGAGAGGTTTCAGATTCAGACTTCACGGTGTAACTTTCATGCAACTAGTTCCCTGCACATTAGTGTCTTTATGGAGCTGCTTTGTGTGCTGGGTCTCAGTCATGCTGGAACAGGAAAGCCTCTTCCCCAAACTGCTGACACAAAGCTGGAAGCAGATAACTGCTGGTTCAGCACTCGGTGGCACTGCTCAGTTCACATGGTCTACCGCTTTGTGGCTGAGCTGTTGTTGCTTTTAGATGCTTCCATTTCACAATAATAGCACTTATAGTTGACCAGGGCAGATCAAGCAGGGCAGAAATATGTTTGTTTTTATATACCCGTTAGCAATGTGACTGAAAGACTTGACTTATAAGGGGTGTCTACATACTTTTGACCACATAGTGTAATTATCGATCATTATTGATAATAAATGATATGAAAAATGACATTGTGATAAGATTTTTGGTTCTGTTACCCAGCTCTAATTTGACCTGTAGCACACAATGCTATAATCACACAATACAATAACCATCATAAAAACGGATGTGGAGTTGAGTATTCATGGTGTGATGGACTCACAGTGACACTGATATTGGAAGCTCTGTGCCGGGTGGACGACTGTCTCTGGAAAAAACTATAGTCCGAGGTGGAGGAGGAGTTGATCTGACCAATGACGCATACAGAAAACTCCCCTTTTGGCACTGTGGTCACCGTCACCAGATAGTCTCCGTTCCCCACGTCCTCCAGAAGGTCTGTGTAGAACATGGAGCCTGACGCTTCAACCAGGAGCACCCATCTAGGCACCTCCGACCCCGAGCCAAGCATAGACAGCAGTAGAGTCACGTTTCCATCTAACATCAGGGAGAAAGAGAGAAGGAATGCTGTGGATAGTTTTCAGCAACAATGGGCTGCTTGTTTTCTTTGTCCTGTTTTAAAGTGATAGTTCAGTGAAAAATCCCCAAATCCTCACTCCAAACGTAGTTGATCAGACAAGACAGGTGTGTTTTCGTCTTTATTGTTGTACTGGAGCTATGAGGCTAGTGATGAAAGATTAAACTGCATGCCTACATCTTCAGACAATTATTATTATATGGTATCATAAGTTTGGAATTATTTGCTATTTTAATGTTTTTGCTATATTATATACAATAGCTTGTTCTGCGTGAATCAAAATGATGCTTTAATATGTTTTATTCAACATTTCAAGAGTGCTGTGAACAAGAAATGATAGATTTTCTAAGTTCAGACCATGCCTTCAACATGGTGGTGGTAGTATGAGGGAAGACTGATTGAGGGAGGGGGGAGAACTTGGGCTACTCATAGCTGTAGTAGGACTGATGTAGGACTGAGGAACAAGGAGGAAATGGGGGGGTTGCGAACACTTCGTCACAGTGTTTATTTGCTGAATTTAGTGTTTTATACATTAATCTGAAACCAAATTGTTTTTATATTATTATAAACATCAATTACAAACATTGGAGCAGCAGTGTACGTCTATAAAAATGGACTAGACTACGATGGCATTGCTAAAAACAGCAAGAAACTATCACTTTAAAACGTGCATATATTAAAGCCAAACTATTTTGTGGGTTGTGAGTGTTGACTTACTGGCACGAGGTCTGCTTTTAAAACACAGTGTAGCCGGGGTGAGGGGTCTGATAAACATCCACAAAGTCAAACTGGAAGTTTATTGAACTTTTACCTGAAAGCAAAGCATATTTTGCAGTTTTGATTATGTAGTTTGCAAACTTGGCAAATTAAGTGAGTTATAAAACACTTATGCTTAAAATATACAAGGCCAAAAGTAACCTTTTTAGATGAGAAGCACCTCTTAGACCTGGCTTGTAACTCACTCACTCACTCAGTGACTGAGTTACTCAAATAACGTGGTGCTTCACATCAGTGACAGTGTATATCCTTTCTTTACTTGTGGTAAGTAATTACATCATATGGACAAAAGTATAGGGACACAGCTTTTCATCATTGAATTCAGGTGTTTTCATTCAGTCTCATTGCCACAGGTGTATCAAATCAAGCACCTATCCATGCAGCCTGGCTTTACACACATTTGTGAAAGAGTGTGTTGTTCTAAAGAGCTCACTGAATTCAACTGTGGTGCTGTAATGGGATGCCACCATTGTACCAAGTCAGTTTACAAAATTTCTTTCCTCCCAGATATTCCACGATCAACTGTGGGTGTATTGAAAAGTGGGAGCGTTTAGGAACCACAGCGACTCAGCCATGAAGTGTCAGACCACAAGTTACAGAGCGGGTCGCCGAGTTCTGAGGAGCATAAAGTCCCCAACACTCTGCTGATCAATAACTGCAAAGTTCAAACCTCCTCTGGCATCAACCTCAGCACAAAACTCTGCACTGGGAGCCTCATGACAGGGTTTCCATGGATGAGCAGCTGCACACAAGCCTTACATCACCAAGCACAATGCCAAGCCTCGGGTGGAGTAAAGCGCCGCCACTGGACTCTGGAGCAGAGGAAACGAATACTCGATCAGTCAGTCTGATGGACGAGTCTGGGTTTGGTGAACGCCAGGAGAACGTTACCTGCCTGACTGCACTGTGCCAGCTGTAGAGTTTGGTGGAGGAGGGATGATGATATGGGGTTGTTTTTCAGGGGTTGGCCTAGAACCCTTAGTTCCAGTGAAGGGAAATCTTAATGCTTCAGGAGAACAAGACATTTTGGACAACTTGGACATTTGTCTTCAACTCTGAAGAGTTTGGGGAAGAACCTTTCCTGTTCCAGCATGACTGAGCCCCAGCGCACAAAGCAGCTCCATAAAGTCATGACTGGGTGAGTTTGGTGTGGAAGAACTTGACTGGCCCTCACAGAGCCCTGACCTCAACCCCATCCAACACCTTTGGGAGGAGCTAGAATGAAGATTGTGAGCCAGGCCCTCTCGCCCAACATCAGTGTCTGACCTCACAAATGCTCTTCTGGATGAATGGGCAGAAATTCCCACAGACACTCTCCAACATCTTGTAGAAGCTTCCCAGAAGAGTGGAAGCTGTTAGAGCTGCAAAGGGGGACCAACTCCATACTAATACCTATGGATTTAGAATGGGATTCATAAAAGCTCCTGTAGGTGTGATGTGTAGGTGTCCCAGTACTTTTGTCCATATAGTGTATATCTAGTAAAATCTAATTTACTATCTTATTTCATAGTGTATTTTTAGCATGCATATTTCATGACATGATATTTTTGTTTGTATTAGGAAATACTGTAATATAAAATACATGAAACAGGCAAAAAGGTCTAGTAATAGTTTGAATGATCTTACTGTGTTCTAATAATAAAGTTTATTGTTTCCAAACTTCTGCAGCCAGTTGCACCATTGAATGTAAGTCCGATCATAGCCTGTTTTGAATGTAAACTGCCAATATGCTTATGAGCCAGTAGAATTTAACAGGTTACATCAAGTAACATAGTTTCAACATAGCTGTAAGTTCTAACTTAAAATTCACACAACCTATAGTATCTGTGAATTCTGCTGTGAAAAATCTGTTAAAACGGCTGGTCGATTTGACTGATGGGAAAACTGGTTGGCAACCAGTTCTGCAGGACAGATTACAGCCCTTTGATTAAAGACGACTTTTATTTATCAGAGATTGAAAAGATCACAGACCTCCTAGCCACCAGCAGGAACAGAGCCCTCAGTCCTACTTTTAAGTGTGTCTGGCTGTGAGATTTAGATCAAAGGTCATTCCAAAATCTGCTGGGTGACTCTATTCAAGTACACATATCAATAAGAGCAGTTGTGCTGTCATTATGCAGGCACATCACTTAAGTGCAGTCCCCAGTACAGCCTGACCAACAAAATAACAGCCGTCAGATGTTTTTTTCATATTGCCAGCTTTCTGATATGCTCGGATGTGTGGATGGCACATATTTTAGAATCAAGGCCCCCAGTTTCACGGGTTTACCACATCATCAATGCTCAGGTTGCTTGTGACGCTGACTTTATTATCATACAATACATAACAGATAACTAACAAATCTAACGTTACCTTTCTGTCATTCAGAAGATTCAAATAGTGATTATGTTAGCCGCAGCTTTGCTGACGTTATTGGCCATGATTGATAAAATGCCATCAAAAAGTTGTGCACGAGAGCCCAGCCTGAGCATCGGACAAATTCCAGCAGCAGAACAGAATAAACACACATAGATGGACAATTTGAGGACACCACTTTACTGTAAAACAATCTCTTTTAAAAATATAACTCATACCACACACACACACCTTAAGGGAAGTAAACACAGCACGGAAGGAGAGAAACGAGGGAGAGTGTTCAGATCACATGTAATCTGTCCTGTTTATGTTGGGCAGCTGGGCTGCAGAGAGAAAACGTCATTCTGTGCTGCAGCGTTTTGATCTACAATCACTTTGGACTAGTTAAGATATACCTTAAGTGATTGTGGTGCAACCGGAATTCTGTGTGTATTGCTAGTTGTAAACGAACCCCTCTTAACGTAAGGTTAATCACTATCAAACTTACATTCAGCTGGTGCAACTGGCTGCAGTGTGTATCTATGAATGTTATGAATCAGGGGATCTTTAAGCTGGTTGGCTGAATTGTTTGAATTGATATGCAACTTAATGGGCTTAAATGAAACTCGTCCCAATCCTGGGAATTTCAAAAAACCCTCAGTGAGCTTGAGAGAGTTTTACCGGTGACTTTGAGCGTGTAGGGCTGAGTTGAGTTCATGTAGATGGTCCACACTCCTGCCTGGCTGGAGTTTTTGACTTGCACCATGTGGAAGTTCAACACACTCTGAATCACAGCCAGAGGACCGTATGACTGACCACTCGACTGAGACTGACCTGTGAGGAGAGGAGAAAAGTTCTAGTGTATGTTATTACATCAAAGCATGGTTTATGCATTGAGTTCTCAAACATTCAGTTCATAGACCTAGCAACCACCCGCACTGTAACTTTTATTCGTAATGAATAAATGAACATATATATGAATATATGAATAAATATATATATGTTGCAAACAGATTTTCCCGCTGGTCTACCAGGCTTAGGTAAACAAATATATATCGCTGTTGTCAGAAGAAAACCTTGTGTCTCCAAAATGGTAACTTTACAGGAGAAGAAAAAAACCTACTTTACTTTTAATGTAAGTCAATGGAACCAGACTTTTTTCCAAGTCATTTTAGGTCATAACTTTTAGTCCATTCATCATGAAATTTACATACAATGTAAAGGGCAACAAGTACTTTCAAATTATGTCAAAAACTGAAAAACGGCAAAAATGGAGATAAGAAGTTTTCTTCTGACAGCAGCGATATATATATTTGTTTACCCAAGCGTGGTAGACCAGCAGGACAATCTGTTTGCAGCACAAAATGTTTATCTAGTATTTTCTTTGATATCGTTCATAACTGAAGTTAAATTACAGAATTCGCATTTTTAAGTTTTTATTCCACTTTCTGTTTAATTTGCACCGATTTTCATGACTTATTTCAGTGTCTTTTGCTGCAAGACGTGTGTAAATTCAGCTCCTTCAGGTCTATTCTCTAAAAACTGTGCCACAAATATGATGAATTCTGGAGATTAATTTTATTATGACTCATTCATATTCTTATTCTCAATGTTCTACAGATTTCTCAGTCAGTTTACCGTCTTCTAGAGCTCTGTTCATCATTCTACAATTCGATTTTTTTATGAACAGCTTCATATTTTCATAAATATTATCTGAAACCTGTAAAGGTGTTAAGGACTAACATATTAGTTATTTTATACATTTATCTGCAACCTGATTGTTTTTATATTATTAACAATACTGGTTCCAAACTTATGGACAGCAGTGTAATGCATCACAGCTAGAACTTTTACAATAATCTGGTCAGGAAAGACGGCTTTCGTAAAAGTTTTATGTTCAGAACAGTACAGTGTGTAATCACCAGAGGGAGCAGTGATGGTGAACTGTGTTGAATTTCCTGTTATGTAGAACGTCAGGTTTTTCACAGCGGAGTCCACCTGAAAGTAGAAAGTTTCTGCTCTCCCCGGGTCCCTCACTGTCTGAAATATGGTCACCTGAGGAGACACAGGAGAGCTGGATTAACACTCACATTAATATCATTCACCACAGTGGTTCTGAATGTAATGCATGTACAATAAATCTGCTACGTGACAGACCCAGTCAGACGCCGTCTGTAAAAAGCAAGAAATGAGGCTTTGAATGAAAAGGGCTTGACGAATCGTAGTCGGTGAACATACAGGGTGTCAAATCCAAAAGGGCAAAGACAAAATGGCAAAAGTCAGTCCAATACACCAAACGGCAAACAATAACACTGAGGAAACGCTCAGTAGCTCTACAAAGAGAAGCAATACCTCGCAACTAGGCTAAGCTAAAGCCCGGGCTTTAAAAAGGAACTACACAGGTCATATGACATAGAAAACAGGTGCAACAGGTGCACTGGTGGTTCAGTGGTAGAATTCTCGCCTACCACGAGCGAGGCCCGGGTTCATTTCCCGGCCAATGCAGCTAAACTTTGGGGCAGTCGTGGGCTGGAGGTTAGGGAACCAGCCTTGCGACTGGAAGGTTGCTGGTTTGATCCCCTGAGCCGACAGTACATGAGGCACCTAACCCCCAGGCGCTGCGGATAGGGCTGCCCACCACTCCGGGCAAGTGTGCTCACTGCCCCCTAGTGAGTGTATTCACTAGTGTGTATGTGGTGTTTCACTGCATGGATAGGTTAGATTGTGGAGGTGAAATTTCCCCATTGTGGGACTAATAAGGATTAATTAATTTAAAAACTTAATTAATTAATTAATTAACATATCAGTACTCTGGTGACTGTAAACGTTGATAGGAGGCTTGAGAAAAGTCTGAGTGTGAGTCTGAGCCAGAGGGTTGTGTGACAAAATCAGTCTCAGTCACACCAGATCAGATGAACTAGAACTCTCTCTGAGTGTGAAATGTTGTGACTCTGTGTTGAGCTGCTGGTGAGCAATGAGGGGTGAGATCCCCCTGTTGTGAAAACTATTCACACCCCTCCACAAAGATGGCTGTTTTTTGCATTTACCGCTTTTCTTTTATTTACATGTATTTGCCTCAACTAAACACACCAAATTCACATTCTGCTTGCTGTGGCATGATATGACTGTGTAAAACGCCCTGTGCTACCTCAGACTCAGGAAGGATGCTGGAGGCAGGGGTCAAGTTCACAGCAGCCGTTTAAATTTATTTTCTCACCCAACAAACACAAAACAACTCTCAACCAAAACATCCTTTTCTCCAAAACAAAAACCTTTGCTGGGCACTTTTCAGTGCCTTTAAAGCTGGACCTCAGTCGGCTTAAATAACTGTGATTAAATCATTTTGATCATGGCAATAAATTGCGAATATACACTACTGCTTCACAAAAACATGTATGTTCTTTTATGTTTGGCAGTTTATCATATTTATGACTGTAGAGATGTTAAGGAGTATTATTTTATCAGTGTTGGGTTTACCAGAGAAGAGACGGAGGTGCCATTGATGGCACTAGTAGCGTTAGGTAGCAGTTCTTTGGGGACCTCGATGGCCAGTCCGCCTGAGGCCACCGCTAAATCCTCGTACACCTGGTTCACTGGGTTGGAGAGGCTGCGAGTTGTGTTGGTCAGAGGATTGGTCAGCATAAAATTCACCTGTTAACGCAATAGAGATGGAAATTGTAGTAATATGAATATAAACTTCATTAGTACTATAAATCTAATGGAGTCATTACTGTTGTTTTGCCACACTATTTAAATTTAAGCATGCAGTTGCATCACTACTTATGTAGTTAGTTACACAGTGATACATTTGATTTACATTCTAATTTTTTCTCAGCTTGCCGATGTTGAGAAATGCCAATCCAGTGCCCGAAAAGAAGGTTGATAGAGCAGTCAAACTCTCTGTGGGGGTAGGATTTGAGCCTTCTTTTTACTGAACACCTCTCAGAGGTCCCAGTAAATCTCAGGGACCTGGGAGAGGTCAGGCACAACCGGGTCTTGAGGTGTTTGGGGCTCAGACGTGGGCCCTGAAAGCCCCAGGCAAGTCCCCTGACAGCGCGGACCCCATGCATACACCAACTGAGTGCACCCGTTCATGCGTGGGTTGTGTTGTTCAAGCCAGGGGTACACTAGAACTAACTGGAGATGATGTGGAGTCTGGGTGATGAACAGCTCTATTTTTTAAGTGTGGAAGCCTACCTGTAATGTAAGAGGGGGCGTGCAGTGTGTATAACCTAGCCAGATCCCAGTGACCGCCCATCAATGGCAAGAATTGGCAAGGGACGGTCCAAAGGCTCTACTGATAGCCAGAGGGCTGAGGCAAGGAGTCTGTTAAGCTTCCTGCAGCCCCAGAATCCACAAAAGCCTGCAGCTTGGTGTGTCGGTGGGGACCCCATTAAAAGAGTGACGTCCAGGTGAAGACCTGAGGTAGTGGGGTGAGCTTGGTTCCCCTGGCTTGTGTAGGCCTTTGGGTTTCCCAAGGGTTGGGAAGTGCCCGTATGTTCTGCTCTTGAGAAGCAGTGATTTGATTTATGGTTGTGGAGATGGGTACCGCCCAACTGCATGGGCTCGGCGGTCTCCTGAGGAGACAGTGGTCTAGTGGGAAGGCTGCGCCAACCGGAGTGGGAAGAAGGGCCTCGAGCACTGCTAGCTCTCTCCTTGACCCTCTGACGCATGCGGGCGTCTAGCCTGATGCATATTTCATTAGGGTGGAGGGTCAATCTCAGATGGCCACCTCATCTTTTAGCCTATCGCTAAGCCCCCGTTGGAAAATTGCGCTCAGTGCATCCACATTTCACCCACTTTCCACAGCCAAAGTGTGAAAGTTGATGAAATAGCGTCTCTGCTCCCGGCTAGGTTTTGCAAATGCAAGGGCGGACGCCGGGTTGGAACCAGCGACCTACTGCATGAGAGAACAAAGGAACTTGTTTAAAAGGGGAAGCCTAAAAAAGCACGAAACCGCCCTCAAGCTCAAGAGGGCATAAAGGCGAGAGCTGAACTTACCACAGTCCATGTCACCAACCTCTCTGGATATGGTCTTTTCCTTTTGATCTGTTACAGCTTTTCCCTTTTAGGTTCTCCTTCCATTCTTTTCTTTTTCTTTTCTTTTTTTTCTTTTCTTTTCTTTTCTTTTCTTTTGCCAGCTTCAGTGCTCTTTCTTTTACCTTTTTTACTTTCTTTATTTGTTTGTTTCTTTTTGTTTCGTTCTTCCTTTATACCCACCTGGGCTAAACTACCATACCAGTTACCCCTCTACAAAAGTGTAATGCTGAGCTGCTGTTTGGGCGAGCTTTTATGCAGCATTCCCCAAGTGCAACCGGTCAGCACTGATTATCGCCAGGGCTTCTGGGAGTTGGAGTTTTTGGAGCTGCACTGTTGTACTTATAAACACAAACATGGTATGGATTGAAGTTCGAAATCTGTACTTTTAGCACAATTTCTCCACTTGTTTGAGTGAACAAGTCCAAAATAATTCATATAATATTACAGCATGTTTTTGTTAGCACCAGAGATATCGGCGACTTCTAAGCAACCATAGATGTTGAATTGGTATAAATAGCCTTTTTTGTAGCTTTTGACTGTCTCTGAAATGTTCTCCCAGAAACACACTGGTTCTTTGGCTTGTCATTTCCTTTTCTTGACCAATTTGAAGTGCTTTTGTGGTATGTTGGCTTTTTGTTGGTGGTGTTTATTTGATCCACGTAGAAGAATATTTAGTAACTGGATAACTGGTTAAAAAAAAAAGACCAGAATGGACTCTTTTGGTGAAGTGGAGAGTCACTGTTGGCCAACACTCCTTGACCATGCCATTCTGGATTATGGCCAGTTTAGATGAATTCTTTATGTTTATGTCAAGTACAAAAACATTCGGTAACACTTTACTGTAGGTCAGTATTCATAAGCCTACAATGGCATCTCATTTGACTAAAGCAGCGTTTATAGTACTAATACTGGCTTTATAAATGTTAATGGAGGTTTGTCAGCAGGCCTGGATCGTCCAATAGGTTTTTAGGTGCATACGCAGGGGCCGAGCCACTTGGGGGCCCCCATGCGCAATTTTGTGCTGTTTTGGCTTGCGGTAAACTTTCCTAGCAGCACAGCGAAAAAAATGAACGAATTTCGATCTTGTTATTGTGTTGCGGCCGATCATATTCCTGACGCTGACCATGCCTTTCCTGAACGTTCACTTAATTTCTCCTCCAATCACTGCTTAGCAACCGTTCCACTATCCTCCATTGCCTTAAGTCTTCAGTTTTTTTTTATTTCAAACTAGTGTTCCTGTGAATGCACTTTGAATTTAAGCTCCAGATTTACAAAAGACATGCCTGGGGGATCTTACTTCAAAGATAAGAAAAAAAAAATCCATGCCTGCTGTTCTTGCAACGCTTATTGCTAAGAGTCAGTTTATATCATAAGGGGCTCATGTAGGTGTCATGTGGCTTTATGATTGATGGTTTATGAGTACAGTGTTACCAAACATTCATTTCAAGTGAAATAAGTATTTTCCCTCCATAATTTAGTATCTAACAAGACAGAGCTCTAAGAAATCCTGGATTGGTTAATACTTGCCGTGGACTTTGTGCTCTCGATCAGTGCCAGAACCGTACTTTTCATCTCAGTGTCTTTGGGTTCTGCATCGGTGAAAAGAAAGATCTCAGACGCCACAGGAGCAGCTGCGAGAGCGAGCTGTGGAGAGAGATATACAGATATTAGGACAATGTGTTAAATATGTGAAGTATGTTTTTGTGATACTGCTGTCTGAGGACATCAGTGTTTGTGTAACAACAATTTTTGAATCCATCACTGCCACGAACAGAAACAGTCAGCTCTGCCCTCTGAGGTCACAGCATCTATCAAATACAGTCACAAATGATAACAACCCAACACTGAACTTTTAACCTGTTTAACCTGTTGACCTCTTTCATCAATGTAATCACATGATGCATAATCTGCATTTTGACTGACTGTTTCATGAAACTTGTTTCGTGAAGTTCAGATGCTTGCAGTTGTTTCAGCTGAGTTTCAAGTGAAATGTAGATGCTTTACCCAACTCATGCACAATTTAGTTTCATGTAGGTTTCAAGCAACTAAAGTAAATAAACGTTTCACAGTGTAAAGCCAGCCTTAGACCTCATTTTATTATAAATTAATACAAAAGCTCAAAATGCACAGTGAATGCAATTAATACAACATGTATGTTGTGTTGACATTTTAAAGTAAGATTCACGTACCCAAAGTCCAGACAGACTCATTTCAGGATCATCTGCTCCTCCTCCGCCGGCAGAAAGAGCATTGACTTTAGTTTTGAACACATCAGGGTCTGTTGTTTTATCCACTGGTCCAAAACCTGTAGATCATAATAGATTCAGGTAATTTAGGAGAAAAATGGAAATTTATTTGTAATATTCAGATTTGCGGTTTACAGTGGTCTCATTCAGAGCACCAGAGTACACAAAAGACTAAATACAAAAAGTACATACACACCGGTCAGGCATAACATTATGACCACCTCCTTGTTTCTACGCTCATTGTCCATTTTATCAGCTCCACTTACTATATAGGTGCACTTTGTAGTTCTACAGTTACAGACTGTAGTCCATCTGTTTCTCTGATACTTTGTTAGCCCCCTTTTACCCTGTTCTTCAGTGGTCAGGACCCCCATGGACCCTCACAGAGCAGGTACTATTTGGGTAGTGGGTCATTCTCAGCACTGCAGTAACACTGACGTGGTGGTGGTGTGTTGGTGTGTGTTGTGCTGATGCGAGTGGATCAGACACAGCAGTGCTGCTGGAGCTTTTAAACACTGTGTCCACTCACTGTCCACTCTATTAGACACTCCTACCTTGTCAGTCCACCTTGTAGATGTAAAGTCAGAGACGATAGCTCATCTGCTGCTGCACAGTTTGTGTTGGTCATCCTCTAGTCCTTCATCAGTGGTCACAGGACGCTGCCCACAGGACGCTGTTGGCTGAATATTTTTGGTTGGTGGACTATTCTCAGTCCAGCAGTGACACTGAAGTGTTTAAAAACTCCAGCAGCACTGCTGTGTCTGATCCACTCGTACCAGCACAACACACACTAACACACCACCACCACGTCAGTGTTACTGCAGTGCTGAGAATGATCCACCACCCAAATAGTACCTGCTCTGTGAGGGTCCTGACCACTGAAGAACAGGGTAAAAGGGGGCTAACAAAGTATCAGAGAAACAGATGGACTACAGTCTGTAACTGTAGAACTACAAAGTGCACCTATATAGTAAGTGGAGCTGATAAAATGGACAATGAGTGCAGAAACAAGGAGGTGGTCAGAATGTTATGCCTGATCGGTGTATGTATTACTGATATAAAATGTATGAGCCTGAGCACCACACCCCAGCCCACCTGGGTCACTGAATGGGACCAGGACGTAGGCCGAAGGTTCGTCCGCGGTGCCCCGCCTACTGTCGATGATGAAGGAAGTGATACGCTTGACCTCAGCGATTTCCTCTGCCATACTGGCTGAGGTGTCCACCACGAAACAGAGCACAGAGGACGACTGGAAGATTCCCATCAGTCTGGCAGATAAAGGAGACAAACAGAGAGAAGATAAACATCTAAACAGATTTGAATCTACATCAGCGTGTCTTTGCTTTATCTCCATCAGGGGCCGGCTGCACCAACAGGATCTTTAGGACTTCCAACAGACTGGCTGTAACTTTACACCTTTACAAATTTACACTTGGACTTGCACTTAATGGACTCTCACCTTGACTCATACTTGCATTTAATCAATCAATCAATCAAAACCTGTTATTTTGATTTTTTATTAGCAGCTAAAAGCAGAAGGTAGGTTCAGTCGTGTACCCCTTACATAATCTGGCGATTTTCTAAGGTAGTTAACACATCCAGAGAACACTTTATACAAGACACTTTTCTACAGAGGATGTGTTCATTTTTTTACTTAGAAAGCCAACAAAACATGTAAATGGTGTATCAGATAACTTTAGCTCAGTGTTTCTTAACCTTTTTTCAGTCATGGCACGCTTTAAAAGTACGCAAAATCTCAAGTCACTCCAGTCTAAATGTATTTAAAAATATAAACCCTGCATCCCTTGGCGGCCACACTCTCAATAAGTGGACGATGCACACAACCTCCCTATTCTGGCAGGGACAGATGAAAGGCATACACTCCACATCTCCTAGACGCTCTCTGTACTTGTTCTCGCTGTAAGTTAGACTTAAAAAGCTCAGTTCACAAATACATGATGTTTTGCTCCTATTTCCTTACACAGAATCAAAAGCAGATGGGTCTTTAACGGCCGCGCCTTGATGAAATTAACAACGTCCACCACTCTGTCCAGTACATCTGAAAGCATCTTCGCTACTAGTGCCTCGCTGTGAAGGAAGCAGCTGAGCGTGCCCACTGACGTCTGTTGATTTGTCAACTTGTAATGAAATTTCCCACTACATCTGATTTTTTCCAAAACCACATCGTCAATATCTGCAGGCATGTCATTAATTCGCCTTACAATTGTAGAGGCTGACAGTGGAACCTTTACAGTTTCTTTTGCTGCTTGTGGGCTTAGCTTTTTGCTGACAATTGCTGTGCAGGCTGGCAATATGACCGTCTCAGCAATCGTGTGTGGCTTCTTAGCCTTAGCTACTATCTCGGCCACTAGATAGCTGGCCTCCAGTGCTTTCTCTGACACTTTTGCACAATTCATCATGACCTGTTCTTGTCGGTTGTGTTGATTTTTCAAAAGAATAAAATACAGGGTGATTAAAAAAGATTCATCTGATTTCAAAGCTCCATATTTTTGCAACCGTGAGGCGCCTAGGAACCAATCACAATCCAACTGAAAGAGGGGTCATAGAGTTTCTGACTGTCAGTGGAAGACGGCTCCCTTCAGTCTGAGAGGAGATGAGACCCCTGAGCAGAAAGCGTTCTGCGTTCTCCACTTCAATAAGAGTGAATCCGTCATAACTGTGCAGTGTGATTTTCGTGGGCAGTGAGGCTCCAACAGCTCAGAGCGTTCGTCGTTGGTTCCACAACACTGGATGATCTCCGAAATCGCACTGAAAGAGCCGAGAGTGCAGCGACACCCGACATGCTCAATCCAGCATGGGATGAATTTGACTATGGCGTTGATGTTGTCTGTACAGCTGGAGGAGGTTCATACTGAGACCTTGTACAATTACATAATAAACTTTATGCTCATTTAAACCATTTACAGTTTACTGCATTGTTCTGTAATTTTTAAATCGGGTGAGTCTTTTTAAATCACCCTGTATTCTGCACCCTTACTGGCTAGTGATGGATGATTTGTTGTCAGGTGTCTTTTAAGCTTGTTTGGTCTCATTGCTTGATTTGACAATTTCGTACCACATACCAGGCATATAGAGAGAAGACATGATGGATCCCCGGTAAAGATGAAAACCCTACGACAAGGAGCTGTCACTGTACTGTCTTTTCTTTGTCTTGCTGCTGGCCTGTACTACCCTCGCTGCTGAGCTCCCACTGGATGATGAAGTTAGTGGATCAGATTAGTTATCTGATTGTTTTTTTCAAAAACAAATCCAAGCTAGTTTGTGTGCCTCACGCAACACTCGTAACGCATCATGTGATAATGAATAAAAACACTGTAGTAGGCTATTTACGCCAGCCTTTCTGTAGTCATACGCTGACCACGGCGTTCACGCTGTGACATGGGGAAGGGAGCATGTGAGACAAATTTTAATGATGGTACGTTGCGTAACTATTGTTTTTTGCAATTTTAATTCATTTTGTTATGTCAGCAATGCCAGAATATTTTTGATGGCACCCCTGACAAAGCCAGACAGCCAAGGCACTCTGTTTGAGAAAGGCTGCTCTAACTAGCATTACGGCTAGAAAGCTGAAGGCCATATTGCAGCTGTTTAACTGTACTAACCATATTCAGATCATCATTATAGTTCAGAATGAATTACTCAAATGACAAACATTTCAGAAGATAAATATAACAAGCTAAATCTAAAGTTAGAAAGGCAGCCACCTGGCCATCTGGATACCTTTCCTCAGTTTTGCTTCCAAAATCAAATCACATGTTCCTGGAAATATTTTCACATGGCTGCTCTCACTTCACTAATCCTCTCTGATTCAACACTAATGCCTGATAACTCATTCCTACCTGAGGAATTCAACGTTTCCTGCTGTGTCTCTGATGTCCTGCAGAAGATCCCTGGAGGCTGCTGTGGCCACATCAGCTGCCACGTAGTGGAGGCTGCCATGAGCAGCCTTGGGGTCATCCTTGTTGATGCCGCCTTTGGGCTCCGCCAAACTCGTCAGGTCACCCAGTCCTCCGTGGCTGCACTTCCCTGTCCATTTCAAGTCAGTCAGAAGAACATTCAGAACATTTTGTGCTGTGGAATCTCTAAGTTTACACAGGCCTACAATTGGCCTCCATCTGTGAATCATTAAAAAAGTTCACCTTTTCTGGATAAATGACCCCCTTAATTCAAGTACCATTGCCCAGACTGTGAATTTAGAGGAAAGCTATGAAAATTCTAAATAAATCAAATATAAAGTTCTAGACATGCACAAGTAAAAAATGATCCAAATTAATATCCAAGAGTTTGGATTTCCTGTTGGATCAACAGTGTTGAAACCGTCCCTCAAAACTCTAAGCTCACTATGAAGGAGCTACAGAGTTCAGTGGCTGAGTATGCAGTGAAGGTACACCAGTCAACAATATCCACAGCTCTGCATACAACTGGCAGGTATGGGAGGGAGGCTAGGAAGAAGCTAGCAAACTTCATCAAAGCATGTCTGCTTTTTTGCCAGAAATCATCAGGGTTAACCAGCTAAAAGCATCTGTGGCACTATTTAAAAACTGTGGTCCACAAGCGTCAAAAATCGACATTAAGACCATATTGGTTAACAATAAAAATACTGGCTGTCATTTGATATACAGACAAATTTATTTGATGACTTTTAAGGGGGCTGAAACATTAACTCAGTACCTTTGGGTTTGGAAGGGCTCGTCAGGCTGAAATATCCAGAAGTCAGTTTCTTCTGGGTGATGATCGTCTCCAGAATGTTGCCCGTGCAGTCGTCACCACAGCTGCTGCATGTCGGGGTGTTCACGTCTGATCAGAGCGTGAGACATATTTAATTTATGTTCATTCACACAGATAAGAAATATACTTATAAACACAGATTCACAAATACCTGTAAGGTTTTCAAAAGGCACACTTGGCTTGATGAGGGTGGAGTACGGAGACCTGTTTCCCAGTTCAATCCAGTTACTGTGACTGTAGAAATCCTACAACATCAGCATAAAGTCAGTCAGTTACTTACACAACTAAACAGGACGACACACACTGTTTAAAGATGCAGTGTATGATTTAGTGGCATCTAGTGGAGAGGTTGCAGATTGCAGCCAGCAGAATCTCTCTCCCTCACCCCTCTCTTTCCAAGCGTGTAGTAGAACCTATGGTGGCCATCAGGTTTTTTACCGTCATCTGTCCCGATTTCGTTTAGCGTCTTCATGTTTTCTCTTCTTTGACGGTGAGGATTCACCCTTACTCGCCTTTTCTTGTGCTAAATAATAAGTCTTATCCTCCATTTGTCGCAATTTGGGTTTTCAAACTTCTCAACACAGAATGGTCAGCCAGCACCAGCAGCAACCAATCTTCTTCTTTCTATGTCTTACAACAAGAGCTACAGCACCACCAAATTCAAGCTGGTGCTTCAGCATAAAAACATGAAAGGTGCCCTCTAGAGCCAGTGTTTGGTTTGTCCACTCCGGGCTACCGTAGAAACATGATGGTGCAACATGACGGACTTTGTTGGAAGAGGAGCTGCTCCTAATGTAGATATGAAGGGCTCATTCTAAGCTAACCAAAACACAATGATTCATACTTTCAGGTGATTATATACTAACGAAAACATGGTCTTGTTTACTATATTCTAATAGATCCCCCTAAATGTAACACAATGCATTTTTAATGTAGTTCTGTTATGTATTTGAGTCACATTGGTGAACGCTTAATAAAAACAACTGGAACAATTTAACTTCAGTGCTGAAAGCTGTCTTTAATTCTGAGGTGATCTGCAAAGATTCTCCAAGAATGTAGTTTTAGTAGTTATGTAACACTTTCTATGAATGTCACCTTTGTAAGCATCTATAAACACATTTATAACATGTTATAATGCATTCATATGGCATTATAAACATGGTTATAAATATTTATAAAATGAATAACAATGAATGAAACTTTATAGCCATGTTTATTATACATTATGAAATGTTAATATAATGCATTATAAATAGTGTTAATAACATGTTATACTGTCAGTGCCAAGAAGTCAGTCCCAGCTTGGAGAGTGTAAAGACAAATACAAAGTTTATTCCAGTTAATACAAAGAGATTTCCAGTATTTTACTCCTCAGCGCTGGGGCTGTTAGAGCTGCATCTTCGAGACTTCAGTCCTGAATATTCAGACGCTCCAAACTGGCTGTCCAGCCTAGAATTACTGCTACAATATGCTTTTCTTACCCAGCGTCTCACTTTAAACAATACATTATATCACAGCAAACCAAGTACCCATCAGCCCCTCCCCTGAACCCCCTCTGACATCACCCCGAGCGTGAAGTCACTGTGGAGTGAAGGCCACTGGAGCCTTTCACTCTGTATCATCACTACACTACAGTACAGCTAATGCTAATGCTGTTAGCATTCTATTGGAAATGCAGTGTTAAGTTAGTGCCAAGCTAACGGTGGTGAACATTACCTTTCCCACATTGGGTAAAACACTGATGGCAGCTCTAGTTTAAACTCTGACATTTGAAGCCTGTAATGTGCTTTACTGTGAATGTTTTAGTGTTTCAGTAAATCCTTCAGTAGATACTTCAACTTGAAGCCTCACTCTGAACACTGGAGGAGGCTTTAGTACAGTACGCTTCACTTTACTTAGAGCGGACAAATACAACTTATGAGCTCTTATAATTTGTTATGAACAGTACTTATAATGTATTATGTTAACAATTCATAATGCATAATAAACATGGCTATAACGTGTAATGCATTTTTATAAATATTTATAGCCATGTTTATGATGCCTTATGAATGCATTATAACATGTTATGAATGTGTCTATAGATGCTTACAAAGGTGACATTCAAAGAAAGTGTAACCGTAAGATCCAGTACTTGAGATGTATTTTAGCTCCTTTAGGGTTAAAATTGAAAATCAAAAATCATTTCTCCACTGCACAAAATGCTACAGTCTTTGGCACCAGTAATTTGGAACTGTGATTTTTGCATTGGCCACCAGTTCAGTCCCAGAGGCTCCAGTTTTATGTAATGATGTGTGACTCTGGGTTTCACTTCACTTAATTTTATGCAAGACAGCACCAGAACCATAGACAACGCTATGGGCTGGAGATGGATATTACTGCTGCTTCAAACTCAAATTACATGGGGGCCTCTACATAGGTGGTCTTCCCCAAAGGGGCCCATTTGAAAAAATGCAAGAAAAAAACTGCCCTGCCTGATTCCTTTTTAAGGATAATTTAAACTACGTAACACACGCTCAGTTAAGCACTTAGTCAATGTTCACCAGCAATATTTTTTCACCACAAAACACAACTACTACTAATAATAACAATATTCATAGTAGTAGTGGCAGTAGTAGTAGCTACATTTACCAGTATTAGTATAATTCTACAGGAGTCTTATTGTGATGGCATTCTTTCTGTGGAATGTGAGTGAATGCTAGCCAGTGTTACCAGACTGGGTGGGTTTCTGGTGTGAGGGGGGGGGGTGCTTTGGTGGGTTAGCAAAATTTGAGCTGACTGCTCTTTATTATTGGCAGGTTTGAAAAAAGTATATTGCTCCTGTCAAAAGAAAACCTCGTATCTCCATTTTTGTTGTTTTTCAGTTTTTGACATAATGTGAAAATGCCTGTTGTTCTTTAAATTGTATGTAAATTTCATGATGAATGGACCAAAAGAAACGGCCCAAAATGACTTTGAAAAAACCTCTGGTTCCATTGACTTACATTAAAAGTAAAGTAGGTTTTTTCCTTCTCCTGTATAGTTACCATTTTAGAGATACAAGGTTTTCTTCTGACAACAATGATATACAGTTAATCCACTGTATTATTAAGTGAGTTGAAATTGGGTTAATCAAGTCTAACTGACACACTGTGTTAGTCACTCCTGTTGAGAGGAAGCCATTGCAGAGTTATGCTACTTCCACTTAGACAACAAAAAGAACGAAGATGGCCAAGTAAAGCTTCTCCAAGTGTTCGATTTTTAAGCAAAAACAACCTAAACCTCAGTTTTGAAGGCTTCCACTTGCTAATTTATTCGCTTCGAATGTAATCAGTCCAGGGCCAACATTACATGACAAATGAGTGACCAGAATGGACACTTCAATGGTATGATGACATATTGACTGACTTTTTTAGAATTATTACTTTGTAAAGGGTTCACTATGGTGAGTTATTAATGTAGCTAACGCAAAGATTATCAGCATTTTCTAGCCAAGATTCATGTACCCATTCACACATTTGTGTAAATGGATGCCTGAAGAAAACACTATTAGAATAAACAGCATAGACCAAATAGCTGGTCACCACCAAAACCGTTTTGGATGCTGATATTCTGGTCAGCGACAATAGAAGTTGATACGCTGGTCACCACCAAGACCAACATATGCTGTGTTTTGGATGCTGATACTCTGGTCAGCGACAATAGAAGTTGATATGCTGGTCACCACCAAAACCAACATATGCTGTGTTTTGGATGCTGATATTGTGGTCAGTGACAATAGAAGTTGATATGCTGGTCACCACCAAAACCAACATATGCTGTGCTTTGGATGCGGGACAAGCTAAATTGGCCCTAGACCGGCCTAAACTGATATAAGCCACCTTAAACCAGCATGGAAATCATGTTGGTCTGTGCTGGTCTTTTCAGCAGTGAAGTGAGGTACATCATTTCACGTCCATGTCATGTCACGTTACCTGTAAGGTGTGCAGGGTCTCGCCCAGCCGCTGTCTTGCATACTCATAGTTCTTCAGTTTGAGGCTGGCCTTCACCAGAGAGACTCCCTGCGTGATCAGGTTTCGTGCTTTTTCAAAGCTCTCATCATCGAAATGGTACTCTGCGTCGAACACGTGCTTGCCGTCCACCCAGGCGTTCCTTTTGCTGATATCAGTGATGGCGGACTTTAGTGTGGTGGCTGAGGCAGGAGAGAGGCAAGCTTCCGCCAGAGACTCTTCGGTCAGCGGGTCTGGCTGCAGAAAAGCAGGAAACACTTTATTAGGCTGGTCCACTGTAGACGCTTAACTTGTCATTTAATTACATTCAAATAAAAATAACTCTAACCTCAGTCCAAAACCTAATTCTAACGATAACTTAAATGTAACCCTTAATCATCGTTCTAATCTTGCTCCTAGACATGCAGGGCCAGATGTGATCTTGTAAGGAGAACATCTGGGGACAACCATAAGAAAATGTGAGCTAAATGTGGTCAGGAACTTTAGGATTTGAGCAAACTGAGTCTGACAATTTCCAAACCAATCCAACAGCTTGTGAGAGCAGAGCTCTGACAATCCTGTTGTTAGCGTATTTCAGCTGGAATCCCCTTTGTTATGGACAGTGATGGATATATGATCAAGACTATCAACTTTAGTCTTTTAAATATCACGTTATGGTAAAGTAAACTTTCACCACATCCTGCTGGCAAAGAAACTAAGACATCTCTTTTCTCCTGTGTTAATGCTTCCAAACAAGGTATTTGAAGTTGTTTCATGGAATAGACGTTGTCCATCAGCACACCTGGAACAGGATCTTCATTCCTGAAACATTTGTTTTGAAGGATGAACGCTTAGCTTATGATAGCGTTTCGCTAGCTTGTGTTACAGATTGTTCTCTGGACGTTAAATCAGCTCCAACTATAAGAATTTGGGGGGGTGGGTTTCAGAAGGGGTGTACCCTTGATAACAGTGAATTTCACCATGATCCAGCCAGTCTCAGGAGATCACGTCTGTCCTGGCGAGGCTAATCTTACCTCTAACCTGGTAATAACTGAGGTTGGTCAGACAGTTTGGTAATAATTTAAGTTTTTGATTTTGTAGTTCATCTAGAAGGATGATCCCAGAAACACTGGAACCAAACTAATATAGTCCACTGCCTTGCCTCAGACATGTGCTTATTGTATTTATCAACAATTATGTATCAGTACTTATTATACTCACATACAGACCATTGTATATTCATTACAAATCCCATTATATATAAGGAAAATAGACGAACCATTAGGCCTGATTCACACATGCTGTGTCTGTGTGGCGTGAGCTACGCAGCAGCATGAGCGCTAGAGCTGGTCTTTCATACATACAGCGTTTGTGCTGCAGAGTGGAGCAGTGAGAAAGTTACACAGACCTTCATTTTTCAGGCAGATAAATAGTCACATCAGTCACTCTGCTCCATAAAAGTATAATATATAAAGGTGCACAATATATCTGTTTATCCTCAACAACATTCTGAATTGTAATTAGGCAAAAGTTTCAAGCCTGGTAGACAAACCGGGAAACCTGTTTGCAGCACAGATTATTTAACTAGTATTTCATCATGAATTAAATTAAATAGCGTTGTTAAGTTTGCAAACCTTTTTTTATTTCATTTTCACTGATTTTCATGGCTTATTTCAATGTATTTTGCCGCAGTGTGTGAAAAAAACAGTGCCGGGTCTATTCTCTATACACCGCGGCACTTCAGTGCAGTGTCTGGGAGGCTCTGCCGCTTCGCATGTGCAACTTGTGTGAAAGCGCTGACCACTTAACATGGACACCACAATGAAACGCATCACTCATCACTCACGCCACACAGACGCAGTATGTGTGAATCAGGCCTTAGGGCTCACCAGAACAGCATGTTACAGGCTTACAGGCTTTGCATGCTCGTTGATGTTTCTGAACAGTGGTGTAGGTTTCATTTTCACTCAGATACCACATTGACCATTACAAGCTTTCACACTTACTTTTTGCAATTGTTGTGGCTTTGAAAAACCACGTCGCTTTCAAATATTAAATAGAGAAACACTTTCTCACTGACTTTCCCACTTACTTTTCAACCAATGATTGGTCTCCTCCTCCTTTATAATGTCTCTGCTTTAGAGAGTCAGCAGTTCTTACTGGGCACCAGTCTAAAATCGGACTCCTGGCGACCCTGGACAAGCATAGGTGTCACACAGACACACAAGTGTTCCTTCACATGTTTAAAGCTTTTTTCTAGGTTTCACAAAGTAAACAAATACGCTAGATCTACTAAACTAGCTAGCTATCGCTAACAAACTCGGCAATAGCATTAGTGTTTTTAATCCAGGGGCGCTACAGCCTGCAGTAGATAACGAACTGGCAGGATCTTACATTATCACAGGTAGCTGCTTAGTTTACCTCACTTTTAAACACCCTCAACAGTGTTGAACATTAGAAGAGTGGAGCTCAGTCTGCTTCAGTAAAAAAACCGAGATGCTGACTGTATACAGACTGCATTTCCCATGAGTCTGTGTCAGTCTAAACTCAGTGAAGGAGCGTCTTCTGAGGATGTGAGTGAATTATCTACTACTGTCATCACATTTTCATCAGTACGATGTTGATTTTAAGATCATTCGAGACCTAAACATCGAGCCGGACCTTCTTGTTGAGCCTGTTTGTGTGTGACCTTATTATAGTATATGAGTGTTTTTCTTATTTGCTGATAATTCAAGGTGCAATTACAGGTCTATCTAAAGGCTTTTGGTTTATTTGGCTTATTTAGTTTAGGCTACAGTTGTTGTGGCTTTAAAAAAGACATTGCTTTCGAATGCTAAATAGAGAAACAGACTACCAACGTAACAAACAGATGCTGGAGTACCACAATGAATAAACAATGCTGTATGTAATAAATCTTAAACTGACTCTGAAAAACTGCCAGGACTTCAGCTTCAGTAGACATCAGTGTTTACATAAATGTATGGAATGTGGAAAAGCCTGCACTCTTTTGATTATAACCAAAAGTAAAAGTCGTTAAGGGACTGTTTCTAAAAGGTCACAGTAGTTTGAATAACTAAATATGCAACTAACTATAATTTCTAAAAACAGCACGTAACATGCAAATAAAAACAGTAAGCAGTGATTTATATAATTAATCTAATTTGACCTGCATTTCAACAAAACCAAAGACAAGATATAATGTTTTACTTTATCAACTTCATTGTTTTTTGTATATATGTGCCCATTCTAAAACTGATGCCTGCAACATGTTCCAAAAAAGTTGGGACAGGAGCAATTTAAGACTAGGAGTGCTGTAAAATATTCTGAAAACATCTTAAACAGTTGATGTATTCATGCTTGGGTATAAAAGGAGCAGCCAGGAAAGGCAGAGTCCTTTATGAGGTTCATCACCTTGACAAAAATGCATCAGCGAATAATCCAACAGTTTAAGAATGAAATTCTTCACCGAGTGATTGCAAGGATTATATGCCCTCTACAGAGCATAATAACATCAACAGATTCGGGGGAAATCTTTGTGCGTAAACAAAAAGGCTGAAAACCACAACTGAATGCCTGTAACTTTCAACCCCTCAGACAGCACTACTTTGACCAACTCTTGCCAAAAAGTCAGGCAAGTCAATAAACAAGCCCAGAAAAGTCGGCGGTGTTTCTGGACATTGTTGAAGAATAACTTATACTGTGTATTGTCTTGTGGATGCACATTTAGCAAGGTGTAGAATGATTACCTTTTTCACGTTATACCACTGACCCTATTTCTGTTTAAATTCATTTCAATTATCCTTGAGCTTAAACTTCTCACTCAGTTGCTCCTTAACCTTGAACACTCATCAGATGAATAAAGAATTTTAGTCTAAAGTCCAAAATCAGTTAAAAGTCCCAAATGTCTATCAGCTCTGAGTTTAAACCAGTTCAGTAGAATCATCCATTTATTTGCAAGCTGAAATGTTTACTTCCGACTAGTTTATATTTAGAACAGGATTCTTTTTCATGTCATCTTTTTCCATTATTATTACCATGGTCTAAGCCCTGAGATGTGCTGATGTGAGCATGACGGTTTGTTTTGACTGTTCTCTCACCTGAACGAAGGTTCCTTTCTGGCTCACAATGTGGTCCCTGCACACTTCTGCTGATTTCTGTAAAATAGCTGCCCTTGTGATGTTTTGGTGGGTATTAGATGATGAAAACATGACTTTAAAAGCTTGAATGTTCATCTGAGCGATGAGGGACAGGAAGAGGAATGCGGTGAAAATGAGTCTTGGAAACATTTTCAGTCCACCTGTGAAAGAAACAGAAAATGGTGTCAACATACAGTGCTGTGCAAGAGTCCACTCTTAATTTATTTACTTTACAGTCAAAATCATCATTAAGTACATATTCATTCATATTTCAGCATTAGGGAAAATCTGAAAACTACAACAGCATTTTATGGTCACTGTTAATAAAAAAACAGACTTTGAGAATGAAGGCGTAATATTTCAAGATAAAAAGTCGTATGATATGAAAATGTGAGAATAAAGTCATAATATTTCGAGAATAAAATCGTAATATTTTGAGAATAAAGTCATAATATTTTGATAATAAAGACATAGAATTATGACATTAAAGCTGCAATACTGTAGCCATAGGCAAGGTAGCAGCAACCTCTTGTGTTAAAATGAGGGGCGGTGAGGAGTTTGTGGAGCTATATTTTCATATGGATTCACCCATAAAGAAACACTCAGTCTCCCTGTCTCTCCTGCACATCAGCACCAGCCTGTTATTAGTATAAGAACCGGCTGAAACGGCTGAGCAGGAAACTGTATTTATCTAGAATAAAGAGCCAGACGGACTCGGAGGAAACTGTCTGTCTGTGTTGTTGAAGGAGAACTTGCAGGAGTGAGTGGAACGCCGGCGCACTCTGCGTCTTCATCCTCGTCAGTACAGCAACCGAGGCCTCAACACGTTATGGCAGCTGTCCTACAGTTAGACCATATACAGACCATAAATAGCACGAGTTTATTCTTGTAACTCTATGACTTTATTTTCGAAACATTACAACTTTATTTTCTAAATATTACGACTGTATTCTTGAAATATTACGACTTTATTCTCGAAGTCTATTATTTTTATTTTTGTAACAGTGGCCCTAAAGCGCCATAATAGAAAACTTACAGTAGTGTGCAAAAAGTTTTAACCACCTGAGAAAATTAGATTACAAAGCTGTTTATCTGGACAGGGTTTTGCGCTGAAAGCACTTTGTGGAGGAGGGGGCGTGGTCAAGCGGCACATCTTAAATCTCTCTTTTTGCCGTTTTGTTAGCTACTAGCTAGGCCAGACTGTTGTCTGTGTTGCTATGGTGACCAGCAGTCTGCGCTGATCTTCAGGGTTAAAGGGTGAATTAGCAGTTCTACATTAACTCCAGAGTTTAAGACCATTTATTGTTAAACTGTGTTGAACGATCAGCAGAGCTTTATTTTACTGTAAAGGAGGATTATTTTATTTTTACCTACAAATCTGATTCTGCTGTGGAGCAACAGAGCAGTGAAAGAGCCGGGTGTTGCCGACCGCTGACCTAATCAGTCCTCCAACAAATTAAATACGGAGCTAAACCTGTGTTCTTCTAACTAGCTCATGAGACATTGTACTTTTTGAGATCTGTATTTATTCCAAAGTTATATGTTTTTTCTGCAAAGATAATGGTTTTATACAATGTGAGACTTTAAACTTGCATCGTACTCTTATTATTAAAAAATACACAGAAGCCTCAACAGCTAAATCTACTATCAGCTGTTTTGAGTATTGAGTGTGTCGCTCTTACTCTTAAAAATACCTTCATTCCAGCTTCCACTGTTTTCAGGAGACTCACTTTCAGTTCCTCAAAGAATCTGCAGACACACCTCCAAAGTTCAGTCTTAGAAGATTTTCTGAAGTAATCAAACACATTCAGTGATGTTGAGGTCTGGACTCTGGGGTGGTCAGTCCGTTGTTCTGATAATAAAAGCTTCTGGAAATGTGATATATTTAGTTGTTGAGGCTTCTGTCTAATTTTCTGTTCAATGTGTTTCTGTTTTTTTTTTCCTGGTGCTGGAAAATGAATATCTCGATCCTCAACTGTGGTCATGAACTGTGGGTAATGACCGTAAGAATGAGATCGCGAATACAAGCGGCAGAAATGAGCTTTCTTCGCAGGGTGGCGGCTACACTCTATTCGATAGGGTGAGAACTCGGCCATCCGGGAGGAGCTCGGAGTAGAGCCACTACTCCTCCGCATTGAGAGGAGCCAGCTGAGGTGGTTCGGGCATCTGATCCGGATGCCCCCTGGACGCCTCCCGGTGGGGGTTTAACCAGGCACAGCCTACTGGGACGAGACCCCGGGGTCGTCCTAGGACCCGCTGGAGGGATTATATCTCCAGGTTGGCCTGGGAGCAGCTTGGGGTCCCCGGGAATGAGCTGGAGGAAGTTGCGGAGGACAGGGTCATCTGGGACTCTCTGCTCTCCCAACTGCTACCGCGACCCTATCTGGACTAAGCGGTTAACGATGATGATGATGATGGTGATGATGATGATGATGGTAAATGAATGTAAGGGCTGTTTTGAATGTAAATTACTCTCACATTTCTACTTGCTGTATAACTGTATCTCTATTTTCACTGAAGTATATATTTGTACTTTGACCACCACTGATATTTGCATACAGGAAAATAAGTATGTAAATATGTGTAAATTATGAGTAAAAATGTCACTTTAGTTACAGAGCATCAAAATATTTAATAACCTCTGCTTCCACTACTTGCGAATGATGCTTAATATCAGTATTATAAACAGTTTCAATATGTTATTCAATGTTAAAGCAAGTTCTTATGTTGGTAGCCTTCAAATATAATATTTCTGTGCCCGTTTTCATTTCAATATCTACATGTTGCAGCATTTCAGCTGCAAAGTGACTTATATCTAATACAGAACTGTCTGATTTACTGTGAGCAATTATTTAGAAAAAGCAATCTCAGTATCAGTAACCTACACTGAAAATATATGTATTGAATTTGTTTCATGTGTACATAATTTTAACATTCATAAAAGATATTGTACAAAGCAATTACTGTCAAAGCTGAGTAAACTGAAAGAGAGTACTATGTTGATGCATTATATTTTCTTCTTGTGTAAATGATGTAGTTTCTTATCACAACCACAACCAATAGAAATGTACCAGTATATATGTTACCGACTGCATCCTGGCTGTTAAAACAATCGTAGTTTCTTACCTGAGAGTTCAGATGTCTATAGATGCTGTTTGTAGCTTTAAATTCAGGAGCTGCAAATCTGTGATTCAATGGGGAAAACAGAAAGTGTGAGTAGATTTGATTCGTGCCCTTTTATGCCCGGTCTTGGGGAAGGAGGTCCTCTTCAGGGGTGTTGGCTTACCTTTCCAGCTTTACATTATTTCTGAACTGTTTCATAGAAATGCTTACAAACCTGTTCTGAGGAACATGAGGAATGCTGGGATGCATTTTATCTGCAGGCTAAGATATGCACTTTTGATTTCACCACATGATAAGGTACAATATAGTATTGATATTAAATATTCTTCTAAATCTAGAATTTATTCTACTAAAAATAAAGAATATAAAAGATTCTACTAAATCTAACCATAATCTTACACCCTAAACATTAGCTCTAATCTGAACTTAAACTCATCTAAGCCTGGCACTAAACTTAATCCTGATCTTAACTTCCATCCAAAATATAAATCTAATACTAAACCTAACCCTAACCTTAACTTCAACTCAAAAAATAAATCTAACTCTAATCTTAACTTCCACCCAAAATCTAATACTAAACCTAATCTAATACTAAACCTAACCCTAATCTTAACTTCAACCCAAAAATGAAACCAAACTCTAATCTTAATTTCGATCCAAAATCTAATACTAAACCTAGTCTTAACTCCTGCATGCAGTAGCAGCAATGCTAACCAATCAGCACTCAGAAGCAATAACTCCAACAACCAATCCTGTAATAATTGCAATAACCAATATCCTGACCATCCAATAAGAGCACTAAGAAAAGCTTTGCTGATGTATAACATGGCTGTGGCCAACAACAGCTGGAAAATAAAACGCCACAGCTCGTGTGGAAGCCGTGTCTCTTTCAGTAGCGGTAAAAGCTACAACTGGTGTCAGAAGTAAAAGTTTCACTGCCGGCAGGTATTTTAATGATTCAGCCCATAGCTGAGCTAAGCTAAGCTACATAGCTCTGACAGAGGATGGAGCACTCTGTTTGTGTGACTATAGAGGAGGATAATGATGAATTTGCATCTTCAAGGGCGTCACAGCCACCAAGGGTGTGTCGTACCACCCGTGAGTGCTGTGGGAGAGCAGTGGAGGTGAGAGTAAGAGCCAAGCTTGGATCATCCACATGTTCAGGTGATGGCCACCATTGTGCACTGTCCCCAGCTCCTGTGACATCAGCCTGACATCTGGTTGCACATGTTAACAAAGATGGTGGTGCCAAGGAGCTGTGTTTAGCAGGATGCGCTGAGACTTCAAAATACTCTGGTAATGTGTTTGGGATTACATGGATGGTGAAAAGCTGAAAATGCTAAACCAACTTCTAAAGTGGAACATTTGAGGTGGCTGCAGATTTCTTTGAAAAACTGAAAGTGAGTCTCCTGAAATGAACGGAAGCCGTAATAAAGGTAATGAGGTAGGGGGGGCTGATCAACTGTATAATTGAATGTAGACACTACCAACTATGCCGAAACCTGATGAATGTGATGTTGATCATGCTGTTACCTGTGAAGTGTCCAGGGTCTCGCCCAGCCACTGTCTTGTGCACTTGGAGTTCGTCAGTTTGAGGCTGGGCTTCACATCAGAGATTCCCTGCATCGTGAAGATCAGAATGGTTTTCTGGATCAAACGAGTGCCTGCTGTCCACCCAGGTGTTCCTTTTGTTTATATCACTGATGACGGACGTTAGTGTGAAGCACTGCTGTGTCTGATCCACTCGTACCAGCACGATACACACTAACACACCACCACCACGTCAGTGTTACTGCAGTGCTGAGAATGATCCACCACCCAAATAGTACCTGCTCTGTGAGGGTCCATGGGGGTCCTGAGCACTGAAGAACAGGGTAAAAGGGGGCTAACAAAGTATCAGAGAAACAAATGGACTACAGTCTGTAACTGTAGAACTACAAAGTGCACCTATATAGTAAGTGGAGCTGATAAAATTTTTATTTTTATAGACATATTCTTCTATTTTATGAAATTTTGTACACACAAATGGAATTACTTTTTATGTCAAGCAGTTTGCACAATGCTAACCGATGAGGTATAAAAATAAACAACCGTGTGATCTATCTATCTATCTATCTATCTATCTATAAGCTTTCATTACTTGTTAGCTCTATTAACCTCTTATCTCCAGTGTAAAACTGAAAAAGCAAACTTGTCCTGGCTAATTGACTACATTTGTGGTAAGGAGGGAAACTGAACTTGGTCGTTGGTGCCAGATGGGGTGGTTTGAGACCAAATAACCATTCTTAACAACAGTGGTTGTCAGAATAGCACCTCTAAATGCATCCAACCTTAAGGTGGATGGGCTACAACAGCAGAAGACCAGCAGAAGTCTGGGGTCTCCACTGTCATATATTGCGCTTCATAATGCGCCACACTTTTCCAATGAGGCCAATCTAGCACTTGCATTCTCTTACTTTTAAGCCACGTTGTTGGAACATGTAAAAAATGTAGCTTGGCTTTGTTTTGCTGAAACAAGCAGGGACATCTCTGAAAAAGTCGTTGTCTAGATTGCAAAATATGTTTCTTCAAAATGCGTATGTACCCTTCAGCATTAATGATGTCTTCATAGATGTTAGTTGTATAAACCCATAACATGACAGACCTTGGATTTTAAACTTTATACTCGTAACAATCTGGATGGTGCTTTACCATTTTGGCCCAGAAACAAAATGTGTAATTATTTCCATAAACAATCTGAAATGTTGACTTGTCCGACCACAATACACATTTCTCTTCAGCATCAATCCATTTCAAATCTCAAGCCCAGAGAAGTCGGCGGTGTTTCTGGATGTTGTTGATATAAGGCTTTCATTTTGCGTAGTGCATAGCACAGTCTTAACTCGCATTTGTAGATGCAGTGATAAACAATGTTTACTAATGGTGTTCCAAAGTATTTCTGAGTCCATGTAGTTCATTCATTACAGAAGCATGTCTGTTTTAATGCAGTGCCATCTGAGGGATCAAATGTCATGGTCATTAAATATTATTTTTCAGCCTTGCCCTTTACACACAGAGACTCTTTAAATGTTATGGACTGTCTACATTCATGTGTTGTCCTACAACTGTTGGACTATTCGATCAAACACTATTTCACAAAGTGGTGGCCTTTAATTTTTTAAACTCAATCATGACAGCATCACCTGCTACCTATTGACCTGTTTACCTGTGGAAAGTTCCAAAACAGGTTTTTTGGATTATTCGACAAACTTCCCAGTCTTACACAGCCCCTGTCCCAAACTTAATTTAATATCTAGAACCTGTTGGCCATTTCAGTGTAATGATTAAAACAAACTCTGAACTTATTTTGGATAAAAATATATTTTATCCAGAATAATTATCTAGTATTTTGCAATGTACACTGACCAGGTTAATACCTAGAACTTGGGAGACTGTAAAAGATGATGCCCAGTTAACTTACTGTATATCAAAACTGAATGACAATTAATACAGAATGCTGTATATAATAAGGCCTATTCTGACTCTGGATGGATTTCAGCTTCAGTAAACATCAGCGTTTACATAACTGTGTGGAATGTGACGAGTCCTGAAAGCTCACTCAGCACAACACGAATCGGAGAAGCTTTTCTTCACAACCAAAACTGAAAGTCAGAGCTTTGTCATTAAGGTTCTAAGGCCTTTTTGTTTGCCTTCAAAATGCAAAAAAGTCCATTAAACATCATGATATAATGCACCTTGACACAAAGCATGTCATCTTAAACTGGTTCCATGCATGTGACCATCAGTTCGGTGTGTTTTTATTCGGTATGTCATCCTGTTTTTCATTTTATCGCTGTAGTGTTCACTTCTTCTCTCACTACTGAGACTTCATTTGCCTTAACAGAGTATAACTCCAAAATACCGTGAACAGATCTCATTTACAGTGTAGTGCACACTAATTCAAAAAAATTAATCAATCATTCTGATTCATCTGATATGAAGTTTTGAAACCCACAGGGTGACATTATGTACCCTTCATAAGTGTCATATGCACTCTAAAAAGTGAAGTATCATTAGATTTGAGGCAAAAAAGATGCCCCAAAAAAAGATTCCACCCACCCCCAACTCCCCGTCTTATCTAATGGGCTTTCCCTAAAACATGAACATTCTCAAAATGGTTTGGCAAAAAATCAAATTTACGCAATTTTTCACTTAACTCAGATGTAGACGATCAGCCGAGGCTTGTTTGGAGTCCAAATTTTGACTCTTTAGTTTAGCACTAGAACTAAAAAGGTAACGTAGCTAACAAACACTAGAACTCAACAGTCACCCAAATCTTTTTGGGTAAATAAATAAATAAAAAAAATCTGTGTGGTTTTCTGTAAAATAAATGTTTTCTGCTTTTTCTTCCTGGTGCTGAAAAATGGCCCAAAGTTTTATTACACACCTCTATAACCCAAGAACAACTCACCCAGTTTGCACCGAAGTCCCTGTTGTTACTGAATAATAAGCCTCAGTATGTAATAAGACTGGGATTTTAAATGTGTAATTACTGTTATGAATGGGAATTAATAAATATGATGGTCTCTGACTTTTACACAGAGCTCTATACCAGCACCAAAGAATAAAGACTCATTTTATGTAAATGAAATGGACAGTAGCATTTAAAAAGTCCACAATCTTAGGGATGAATTTGGAAAGAAGGTCGTCGTAGGTTTGCTTTTTCAATGGCACATCATCTCCATGTGTGTTTCTGTAAATACCTGTGAACCTGTTCTGAGGACTAAGGAAGCTGAAATACCTTTGTCATTCACACCTTTACGCGATAGTGAAACTATCCACAGATTTGTCCCAGTAAATGTAGGTCAGGTCAGATCCTGTCTAACCTTTAAGAAGTAATTCTGACATTTTTGGAAAAGCAGAGATGGTTATTTTTGGTTATTAAGTCTAATGAGTCTATGATTAAGTCTGTGCCCTTACTGTAAACATTAGTACAGACAATCTTAGACAATCAAGTTATAGAGTTACCTTTAGATGCATGCAGAGGTTTGAACACTCTCAGATGACGTGTTGATTTTCTAACTGAAAATAAGTCTACAGAGAAAAAAAATAAATATTCCATTTTATTTCCATTGAATTCTAGTCCTCAGTTTATGTTTATTTACTGAGTTTAACCAATTGGAACATTTAAAATTCCAGCAGCACTGCTGTGTCTGATCCACTCGCACCAGCACAACACACACTAACACACCACCACCACGTCAGTGTTACTGCAGTGCTGAGAATGACCCACCACTCACATAATACCTGTTCTCTGGGGGGTCCTGTATGTATATATATATATATATATATATATATATATATATATATACACACTTATTCACTGATCAGCTCGAAAAGAGGGCTGCTGATTTAATGCCTGTATTAATTCAAATACAGTCGTAAGTTTGAACAGTTTTGGTCAGATCTTTTGTTGATTTTGTTGAAGCCACCCTCTACAGAGAAAACACTTAAATATTATATTTTTCCGCAAATTTTTGCACACAAGTTATATTTCTCTAGATTAACATTTTGGAAAAAAATAATATATATAATTTTATATTTGCGCAGTCCACATTTTATTTTTTTATTTTTTTTATTCTAGTATGTTAAATTCAGTAAATAAACAGTAAGTGTGTATTAAAATGTGCAGAAGTGTGCTCTCTGTAGAGGATGTGTAACTCATTTACACTTAAAAAAATCAACATGTTTTTGGTCTGTTTTGGTAATTTGGCCAGCGTGTCCAAACTTTTGCGTATGACTGTATAGACTAGACATGGTTGTAACAGTTTGCTTGTGCATTTTTAATATGAACTGAACAGGAAACGAGACGAAGCTCCAAAGCATGTTGCCGTTCATTTTTTATTCCATGAATCAAAGGGAATTAAAGGGAATCCGTGCAGTAAAACTGGCATTACAGTGTGTAGCAGAGAGAATTAACACAGGCAGTTTCTTAACAAACCTCTCTTTCTGTCCCGCTCTCTGTCTCGTGCTCTCTCTCTATCACACATCGCCATCGGCTTACTTGTCCATCAACAGCGATATCCAATGACATCACCCCTTCGTCCGGGCCTACAGCAGTTACTTTCAGGTGCCAGAACATAACTGCTGCACCATTTAAGGTGGAACGAGGAAATTTGAACAAGAAGCGTTGAAAAACATGAAAAGGGATCAAATCAAATGACGTTTATTAAGGAGGTTGCTCTGTTTCTGTTTGACAAGTGGGTAACATTAACTAATTTTGCTGTTTCACAGAACCAATAAGTTAGTATAGTGTTCTTGGGTTTATATGCACAGACTTTTATATATGTTAGCCCACCGTAACCAACCCAGCATAGGGTGAGTTTTGCGGGCAGTCATCTAAGGGGCTGTATGCAGCCATATGTTATATGGGCTATAACATATGCAGAAACGTGCTGACAGAATTGACATTGCGAACAGTATAATAAGGCGTGGGGACCCTGTTCATTTTATGTCTTAAGTATGGTGTAGAGTAGGCCCTGTGTGGTTAGATAGAGGGTTAGATAGAGTTACTATCACTATTGGTACTCTATTCACCCATATGTAAGGATCAGGTATCAGTATTGGAAAGAAAATAAGTGGTATCAGTGCATCCCTATTTATAATGTCTGTCTGGTCAAGGGCCATGTAGAAAAACACTGATTTCACTGGTTTCATTCACTGATTGAAAAAAAGCCACCACAATGGTATCGTGGTTAATTAAACACTTGCTGAGTTCTCAATCAGTGCCAGAACTGTACTTGTCATCTCAGCTTCTTTCGTTTTTGCATTTGCATTGTATAACAACATTTTTTTAAATGCATCACTGCCAAAAGAAAAACAACTATTCAGCCCTGCCCTTCAGGAGGTGACAGCATCTGTCAAAACCAATCACCAACAACTACAATCGGTTCTAATGAAAGATTTATAGTGACATGGAACTGCAAGCCTGTTTAACTACAAACATTTTTGTTCTGGGATTTCCAACCGAAAGCAAAAGCTGAGCCGGGTAACTGATGCGTGCTCCACTCTGGTAGCCAATCATTTCCACATGTCCCCAAAACCACATTCAGTTCATGGCACAATGACACGGTCAGAAAACCGCGCAGCTCCGCTCTTTCCTAAAAAGAACCCCCCTCCCAAAAAAATACCACACAAGACCCCGTAAAAAAATCATGGTATCAAGGCCAAGGCATGAAGGTAAACCTATGGATTTATAAAAACATCAAACTATATACATTTCAAAATTAGGCACAAAACTCTATGGCTGTCCCTAAAGCTATTAGGAAGCATTTGGCTCCTACACATTTAATTTGTTTATTTGTTTATTTTTAGGATCCCCTGATAGCCGCTATTCTTCCTGGGGTCCAGTTGACATATCATACATACAAAAATAGTGCATTAACAATTAACAATACAAGCCACACAAAACACAAGAGTAAAAAATCAAGAAAAACTAAACAGAGAGAAAAAAAAGGAAACTGAAAAATAAAAAGCAGACAATGTAACCATAACATAACATAGGAATGTTCATTTTAACATTGATTTTAATGAAGGGGCGCACCCTGCTAACAACATTTAGCACCGACACCACGGCTCACCGACTTGAAGAACTGCTCAATGTCTCAGTACGACACTCAGCATTTTACTGTTACTGCATTAAAATGAACCCAGAACAAGAAAGCTACAGTACGTAAGAAGTTTACTCAGAGAAAGGCAGTCAGTCAACAGTCAAGATAACCACACAAATGCTAATCTTACCTAGGCTAATGTTACTAGCTTAGCCTTTTATACCTTGTATCTTTCAGCTCAAAAATAAAACAGTAATTTAGTTTTACTGAAATTTGTTGTAAATTTTAGTTATTTACTGAGAGCAGAGTTTCTAGTGCTGTACTGTACTTACAGTAAGCTGTAGACTGGCTACATAGCTACTTGGCTAATTAGTTGTCAATGAATAACAGTACTGTAACTCATCCCATAGGCTGGGGCAGTATAACAGTAATAAGGTATATAATACATGGTATTTAAAATGATATTTTAAAATTATAACATCATATTTCTATTCCATGTCTGAACAGCTAAAAAAAAAAACCTAAACATGACAGCAGCTCGACAACGACTAAGAGCTCCACTCACCACAGCAAAGCTGAAATCGAACGTGTTCTGTGGCGTGTAGCACGTTTCACCTGCTAACTAAGCTCTCGTTAGCTTAGCCAACAAGCTACAGTCCCAAACACCACAGAACAGGTTTGATTTCAGCTTTCTGTCACTCCAACACCAGCTAATTTTACTGTCTCAGACTTAGAGTAGCAGTCAGTCAGGATCAGACCTGTACTGTGGTGTGTGGCTCTGTCCGGGTCTGTAGCTGCTCACTAAGCTAACATTAAGATCCAAACACCACAGAACAGGTTTCATTTCTCCTTTCTGTTCCTTCAGCTCCAGCTGCTCCACTTCACTCCCTCAGATTTGAATCATTATCATCTAAACTTGTCAGTGTTTTAGTTAGTTGTTTTAGAAGACACGTCTTGCAAAAAGTTCTACCTTTGACTCATCAGTCCACAGAATATTATCCCAAAGATCTTGGGGGGTCATTTAGATGTATTTTAGTCAATGCGAGACGAGCCTTTGTGTTCTTTTTGGTCAGCAGTGGTTGTTCCTTGCAGCTCTCCCATCAATGCCATTTTTGCCCCAGTGTCTTTCTTATTGTGGAATCGTGTACGTTGACCTTAACTGAGGCAAGTGAGGCCTGCAGCTCTTTAGATGTTTATCTAGGTTCTTTTTTGACCTCATGGATGATTCGTCGATGCGCTCTTGGTGAAATTGTGGTAGGTCGGCCACTCCTGGAAAGGTTCAACACTGTTCCAAGTTTTCACCATTTGTGGATGACGGCTTTCACTGTAGTTCTCTTGAGTCCCAGAGCCTCAGGAATGGCTTTGTAACCCTTTCTAGACTGGTAGAGTTCACTGACGCTGTATTTGAATCTCTTTAGAACGCGGCATCGTGCTGCTTTTTGAGAAGCTAGCTGCCTCACACTGCCAGACAGCTCCTATTTAAGTGATGTTTGGATTCAGCAGGTCTGGCAGTGATCATGCCTGGGTGTGGATAGTGAAACTGAACCCAATAGTCAACTGAATTTGGTTAACTTGTTGATTAAGTAGCTAAGGGGGCAATTACTTTTTCACACAGGGTCAGGTAGGACAGCATTGAACAGCAATTTTTCTTCAATAAATGAAATCATCAATGCTGACGCAGGACCATGAAGACCTGCAGCACTGCAATATCTGTTGACCACAGTTTTTTGTCAGACGACACCTTCTGCCTGGACTCTAAACTGACCTTTAGGGTCATGTGTGGCTGCTCTAGAGCGCCCCATTCTATTAGCAATGCTTTTCTATGGAGACTCTAGAAGCTTTGTGTGCGTATTTGTGATTAAACACCTGTGGACCCTTTAAGTTATTAGTTGAGTGGGTCAAATGCTAGAAAAATGTGGGCTCTGATAATAAAGGTAGGCCACATCGAGAGAACCAAGTATAATATACACCAATAATAGTGTGACAGTGGTACAGTCTTGTGTCAATAGCAGAACCGTTCTAGGTGCTATAATAAAATTGAAAAAAGTTATTTAAATAATCTTATACAGCAGGTTCTCCATCGCAGAGAAGCAATTTAATAACAAAAATAAATAAATAAATAAATAAATAAAGGGCAATCCCTTTGATTTTTCAGCATTTTTGCACAAGTAAACGGTTAAGATGTAAACAGAGTCTTTCAGAGTGGTTTGGTGTGAAACGCTCCGTTCTAGAGAAACTTAGAGTCAGAATTGTTTTGGCTCAAAAAAAGTTCTTATTTTGAACACTGCACATGCTCACAGTGCCACCTGCTGGCCACTCCAACTAACATCATTTACAGGGCTAATTTCAGAGAAGATCTGTGGCTTTTCAACTTGCAGGAAGTGATTTTGAAGCAAAATTATATATATCTGACATGGAGAGTATTAACTGCACCCTTTCCTAATATTTTGTTGCACACTCTTTACCAGTGATGACTCCTTCTTGCACCTGTCTGCTGGTAGTTTTTCACACTCCTACATTGCAAACTGTTCAAGCTCTTGGTTATTTGCAGGGTGTCTCTTCCCCATGGCAGAAGAAGACTTTCACTGGAGCTGAGATCAGGACTCATTGCTGGTCAGTTCAAAACAGTCCACTTCTTTCTTTGCAGCCATTCTGTTGTGCTTTTTGATGTGTGCTTTGGATCTTAATCATGCTGAAGGACCAATGATCTTTGACCTTAACCTAGCTTCCTTACACTAGGTAGCACGTTTCACTCTGAATTGTCTTGGTCATCTTCTGATTTCATTATTCCCTTAAATTCGGTTGAGGCCTTCAGTACCTGAGGCAGCAAAGCACCCTTTTCCATTCTTGTGTTTGGAGATAATAGCACTTCTGATGCTCTTAGGCAGCTCTCATGTCTTCAGCATTGTAAAAAGGCATCAGGGAAAGTAATGTGGCCGTTTTAATCAGTAAAGCCATCATTCATTGGTTAATTAAAGTCATGTGAGCCCTCATTTATCACAGGTGAAACTAATCTAGTCTAATCTGAATGGAATTCATCAATAAGGTGCCAAAAATTGTGTCATATCCATTTTTTTTTTTACCCTTAACTGTTGGGTAATGGACATGAGTGTATATTGACCAAAGATGTTTCATAACACATTTTTGATTTTGTAGATATTGTACATTATGTACTTAAAATTCATGGGTGCCAATAACGGTGCCTAGAACTGTATAAACACTGTTACAGTTTCAAGACGTATCATTCACTCGCCAGTCTATACAGCCCGCATGTGGAAAGTGATGTCATGAACACGGACACATTTACATAAATCCACTCATTCAGCTTACAGCAGTTCAGCCCCCCCTTGACCTACAGCAGTTTAGCCCCGCCCACTCAGCCTAACACTGAAGTTATATGAAGTGTTTTGGATTTTATTAAAATACAGCAAGAAGTAATATGATGACAATGATGACAGGACAACATCTGTATAAAAATCGTTTAAAATGAAACCATTATAAAGGTATTACGGGGCGGCACGGTGGCACAGTGGGTAGCGCTGTCGCCTCACAGCAAGAATGGCCTGGGTTCGATTCCCGGCCGGGTGACCAGGGTCATTTCTGTGTGGAGTTTGCCTGTTCTCCCCTGTGTCTGCGTGGGTTTCCTCCCACTGTCCAAAAACATGCAGTCAGGCCAATTGGACATGCTGAATTGCCCCTAAGTGTGTGTGTGTGAATGTTATGTCTGTCTGTCTGCCCTGCGATGGACTGGCGACCTGTCCAGGGTGTGTCCTGCCTTCCGCCCAATGACAGCTGGGATAGGCTCCAGCACCCCACCGTGACCCAGAAGGATAAGCGGTTTAGATGATGTATGTATGTATGTATGTATAAAGGTATTACAGGTTTTGAGAGCTTTGTGATGTTTACTGGACTTTAGAGCCTCAAGATAATGACCTTAAATATAAATTCATTGCTGTGAGGTCTTGTTAACTCAAAAATGGTATTTAGTTTTAAGTCTGATATTTTTAGAACAGAGGTTCTTCTTAACCTTTTTCACAGTGTGACCCTTTATTTGGTGCTTATTTCACACCTTGATCTTCATGACCTCTCTGGCCATTAAGGACCCCTGTCTTGGTATAAATTTATCCAAGTCAGTCCTGAATATCTAGGACTATTGGTATTCCCAAAATAGATGTGTTAAAGTTTCTTTGCTTGACCTGCAGAAGCTACAGTGCAAACTCCAATTTAGCATTTTTCAAAGTACACTTTCACTGGATGGCGTCTGTGTATTATTCTACAGTAAACTTCCTGTAGTTTGTTGGTTATAGAAAGCTTTTTTGGAAATAACCAAGTTGTTTTCCAATGAATATTATGAAATGTGTTATTCCAGTTAAAAACAGCAGGGGGAGTGGCTGCATTGTCTTGCAGTAGTACATTTCTTGTACATTTGTTAGTGGCCTGTGAACTCACTAGAGCGCAGTCAGCATCAGTGGAAACTGTGATTGTATAGAAGGTTGATATCAGGACTGTTTCAGCCTGGACTGATTCAGACATTACAGCTCACTGGAGAGAGACACTGGAAGAGTTTAATATACACCAATCAGGCATAACATTCTGACCACCTCCTTGTTTCTACGCTCATTGTCCATTTTATCAGCTCCACTTACTGTATAGGTGCACTTTGTAGTTCTACAGTTACAGACTGTAGTCCATCTGTTTCTCTGATACATTGTTAGCCCCCTTTTACCTTGTTCTTCAGTGGTCAGGACCCCCATGGACCCTCACAGAGCAGGTACTGTTTGGGTGGTGGATGAGTAATACTGACGTGGTGGTGGTGTGTTAGTGTGTGTTGTGCTGATGCGAGTGGATCAGACACAGCAGTGCTGCTGGAGCTTTTAAACACTGTGTCCACTCACTGTCCACTCTATTAGACACTCCTACCTTGTCAGTCCACCTTGTAGATGTAAAGTCAGAGACGATAGCTCATCTGCTGCTGCACAGTTTGTGTTGGTCATCCTCTAGTCCTTCACCAGTGGTCATAGGACGCTGCCCACAGGACGCTGTTGGCTGGATATTTTTGGTTGGTGGACTATTCTCAGTCCAGCAGCGACACTGAGGTGTTTAAAACCTCCAGCAGCACTGCTGTGTCTGATCCACTCAGACCAGCGCAACACACACTAACACACCACCACCACGTCAGTGTTACTGCAGTGCTGAGAATGATCCACCACCCAAACAGTACCTGCTCTGTGAGGGTCCATGGGGGTCCTGACCACTGAAGAACAGGGTAAAAGGGGGCTAACAAAGTATCAGAGAAACAGATGGACTACAGTCTGTAACTGTAGAACTACAAAGTGCACCTATATAGTAAGTGGAGCTGATAAAATGGACAATGAGCGTAGAAACAAGGAGGTGGTTTTTTATGTTATGGCTGATCAGTGTACGTGTATGCTTACCTTTATTCCTTTGAAATGGTGCCACAGGGGCCTCCCCCCTCCATCACAGTTAACCCGCAGAGGGGGAGCAAAGCCAGAATGAACCTGTAGAGAGAAAAGAAAGAGTTAATTAAAGTGGAATGTGAATTTACTTACTGGTACAGAAATAAGAACTGACCATGGAAATATTGTTCACATTGCATATGCATATATTATGGGTTGATAGTGAGCCACTGGTGTGTTGTTACCCCTGTAATCTGTATTGGTATGTTCCAGCCTCAATTAGGGTGGGGCTTAGAGTATAAAGCAAGACCATATGGGGTTCTTTAGGTAGTCAAGGAGTCGGCTCAAGGGAGCCATAGTGTGCAGTCTGTTTGGCCTCGTAGCCTCAAGGCATGTTTAGGTGCATCAGGCTGATGTTTAGGCTGTGAGCACGAGTTACTGATATTAGCTGAGGAGCTAAGAGTCACCTTAAGAACCAGTTTTGTTTTTAAACCTCCAACACTGCTGTAAATATGTAAATATCTTCTTGACTGGGTGATCGATGCTTAATAAATGACTGACAGCACTTGAACTTACCTGGACGTGTGTGCGACATCACTTGAAGGGGAACCCAAAGCTTCTTTCCTGCTTGTAGCCTCACATTACTGGTGATATCATGTTCTGCTACATATGGTGACGACTGCGCACCAATACAGAGCAGCCAATCAGAACGAAGCTCATTTACATATATCAGTCTTTTCAGGCACAGTAACAGAAGCAGCCTGTTCAAAGAGAAGCTGGAAACAGTCATTTAAAAATGATTTATGACCATTTTTGTTACACCAACAACATAAGGAGACCTCAGCGAAAATGAAAGACAAGAAAACTGAAGAACATGGGCCTTAGCTGTACACTGCTTCAACTTCCAAAAAAGTTGGGACAGTAGATAAAATGCTACAGAGATCCAGGATTTCTAAACCTACTTTATACTCTGTATTGAAAAAAAAAAAAACACATGATATTTGATATATTTTAGCAACTTTTAACTTTTTTTTATATAAATATACATTCATTCTGAAACTGATGCCTGCAACATGTCCCAAAAACATTTGGACAGGACTGCTATGTTGTTAAATATTCAGAAAACATCTTCAGAGAGTTGATGTAATCATGCTTGGATATAAAAGGAGCATCCAGGAAAGGCAGAGTCCTTTATGAGTCTTCAGTGAGTGATTGCAAGAATTTTATGTTATGTTTATGATGTTTTTTTTTTACCCTCCACAGTGCATAATATCATCAACAGATTCAGGGAATTCAGAGAAATCTCTGTGTGTAAAGGAAAAGGCCAAAAACCACAAATAAATGCCTGTGACCTTCAACCTCTCAGACAGCACTGTTTCAATGATGATATCACCACATGCGTTCAGGAATACTTTGACAAACCGTAATCAATAAACACTGTCGATCGCTGCACAGTGGGAGTCACATCAACAACATCCAGAAACACCGCCGACTTCTCTGGGCTCAGGCTCATCTGAAATGGACTGATGCTCAGTGGAAACGTGTACTGTGGTCTGATGAGTCACCCTTTTAGATTGTTTATGGAAATAATGGACGTTGTGTTCTCCAGCCTAAAGAAGAAAAGGACCATAGAGATTGTTACCGGTGTAAAGTTTAAAATCCAGTGTCTATCATGGTGTGTGGGGAGTATTAGTGGGTAACCTGTACATCTGTGAAAGCACCATTAACACTGAACACATTTTGGAGCAACATATGCTGCCTTTCAGACGCCGTCTTTTTCAGTGACGTATATGATTATTTCAACATGACACACCAACTTAAATGATCTCACTGCACTGAAAGAAAATTTTTCTAGTTCTTTTATTTCATCAAGTGGTCCTTGTCATTCATCAATGTAACTTGTACATTGGAAGGAAATGTCGTTCTTTAGGCCCCAACGTGAAACACACAACAGCAGCACGTTACATAGGACTTTACAGAGTGCAGATACAGAACAGTGTGAAATGAGTGCAGACTATACACTAAATACATAAAACAGAACAATAAACGTACATGACAAATACATCTAACCCTAACTAGACAAAATAGCAAAACAATATACAAGAATATGTATCATATATGATTACATCATATTAAACATATTAAATTTATCAACTAGATTTAAGATGATTTGCCAATATATCATCTTTTGTGTGATCTTTCACAGAATTCAATCCAGAACTTTTCCAGCTTCAGGGATGAAATGGAAACAGTTCCACTTTCCAGAAGATCAGGATAGTGTGACACAGCACATTATGTTGTACAGCCTATAATGTGGATCACTTCCAATGTGATTCATGTTTTGAAAGCCAACAGTAGGGGGTGCTCTGACCACTTTCCTTCTCTATATGACATGATTCTCACAAACATACAAAAACACTGACCGCTCACCTGACCCATCACCCAGAAGTGAGTTAGAAATTGCTCTCTTATTTACTATATCACTGCCCCTAGTAAAAATGCACCTCCACATATAAACCCACATTCACAGGTTCCGTTTCTTTCTACTTATTGATTACGAGACTGATGAGGAGAGTTACTGCACTGAGCCACAGACTGAGAGCCAGGCCAGCAGGGGGCACCACGGCCCTGGACACGGCGAGCCTCAGGAAAGCGTAGTTGGTGTCATTTGTCTCCGGCTGTGTCACCTCAATGGTGAGAATGTCTTCTGTGCCGGCTTTAGTGTTATCTGGGGCGCTGAGCACCACGACGCCGTTAGCCACACCATCGCCCCCTGTTGTCAGAGAGCTGGGAAACATGATGTTGTACTGACCACTGTTCCGGGCAGTGACGGTGTAGTTACTGTAGCTGTTGTCTGTTGCCACGGTGAAAGGGAGACTGAACATCTGCCCTGGAAACCATGTTCCATTTCTCACAGCCTGAGGAGGATGGAAAACAACAGCTGATAGGAATGAAAACATTTACTTGAATTAAAATGATAACAATGATTATCTAAATAAAAGATATTTCAATATCAATACTGCTTGATATCGATACTTATTGAGGTAGTTTTGATAAAGCTTACTAAAGATCAGTTTAGGTCAGACTGTTACCTTACTGATCCCTTTCTCTGCCACTATACACCCTTTAACTGCTGCTGCACTCAGTACTTTAACTTTAGACCCATACTTTGCACATTGTAAGGTTAAATTATCTCACTGCATTGAAAGATAATTTTTCCAGTTCTTTTATTTCATCAAGTTGTCATTGTCATTCATCAATGTAACTTGTACATTGGAAGGAAATGTCGTTCTTTAGGCCCCACAGATATGACTGTGTGTGTGTGTGTTTGAGTGAGTGATGGTAGGAATGTTTTGTTTCATTTTATTTTATTTTATTTAGTTATATTTTATATTTATTTTATTTTATTCACTACATGTAAATGTCTGTCTGGTACTCTGCACTGTGAGCTCCTGTAAGCAAAACCAAATTCCTTGTATGCGTAGCATACCTGGCCAATAAAGCTTGGTATTGCGCATAGTGATCTTAGGTTTGTGTGCAGCTGCTCAGCCATAGAAATCCATTTCATGAAGGTCCTGATGCTCAGTGCTTGTGCTGATGTTGCTTCCAGATGTGGTCTGGAGCTCTGTTGTTAGTTACTGTGATACAGCAGAGGATAAGCCGATTTTACACACTTCATGGTTCACCACCCGGTGACACCGCTTGATGAATTCACATGGTCTACCGCTTTGTGGCTGAGCTGTTGTTGCTTTAGATGCTTCCATTTCACAATAATAGCACTTATAGTTGACCAGGGCAGATCTAGCAGGACAGAAATATGTTTGTTTTTATATACCTGTTAGCAATGTGGCTGAAAGACTTGAACTCAGTAATTATAAGGGGTGTCTACATACTTTTGGCCACATTGTAACTATCACAGTGTAATTATCGATCATTATTGATAATAAATGATATGAAAAATGACATTGTGATAAGATTTTTGGTTCTGTTACCCAGCTCTAATTTGACGTGTAGCACACAATGCTATAATCACACAATACAATAACCATCATTAAAACGGATGTGGAGTTGAGTGTTCATGGTGTGATGGACTCACAGTGACACTGATGTTGGAAGCTCTGTGCCGGGTGGACGACTGTCTCTGAAAAACATTATAGTCTGAGGTGGAGGAGGAGTTGATCTGACCATTGACGCGTACAAAAAACTCCCCCTTTGGCACTGTGGTCACCGTCACCAGATAGTCTCCGTTCCCCACGTCCTCCAGAAGGCCTGTGTAGAACCCGGAGCCTGAGGCTTCAACCAGGCGCACTGTTGTAGGCACCTCCGACCCCGAGCCAAGTATAGACAGCAGTAGAGTCACGTTTCCATCTAACATCAGGGAGAAAGAGAGAAGGAATGCTGTGGATAGTTCTCAGCAACTGGGGGGTGTTTGCAGTAGTTCATTGAGAAATCCCCAAATCCTTACCCCAACATAGTCAATCTATGTACTGAAGCTATGAGACTGATGTAGCTAACAAGTAATTAAAGCTTAAACTCTACCAATTAGCATAGTGCTAACTGCATGCATACATCAGCAGACAACTGCAATCATATCAAAAGTTTGGAATTTTTGGCCACATTAATATTTATTGCTATATTATATATAATAACTTATATAATACAATGAATTACAATGATGCAGACTTATATTATTTATTAAATGTTTCACGAATGTAATGAACAAGATGTGGTTGATTGTTTAAGTGAAAATAATTGAACACATCCTCTACAGAGACACACTTCAGCACATTTTAATACACAATTACTGTTAATTTGCTAAAATTAGGCATTTTATACATGTATCTGAAATCAAATTGATCTTATATTATTGTAAACATCAATTACAAACATTGGAACAATAGTGCACATATATAGAAATGGACTAAAGTATGTTTGCATGGATAAAAACAACAAGAAACTATCTAGAAACTAGGCTGTCTTGTGGGTTGTGAGGGTTGACTTACTGGCACGAGGTCTGCTTTTGAACACGGTGTAGCCGGGGTGAGGGGTCTGATAAACCTCCACAAAGTCAAACTGGAAGTTTATTGAACTTTTACCTGGAAACAAAGCAGATTTTGCAATGGAGATTATGTCGTGTGCAAGCTTAGAGTATTAAGTGAGTTACAAAACACTTTTCACTTATGCTTAAAATGTACTAAAGGCCTAAAGTAAGGATGAAATCCTTTTTACATGAGAAGCACCTCATAGACCTGGAATGATGATTCCACTTGCTAAAATATCTATTTTCATATTATATTTTTAAGCCTCTCGGTGAGCTTGAGAGAGTTTTACCGGTGACTTTGAGTGTGTAGGGCTGAGTTGAGTTCATGTAGATGAGCCACTCTCCTGGTTGGCTGGAGTTTTTGATTTGCACCATGTGGAAGTTCACCACACTCTGAATCACAGCCAGAGAACCATCTGGCTGACCACTCGACTGAGACTGACCTGTGAGGAGGGGAGAAACGTTCTAGTCTTGTATATGTTATTACATCAGAGCACAGTTTATGCACTGTGTTCTTTCAGGTTACGGAAGGATGCTTTAGTGAAGAAAATGGTTCTATATAGAACTATGAACACTCAGAACCCATTGTGAAATCGTTCTTTAGACTGATGGAGAATGTGCTATAGATGGTTCTATATAGAAACTTTTTGAAAATGATTATATATAGAAATCTTTCATGATGGAAAGAACCATTTAAGCATGCAAAGGGTTCTTTTGAGTGTACATGGTTCTATTATCTTTATTACAGAACCCTTGAATCATCTTTTTAAGCATGGTCCTAGCCTATCTCTGGTATTTCCTTTTGCTTTCTTGTAACTTTAATGAGTTTAATGATCACATTTTTTTGGATTGTTTGTTTGATTTTCTATGGTTTCCTGCCTGGTTTTGACCCTGCCTGGTTTTGACCCTGCCTGGTTTTGTTGATGCTTCTTCTGCTTGTGTAATAAACCTGCAGCTGATTCCAAACATCTACTGGGAAGTTACTCGTTACATAAAAAATAGGCCATAACTTTTGTACAGGCCACATTTATACATTTTTATTTATCTATTTTCAAGGGTTCTGCCTTGAGATTTGATCTCTACATTTGAAATATGATCAATTTCAGTATTCATTTTATTATGACTCTGTTCTCAATGTTCTACAGCTTTCTCAGTCATTTTAGACCCTTCTACAGCTCCGTTCATCATTCATTTCTTTCATTTTTGTGCACTACTATCCTACCGAAACCCGTGATATTTTTCAGGACAAGCACATTAAAATCTTTTTATGCATTCATCTGCCACCAGATTGGCTTTATAATATTAAACACTTATACATAGCAGCATATCTCATAAAAACAAGAACACTTAAAACAATCTGATCAGGAAAGACTGCTTTTAGGAAAAATAAACTGGAGACAACTTGGTAAATGTTTTGTTACATTGTAGGTTCAGAACAGTAGAGTACAGTATGTGATCACCAGAGGGAGCAGTGATGGTGAACTGTGTTGAATTTCCTGTTATGTAGAACGTCAGGTTTTTCACAGAGGAGTCCACTGCAAAGGAGAAATGTTCTGCTGTCCCCGGGTCCCTCACTGCCTGAAATATGGTCACCTGAGGAGACACAGGAGAGGTGGATTAACACTCAGAAACTCACATTAATATCATTCACCACAGTGGTTCTGGATGTGTATTACAGTAACAGTGAAATGCATGTACAGCAGCTCAGTTTCAGTCACCCAGATCAGATGAACTAGGACTCTGTTGTCTCTCTGAGTGTGAAATGTTGTGACTGTGTGTTGAGCTGCTAGTGAGCAATGAGTGGTAAAAGGGGAGGGTGAGAACCCCCTGCTGTGAAAAACGATTCACACCTTGCTGCAAAGTAAGTACATTTTATTTATATAGCACATTTAAAACCAAAGTGCTTTACAATAAACTACAAAATTTCCACCTTCCGATCACCACCACCGTACAATCACACAACAGTGTACAGACTTCAGTCTACAGTTCAACGGCTGCTGAATGCTAATTGATAAAAATGTGTTTTAAGCTTAAAATAGTCACAGATGGAGCCTGATGTCACTTGGGAGACCGTTCCAAAGTCTTGGTGCAGCGACAGCAAAAGCACGATCCCCTTTTTGTTTAAGACGAGACCGCGGAACAGTTAACAGTGCTTTAGATGCAGACCTTAAATATTTTGAGGACACATACATACAAAGCATGTTCACAACATATGCAGGTGCCTGACCATTCAAAGCTTTAAAAAAACCATCAATGCCATTCTTATGGGACTCTGTAATGCGCTGGGAGCCAGTGTAAGGATGCTAAACCTGGAATAAAGGGCTCTCTGAAGAGATGCTTCGTTAATTCCAAAATATAGTGCATTACAGCAATCGAATCTAGATGTCACAACGGCATGAAAGACTTTTTCTAGATTTTTCCAGCATTAAGAAATAATTTTAAACTGCATTTATTTGCTTATCAAATTTTTATTTAGTATCAAAAATGACCCGAAGTTTTTAACTTGTGTTTTTTTATAAAAGGGGTTAAAGAACCCAAGGTTTTTTTCAAGCTCTTGGATACTGAGGTGGGGGGTGGGGGGGGGGTGTATCATATACACATGATACATTCATTGAATCTTCCTAAAGAAAGATGATTTCCAAGGTTCAAAGGTAAGTACAGTTGTACATCATCTGCATAACAATGAAATGAGATGTTATGTTTGCGAATAATTTGACCTAGGGGGGAAAATATATAACGAAAAAAGGACACGGCCTAAAATAGACCCTTGTGGAACCCCAGATGTCATAGCTACAGATGCAGAGGAGTATTTCCTAATGTTAACGGAAAAGGTTCTGTATTTAATATAAGAGATAAACCAATTAAGAGCTAAACTCCTGACCCCAACACAATGTTCCAAACGCTCAATGAGTATATCATGATCAACAGCGTCAAACGCAGCACTGAAGTCCAGCAAGACCAGGACAGAACAGTCACCAGAATCAGCAACAGTCCTGTCTGACACAATAAAAAAACAATTATAAAATTATAAAAACACTTATATAAATGTTAATTTGCTCACCTATGAAGACAGAAATCCAGTTCACTTCTAGTTTATAAGCCATACTTATTTTCATCCCACCGCTACCATCACGTTCGAGGGGCAGTCGTGGGCTGGAGGTTAGGGCACCAGCCTTGTGATCGGAAGGTTGCTGGTTCGATCCTCTCAGCTGACAGTATGTGACTGAAGTGCCCTTGAGCAAGGCACCTAACCCCCAACTGCTCCCCGGGCGCTGTGGATAGGGCTGCCCACTGCCCCCTAGTGCATGTATGTGGGTGGTTCACTGCACGGATGGGTTAAATGCGGAGGTCTAATACTTCTGTGTGCGAACATAGTTGGCTGATGGTTCTGAATTCTATTCTATCAAAATACATTCAATCAGCATTATTGAAGAAAAAAATTATAGTGCAAAAACTGAGGGACCACCAGATCAGACAGAAATGAATTAACGTCTTTCTGTGAAAAAGGGTCAACTAATACATTCAAGAGTACAAACATTCAAGAGTGCTGAGGGCGACTTTAGTCAACAGATGTATCATTTCTATCCCATCAAAGCGCAGTTATCAGGACATACAAACCAAACTGTTTAACAAAAAAGTGACTGGAAGTTGTTAATGTGTTTCTGATTTGCATATCTGGCTGTCATATTTTATGAGTGCAGAGATGTTGAGAAGTGTTTTTATCAGTGTTGGGTTTACCAGAGAAGAGACGGAGGTGTCATTGATGGCGCTAGTAGTGTTAGATAGCAGTTGATTGGGGACCTCGATGGCCAGTCCACCTGAGGCCACCGCTAAATCCTCGTACACCTGGTTTACAGGGTTAGAGAGGCTGCGAGTCCTGTTGGTCAGAGGATTGGTCAGCACAAAATTCACCTGTTAACGCAACAGAGATGAAAATGAGATAAGATAATAATGAGATGAGGGACAGCAAGGCACTCAAGAAAAGAAGTAGCAAGAAGAGATTTAATAAACAAACCAGTCCAAAATAAGTCCTATAAAATGATGTTTTGTTAGTGTGAGAGATAACTGCGACTTCTAAGGCCCAATCTTAAATATTGGATTGCTCTAAACAGCCTTTTTGTAGCTTTTCACTGTCTCTAAAATGTTCTCACATATTCACACGGGTACTTTGGCTTGTCAGTTTCTTTCCTGACCAGTGCCAGTGTAGTATGTTGGTTGGTGGTGTTTCTTTGATCAGTGTGGAAGAATATTTAGTAACTACATAACTGGATAAGAAAAAGACCAGAATAGATTGTTGATGGATTATTAGAACTGACCCTTTTGGTGAAGTGGAGAGTCACTGTTGGCCAGCACTGCATGACAATACCACTCTGTATTATGGGCAGTTTAGATTAATTCATTATGTTCATGTCAATTACAAAAACATTTGGTAACACCTACATAAACGTTTTATTACACCTAACTTAAACCTATATAAACATTTATAAAGGCTTATTCCAAAGAGCGTTCATTTTCATAGTGATATGGCATCAAAATTGAGTAAAGCAGCCCTTTATGTGCTCTATAAATGTTAATGAATGTTGGTTTGATGTTCTTATTGTGGAATGTGGTTTTAGCTTTACGCTAGATGTAACTGGACCCATGCCTTCCAAAAAGCTCCACCTTTGACTCATCAGTCCACATAATGTTATTCCAAAAGTCTTGGGGGTCATCTAGATGTTTTTTGGCAAATGTAAGATTAGCCTTTGTGTTCCTTTTGCTCAGCAGTGGTTTGACCTTGCAGCTCTCCCATGGACACCATTTTTGCCCAGTGTCTTTCTTATTGTGGAATCGTGTACGTTGACCTTAACTGAGGCAAGTGAGGCCTGCAGTTCTTTAGATGTTTGTCTGTTTTTTTGGGACCTCCTGGATGAATCATCAATGTGGTCTCTGTGAAATTGTGGTAGGTCGGCCACTCCTGGGAAGGTTCAACACTGTTCCAGGTTTTCACCATTTGTGGGTTGACGGCTTTCACTGTAGTTCTCTTGAATCCCAGAGCCTCAGGAATGGCTTTGTTACCCTTTCTAGACTGGTAGAGTTCAGGTTTGGGATTACAGGTTTGATTTTGCTAGAGTTTGTTTTGTGTCTGTATTTGAATCTCTTTAGAATGAAGCATCATGTCCAGCTTTTTGAGACCTTCTAGCTGCTTCACATTGCCAGACAGCTCCTATTTAAGTGATGTTTAGGTTCAGTAGGTCTGGCAGTGATCATGTCTGGGTGTGGATTGTGAAGTTGAACCTAATAGTCAATTGAATTTGGATAGCTGGTTAATTTAGTAGATAAGGGGTGATTAGTTTTTCACATAGGGCCAGGTAGACATTTTTCCTTTATTTATATATATATATATATATATATATATATATATATATATATATATATATGAATTAAAAAAAAGTTTAATGTTAAGTACCTGACAAGACTCTAAGCTCTAAGAAATCCTTGATTGGTTAATACTTGCCGTGGACTTTGTGCTCTCGATCAGTGCCAGAACTGTACTTTTCATCTCAGGGTCTTTGGGTTCTCCGTCAGTGAAAAGAAAGATCTCAGACGCCACAGGAGCAGCTGCAAGAGCGAGCTGTGGAGAGATATATAGAGATATTAGAAGAATGTGTTAAATATGTAAAGTATACATACCTATCATGTGTTTTTTGTGAAGCTGGTGTCAGAAAACATAAATATATAATCATAAAATCATAACATTTTTCAAATGCATCACACACAATCTGTCAGCTCTGCCCTCAGAGCCGATAATACCCATTAAATACAATCACAAACAATAATAACTTTACTTTCAACTTGTTTAACCCGTTAACCTCTTCTTGCAGGCCCCCTGGTGGCCATTCGACCAACAGAATGGAAACAGACTTGGATATTTTTACTGTAAAATTAAATAAAATATAAAATATAAATAAAATATTTTGTCTCCGTAATTCTCTTATCAGATGAACTAGGACTCTTTTGTGTCTCTGTATGTGAAATGTTGTGACTCTGTGTTGAGCTGCTAGTGAGCAATGAGGGGTGAAAGGGGAGGGGTAAGAACCCCCTGCTGTGAAAAACTATTCACTCCTCTCCACAAAGATGGACATGCTGAGATTAAACAGACACAACTGCAGCTTTCTGCATTTTCCACCTGGAAAAAGCTTTTTCACCTGGAAAAACCTATTTAAGGTTCACGATCAGACCTTAAAACCACTTTTGTACCTTTGAGGGAACGTTTACATTATTTGTATCTTGATTGATGAAAAATGTCCCTGCACAGAACCTTTATTTCTCACAGTATAGATGACATCAAGAGGTGGGTAATCCAAGTCAGAAAGTAAAAACCTTCCCTAGGATTTTGTTCCAAATGCCTAAACACCTGGTTTGAGCAAAGTAGAGAAGCCAGGGAGTTGGGACAAAATCCTGGGGAGGATTTTTTACTTTCTGGACCAGGATTGGCCTCTTCTAATGGCTAGTTAAAGCAGCTGTTCACTGAAATGTTAGCCTTGAAAAACTCATGTTTGTTGTTCCAGAAAACCAACCTTAAGTCAGAGGGTGGTCTCCTTTTAACTGCCCAGGGTTTTAATTTTTTGTCCTCCCATCCAGTGAAATCAGTCAATTAACAGTATGCAGTTGAACGTGATCACATGATGCATAATCTGCGTTTTGATTGGCTGTTTCATGAAATTTGCTTCACGAAGTTCAGATGCTTGCAACTGTTTCAGCAGAGTTTCAAGTGAAATGCAGATGCTTTACATTATACATCTCAAGGACAATTTAGTTTCATGTAGGTTTCAAACAACTAAAATTAAATAAACAAGTAATAAATAAATAAGACACACAATGAACTGTACCGTACCCAAAGTCCAGAGAGACTCATTTCAAGATCATCTGCTCCTTTACCACCAGCAGAAAGAGCATTGACTTTAGCTTTGAACACATCAGGGTCTGTTGTTTTATCCACTGGTCCGAAACCTGTGGGATACAAATACAGGACATTTAGGAGAAAAATTGAAATTTCTTTGTAATATTCAGATTTTCAGTTCACAGTGGTCTCATTCAGAGGACCAGAATACATAAAAGACTAAAGCTACATGATCAATGCAAAAGTACATAACTATATTCCTGAAAAATAAAACATATAAATAGAAGCACCACAGCACAGCCCACCTGAGTTGCTGAAGGGGACGAGGACGTAGGCCGAAGGTTCGTCCGCGGTGCCCCGCCTACTGTCGATGATGAAGGAAGTGATATGTTTGACCTCAGCGATTTCCTCTGTCATAGTGACTGAGGTGTCCACCACGAAACAGAGGACTGAGGACGACTTAGAGATTCCCATCAGTCTGGCAGATAAAGAAGACAAACAGAGAGAAGATAAACATCTAAACAGGTTTGGATCTACATCAGCGTGTCTTTGTTTCATCTCCATCTTACATACTTTTCACCAGGGACCTCTAACACCAACAGGTCTTAAGTCTGGTCAAAAACTTATTGACTTTCTGGGCATAACTTTAAAACCACTGCAGCTGAATTTTCGCCAAGACCAGGCCTAATTTTTGCACCTAGCTGGGAGTGTAAAGTCAAATACTAGACCATTTCTACTCTATTATAACCACTTTAATAAAGCTGCTGCACACTGGAGATACTGTCACAGGATGCAGCAGCACTTAAACAGCTAACTAAGTGATTCCATTAGCCCTGCGGCTAATATCTGGCAATCACTCTCCCACCAGCTTTTATCAGCATGGTAGGTCCTAACAGTCTAGTACAGGGGTCAGCAATGTGCATGTGGCTCTTTTACTGCCCTGTTGAGGCTCCGCAGCTGAATTAGATTAGTAGGTAAAAATAAAATAATCCTCCTTTACAGTAAAATAAAGCTCTGCTGATCGTTCAACACAGTTTAACAATAAATGGTCTTAAACTCTGGAGTTAATGTAGAACTGCTGATTCACCCTTTAACCCTGAAGATCAGCACAGACTGCTGGTCACCATAGCAACACAGACAGCAATCTCGCCTAGCTAGCAGCTAACGAAAAGACAAAGAGAGAGATTTAAGATGAACATTGATAATTTGGAGATTAATGGACTTGTTTACATTTATAATCACTCCAGCTGGTTTCCTGATACGTTTAATCTGCAGCGAGAAACTGAAAAACTAAAAATTTGCAAGGCTGAAGTCAGATTCTCATTTGAATTCTCCTGTTCCACCTTAAATAGTGCAGCAGTTACATGCTGGCGCCTCAGGTATCTTTTAAGGTGGAACAGGGAAAATTAGAACAAGAACCTGGAGAATGAGAAGCGACTTCAGCCTCGTAAAAAGTCGAACATTGAGAGACATTTTACAAGAAACTGTTCCACTTTTGAGGAAAAGTTTCCTGCTGGAGATGCGAGAAAAGCGGCTATAGCTGATCTAAAGCTTAAAGCAGAGCAAAGTAAGTCTGCGTTTTTGTTTATATTATTTTATATTTTTCAGTCTATACTAGCGCATTAGCAAATACTGAGACACGTTTACAGCCAAGATAGTAAATGGACATAAAATGTGGCTCCCAAGGTGGTTTGATTTTTGTTGAAAGGACAAAATAGCTCTTCTTAACATTTGGGTTGCCGACCCCTAAACTAGGAGCTGTGAACCCCAATCAGAAGAAACCCCTGTCTCAGCAGCAGGCATCTCTTTTATCTGCTAGCCCCTCCCTTTCTCTAGATCAGGGACAAACCAGCATGAAATAATTAATTACAATGTGCACAATAATAACTACAAACAATTCAGACATGTCTTTTTGAGAATTTGAGAAAATTTGTCTTCACATTGTTTCTCTCTTTTTACAGGTTATGAACCACCTCCACTATTGTTTAGATTTTTTATTAGCTGAAAGAAAGCAGATACAGTTGGGTGCAAAAGTTTGTACACCTCTTATGTTCACAGGTGAACAAACTGTTGCACACAACTGTTGCAACTGCTGCTACTAGAAAGCTAAAGGTCTCATTGCAGCCCATTAACTGTACTAACTATCTTCAAATCGTCATTACAGCTGGCATAATGGATTCCTCAAATGACAGACACTTCATAAGAGAAGGACAACAAGCTAAAAGCTAAAGTTGGAAAGGCAGCCATCTGGCTATCTGCATACCTTACCTTAGTTTGGCTTCCAAAACCAAATCACTTTCCTGTAAATATTTTCACATGGCTGCTCTCGCTTCACGAATCCTCTCTGATTCAACACTAATGGCTGATAATTCATTCCTACCTGAGGAATTCAACGTCTCCTGCTTCTTCTCTGATGTCCTGCAGGAGGTCCCCGGTGGCTGCTGTAGCCACATCTGCTGCCACAAAGTGGAGGCTGCCATGAGCAGTCGTGGCGCCATCCTTGTTGATGCCACCTTTGGGCTCCACTCGACTCGTCAAATCAAAAAATCCTCCATGGCTGCACTTCCCTGTGGATTTTCCGTCAGGCAGAAGAACATTCAGAACATTTTGGGCTCTCTGAAAATGTCATGCATGGGCTTCTTGCCTCACCTCATTAACAGATCCTCATTAAAATGTGCCAAAATTTTCTGAAAAGTTTCTCAAAAGTTTTTATTTTCTGGAAATTTGATATTGTGGCGATGGCATAGACTAAGACATGGGAGACACTGCACTTTAAAGGGTAACTGCTGATTTATTTAACAGGCAGCAAGGGAGAGCCACCACTCAGATACACTGACTAGGTTTAAGATCGTTTCACTGGACAAGATACCATGAGGTCACTTTTCTGTTATATATTTTCTGCTTTGAAAAATGAATAACTTGCCTGGAAATGATATAAATAAAATGGCTCTGGCTTTTATGCAGTACTATAGATGTTGTACGAACACGTTTATCCTTAGCTAATTCTGATTATTGTTTGCTCTGTTTACACTGCATCTGCTATACCCTCAGTCTCGACCAATTTACTGTGCCTTGCAAAAGTATTCAAAAATCATGGAATCACAAATGAAGCTGTTATTTTATTTAAAACACTCACCCTCGAAATGAATTAAAATGATGTTGGTTATCTATAAAAAAAAATTCTGTGACAAAAAAATAAACTTAAAAATCCTGTTTGCGTAAGTATTTGACCCCTGTGCTGGGAAGCGCCAAGTTTACACAAGCCTACAATTGGCATCGATCTGTGAATCACTAAAAAAGTTCACCTTATCTGAACAAAAACACCTTTTCTGACCCCCCTTATTCAAATACCACAGACTGTGAATCTGGAGGAAAGAGTTGAAAATAAGACCACAGAGCAGTCTAAGGAAATCAGAGATAAAGTTACAGATATGCACAAGAAAGGAAAAGGCTACAAAAATATATCCAAGTGTTTGGATATCCTGTTGGATCACTTGTGAGGAAATGGAAGCTGATACCACGCAAGCGCTGCGTAGACAAGACCATCCCCCAAAACTCAAAGCAAGAAGGGGACTCTGTGAAGGAAACCACAGAGAGGCCAGCAGTCACTATGAAGGAGATACAGAGGTCAGTGGCTGAGGCTGGAGTGAAGGAGTACCAGGTCTGCATACAACTGGCCTGTATCGGAGGGAGGCTAGAAAGAAGCTCACTGAAGACAAACACATCAAAGCCTTTCCAGACTGAAGTTGGGTCATTATCAGCAATGTGGCTTTTCAGCTTTTCTGTGTATTTCTCCTCCTAGAACGTTCTGTCTCCACTTCTGAATGCTGCCTCCTTTTCCCTCCGAAGCTGTCTGAGTTCAGCTGAAAACCATTGTCATTGCTGTATTTCATCCGTGCTGTAGTTGAAATGCAAAAACAGTCCCGTTTGTGGATACAAAGCAGCCCTGTAGCTTGTCAGTGTCTCCACTGGTCCACCTCTTCACTCTAGTGATGCCAGGCTTGTTGGTTTTGCGTTTCTGCCTGTATGTTGGGATGAGGTGAATGAGTCTGTGGTAGGAATGACCGAGAGCCGTACGCGTGACGGCGCGATAGGTGGTAAAACAATTATCCAAAATGTTCCCTTCTCTCACAGCACAAGCGACATGTTGTCAAATGTGGGCATTTCTTTCATTAGATTTGTGCTGTTAAAGTCTCCCAGAATGATGAGAAGTGAGTCCGGATTCCCTTTTTCTACTTTGATTATCTAATCGGCCAGCAGTTGCTGTGCATCTTTCTCGCATCCCAGATAGCATGCAGATGTGGGCCACTTCTGGCAGAGATATGGCAGTGCTGCTACCATTGACACTGGCAAATTGATTGTTAGCCAAAAGTGGCCCACATATTAAAATGCTCATATGGCCCACATGTCAAACATTGCCAGTGCTGACATGAGCTACATGATAATCATTTATATATTAAACAGGGATTAACAGGACTGTGGGGGAGCACAGTTTACATTCAGATCTTGGCCATAAAAATCCAACCTAAACTGTTTTACATTTTGTGACATTTTATTTGTTATTTCAACAAAAAGAAATGCCAGGTTAAAATGCTAATTTTACTTAATTCAACTCAGTCTGCCTCAGTACTAGGCAGACTACATATCCTACTACATATCCTAGTTTGCAGTTTAATTTAAGTTTTATTCTACAGTGATTTGTGGCTGCTTAAAATGTTGCATTCGTTAAACAACAAAACTGATCTGAGGTTCACTGAACTTAAACTTTTCTGTCAGACACGTCACTTATTTTAAATTGAACAGATCTTTTTCACAGTGTAGTAACATTTTGGACATGTAGGCTTGTAAACAGCAGCACCTGCGCACCGCAGTGGACTAAGCAATTGCTCCTTCACCAGGTAATCGTGAGATCAAACAGGCTGGGCTCTGGCAACCATATCTGGCCCACTCCTGTGCCATCATTCCATGTGGTATATACACGTTTGGGCCATATCAAATGTGCTATCTGGGATGTCTCCTAAACCAAACCAAAATAAAAGAAGAAAACTCTCTGGGAGAGTAGATCAGTTTGCAGTTGATGAAAAGTGACGCTAGATGAGGAGTGCATGGCTTTAACAGTACAACGACATCTTTACTCCAGAGTTCGTAGACAGAGAAGCAGATTCCTCTGGTTTTGCCACTGAGCTCTGTGCCTCTGTCTGCTCGGTGCAGATGGAAGCCAGGGAGGTGTAGCTCAGAAAGCCAGGTCTCCGTAAAGCAGAGGGGAGATGCAGGTGAAAAGTCCTTGTTGATTTTGTTTAGCAGATGTAGTTCTTCGTTTGATGTAAAGACTCTAAAGGGGCCCGAAATCCACGCCACCTCAGGTGTCCAAGCCGCCTGCCATCTGGTAACTGTTCCCTGCTCCTGACTGAGTTTGACGTACAATAGACGACATTAACAAACTAAAACAAACACAAAACGTGGCACGCAGCTGTTCTTAGTTCCATCTTGTATTAAAAGGCCCAGTCAAGTTCAGATCTCAGCCTAATTGAGAATCTGAGTGAATGGGTAAAAATTTCTCCCAAAAAGAGTACAAAGCTGGTAGAAACTCACTGTAGCAGACTTAAAGCTGTTATTGCAGCAAAAGGTTCTTCTATGAAGTATTAGTCTAAGGGGGTTAAAGATTGGTGGAATAAAAAATAAATAAAACAAATATCTGCTGAGAAATACTGCATTTTGATTTGGAAAATGTACTTTCGGAGCATATTGGTTTGCAATAAAAATACTGGCTGTCATTTGTTATCTAGACGAATCTAACGACTTTTAAGGGGGGTGAATACTTTTGCAAGAGACTTTGCTTACTTCTAATATACTTTGGGAACAAGAAGAGAAGTCTTGTGAAAACAGTTGCTCAGTACCTTTGGGTTTGGAAGGGCTTGTCAGGCTGAAATATCCAGAAGTCAGTTTCTTCTGGGTGATGATCGTGTCCAAAATGTTGCCCGTGCAGTCGCCACCACAGCTGCTGCACGTCGGGGTGTTCACGTCTGATCCGAGCGTGAGACATATTTAATTTATGTTCATTCACACAGATAAGAAATATACTTATAAACACAGATTCACAAATACCTGCAAGGTTTTCAAAAGGCAGACTTGGCTTGATGAGGGTGGAGTACGGAGACCTGTTTCCCAGTTCAATCCAGTTACTGTGACTGTAGAAATCCTACAACATCAGCATAAAATCGGTGTCAGTTATTGCCAGTTTAATGAACTTATGCTCACTAGTTCTGAGATAATCTGCTTCTAAAGATGCTTTCAGAATATAGCTTGATTATGATGTTACTTATATAAGATCCAATAATTCAGTAAAAAACTCTCTAAAGTGCTACATTCTTTGGCACCAGTAAGCTGGAACTGCAGATTTGCCATTGGCCACTGGTTTGGTACCAAAGGCTCCAGTTTTATGTAGTAATGCACAATTTAATTTTATCCAGAATAGCTTTATCCAGACATTGCATTAAAGCAGGGGTCTCAAACTCAAATTACCAAGAGACCACAAGGCAGGTGGTCTTCTCCAAGGGGAGCAAGCTGAAAAATACTGCCTCATACCTTCTAAAGTATGATTTTTTTAATGAAGCTTAGTCAATGTTTATTAGCAGTAGTAAAAACATTGCTCAATACATATTTAAGTATTTAATTAAATTAAACAAATTTGCATTTAACAGCATCATTCCTGATTCCTGTATGTGAGTCATGCAAGTAATGTGCTAGTAAAGGAGAACAGTTTATCTGTGTTCCCTTATAGCAGGGCTGCCCAATCTTATTTATAAAGGGCCGGTGTGGCTGCAGGTTTTCACTCAAAACAAGCTGGAGCTCACCCGATGCCACTGGTTTAATCAGTTGGTTTTAGTCTTCAAGCTGCTGATCATGGGATCTCCCGCTTTGCTGGAATGAAAACATGCAGCCACACCAGCCCTTTGTGGATAGGATTGGGCACCCCTGTCCTATGGATTTGTGTAAGAACTTTGCATTGATTGTACAGCCTAAACTTAAAAAGGTTGCTTGTGTTTGTTTTTTTTAAACCAAAATTCAACATACGGTATTCGTACACTGTTAATTTAAACGTCATTCCACTTATATTATTACGTGTCTCCCAGTCTCTCAATTGCATCTCACTAGCCCCAGAGGGGACAGCAGCCAATCCAGTGCCTCACAAATGCAACCGCAGTCACCAGTGCCCTCAGTGATGATCATCAGGACACCACCATACAGCATGTAAGGTCAAGAGCAGCTCCATCTGGAGTGGAAACTTTAAAAAGTCTATTTCTTTCATCACAAAACGAAATAGTCTTAATCTTAATCATTTTACAGTCACTGGTGGTGTATGAATACTCTGTAACACCAGTGACGGTGACTCCAGTGACATTCTGGTTAAAACTGAGGATTTTGTAAACTGGCTGACTCGTTGGCTGATCAGGTGACCTTGTGTATTTAAAATGATATTTATGGCATTATTTTGACAAAAGTTTAATTACCCAGCCATTAAAACACACAACACCGGTGACAAATAGATGTTATGAGCTGCCTGATAAACTAAATTATTAATAAATTTATGAAATATAGTGAGCAAGTGTGACTCGCCTTCTTATGCCTTCAGATGCTTCCTCTCTGATGAGCCTCGACCCAAAGAAGCCGTTTAATAGAGCTGAAAATACTGTGTTATAATGTAAAATAAGAGTCCTGAAAACACCAGTGACCAGAATCTGTGACAAATTAAATTTTAAATGTAGTATAACTTTAATGATATAAAAAGTAAACATTGAATCTGTTTTATTCAAATTCCTGAGTTAAACCTCTTAAAAATAATGTTTTATAGTAAAAATGGTGTTTATTTGCTTACTGTACTCAACAATCATGCTCACTACAAGTAATCAGATCCAAAATTACACGCATGCGGAGAGAACTATTTAGTGTAGACGTTACCATGACAGCGAGCATCGCGTGAGTCCAGTCAGAGTGAGATGAGCAGCAGTGAGCAGCGCTTGTGTTTTTAACTGCTTTAAAATGATGTCAGACTCAGGAAAACGTCCTTCACATGTCCTTATTAAAGAAGGCCGAGAGGAAGACGTCGTGTTCTGAGACACATAAGCTGGACGTCCGTCCCACCGCCGTCTTTTAAAGATCAGAGCATAAACTTCGTCTCCTCTGCAGACCAGTTTCTGCTCCGCCATGTTGAACGGTATAAACTTTCACTATGACGCGACGAACATGATCAGAACAGACTTAAACTTTCCGATAGGGAATGTAATCAGATACAGGCGTTTACACGGATATTATTCTTCTATTTAACAGATTATTTACAGGATTACCCACCTCGATCAGTCGGATAGAGATTGTATTCTGAATGGCCTCAATCAGACTAGACTATTCCGACTGAGGTGTTTACATGGACGTATTCTATTCTGATTAAGCTATTAGTCTGATTATTAATGGATTATCAGGCTGCAAGTTTATTAAACACCAGACCAAAAACACAACCCAACAAGGCCCAATGTGGCCAAAGGTGCAACACATATCAGCAAACAAGTCCAAAGTCATGAATCCAAAAAAGATAGTAAGGACCAGGCAATACAAAGTAAAAAAAAAAAAGAAACTAAGGCCCAAGACTATTTCTTATTTTTACCCCTACCCCTTGTTTTCGAGTGTCTCCTTGCCCCTTGGAACTGAGACACAAATGGGTAGTGGTTGAAATCTTCCTCTGAAATGAGACCCTCAAATAAAAAGAGCATCACTTCATTAACAGCTACCAGCGCTGCTCTGTAGGAGACCCTGCCAGTCTGCAGTGACAGCAGAGGAGGGTAAAGTTCATTTACATTTAGGGCATCATATGCCTTCAAAGAGGGGGGCAATTATTTTTTATCACCCACCCCTAATTCTTCAGTGATAGGAAGCTGAAATCACCTGTTCGTCAGCTTCTTGTTCAAATTTTCCTGTTCCACCTTAAATGGAGTGGCAGTTACATTCTGGCGCATGAGAACTGCTGGACTATTTAAGGTGGAACGGGTGGATTGGGTCTTAGTCAAATAACAGAAAGGCTCAGAAATACTAGGTAAGACCAAACAAGACTTCACAAATAAAAAGATTTCACAGTTTTGAATACATAACCAAATGACAAACAAGGGAGAATAGCTGGGATAAAACTCAGGAGACAGTGACCTCTGGTGGTGCAGAGGAGTATGGTCAGCAGCAGATGTGACACTAGCAACACCACCTAACCACCTACCTGGAATTACTGCATAATAAATCCAATTGGAAGTTATCAAAAACAATCAACTGTGTAACTTCTGAAGCATTATTAGTCTCCGTTGTCAAGCCAGGTTAAAGTTCATTCACAGACTTTCCCTTTCCAGTTTCATTTTTTTTTTTGTAAAATTGATTTTTGGTCCTATATACTATGGAGAGACAATGTATTTTACATAATTTTGTAAAGTATGGATATTAATGTTAGTGTTGAAAACCTTAAATAATACCCAGCCCTATTATTCGTGCCATTACCTGTAAGGTGTGCAGGGTCTCGCCCAGCCGCTGTCTTGCGTACTCGTAGTTCTTCAGTTTGAGGCTGGCCTTCACCAGAGAGACTCCCTGCGTGATCAGGTTGCGCGCTTGCTCGAAACTCTCATCATCGAAATGGTACTCTGCATTGAGCACATGCTTGCCATCCACCCAGGCGTTCCTTATGCTGACAACCCTGATGGCAGACTTTAGCATGGAGGCTGAGGCAGGAGAGAGGCAAGCTTTGGCCAGAGACTCTGCAGTCAGCGGGTTTGGCTGCAGAAAAACAGGGAGCACTTTATTTGGATGCTTTTCAGATGCTTAACTTGTCATTAACTAAATATCCGACCTGAACCTCAATCCAAAACCTAACTTGGTGGTACAGAGCATACCTGATTGGCCCGAACAGCATTTTACAAGCTTGGAATATTCGTCGATACTTCAGAAACAGATGTTTGGATTTGTGAACACCACAACCACAAATGTGAGCAAAACTGTCCTACTGTTCAGCCCACGTTCACTCTCCAGTTCAGTTTTACTCTCTTTTTTGATTGGTTTCCTCATTAAAAGTGAAACATGACGAGCGGTGCTTTTCAGCTGAAATTGAACATGTTTAAACTTGATTGAGTTTGATAGAGTTGATTGGCTAAGTTGCCGCATTAACATTTGAGAATAGTCTATTAAAGAAGACCACAAGTTATTGTACTTTATTTGCTGGCTGTAGGTGGCCACAGCCGCACTGTACAGAAAGAGAGTTTTGTCACTTCGCTCTAAGCCTCTCTACATCTTTTTCAGCCATCAGCGTCAGACTGACTCAGTACATCCTAAACTAACAGAACACAGCACAGAACAACCCAGCTAATAAATGCTAGAGAACTAATACTATAAAATTAACACGTAGAACATTATAATTATTATATGCAACTATTAATGTACAAACCTATAGTGGCCAAAATGGCTAATTAGCCATCTGTTGTGTTTAGCTAATATGGTTGTACTGACATGAAATGATACACTACAGTGTTGTGAGTGTGCACATACTTTCACACAAATAACTATCGGTTTCAGGTTCTAAGCCCTGACATGTTTGTTTTGTGTTTTTTTCGTAAGCACTGCAGTTTATGTATATGATTGTTGTTGTCTCACCTGGATGAAGTTTCCACCCTGTTTCAGAACGTGGGTCCTGCAGGCCTCTGCTGATTTCTTCAAAACAGCTGCCCTTGTGATGTTGTGGTGGGTATTAGAGGATAAAGAAATGACTTTAAAAGCTTGAATGCTCATCTGAGCGATGAGGGAAAGGAAGAAGAAGAAGGAGAAGGTGGTGAAAATGAGCTTTGGAAACATTTTCGGTCCACCTGTCAAAGAAACAAAAATCAAAACAACAAAAAAGGTCAGAGAACACCCTTCATTTGTTTCATTTTCAGTAAAAAAACTGTCATTAAGTAAGTTTTAATTAGCTTCAAAAGTACTGTATGTGGGCAGTGAGCATAAATTTGCTCTGAAAAAACAGTAATATTAGAATAAACACAAATAAACTTAATACAACAAATAGTGAATGTATGTATGCTACTAAAGCTCTCCTCAAGGAAGCTCAGTGTTATCTGTACTGATGATCCAATACCTGCTTTATCTCTTCAGTGCTTCATTATGTTAAATGAGGAGCTGCTGATGGAACTGAACTGATCCATGCGATGTCTGGAGAGCAGTGAGGAGTCAGAAACCAAACCTGTGTTCTTCTAACCAGCTCACAGCATCTCAACTACTTTTTAAGGATTTATTTATATTTATTCTAATGCCATGTTGTGTTTTTCTCTCGTGAAAACACACTGACTGCCAGGATAAGTGACGTTAAACACGGTGAGATGTTTGCACAGCACTAATGAAACATTTACCCAGAAGCCTCAACAGCTAATGTTTTTAGTATTTAGTGTGTCCACTGTTTACCTTTATTACAGCTTCTGAAGTTCAGTCTTACACTGTTGGTAATAAAGGTTCTGTTCAGGTACATTTTTCGTTCATCAAGGTACAAACAGTGTAAATGTTCCCTCAAAGCTCCAACAGTGGTTTTAAGGTCTGATTGTGAACCTTAAATAAGTTTCTCCAGGTGAAAAGTTCGTATTTGTACCTTTTCATAACCGAATGTTTTAAACAGAACAGTAAAATAAAGTCCTGGAGACGAGACGGGGTGTGTGGAGTCAGTACAGCTTAGAACATATCATTTCAGTGGATTATGGTTCAGTTATGTTCCCTGACTAAAGGTACTGAGATGGAGCCTTGATTGTTCCACCCCAGTGACAAGAGGGGAACTGACCCAGTGACAGTTTACTACCTTTATTTCTGAGAGTGCAGTAGTTGGTTTTACAACCCTATTTCCCAGAAAGTTGGGATGCTGTGCAAAATGTAAATGAAAACAAAATGCAATACTGTGGAAATCATTTAAACCCTATATTTCATTGAAAATCAAATGCTGAAATTGAGAAATGTTATAGTTTTTTGGAAAAATATTTGCCCATTTTGAATTTGATGACAACAACACGTTCCAAGAAAGTTTTGATGGGGCAACAAAAGGCTGGTAAAGTTGTGTAATGCTAAAAAAAACCTGGTGGTAAATTGGCAACAGGTCAGTAACATGATTGAGTATTAAAAGAGCATCTCAGAGAGGCGGAGTCTTTCAGAAGTAAAGATGAGGAGGGGTTCACCACTCTGTGAAAGACTGCACCATCAAATAGTGCAACAATTCAAGAATAACGTTTCTCAACATAAAATAGCAAAGAACTTCTGCTTTTCATCATCTACAGTACATAATATCATTAAAAGATTCAGAGAATCTGGAGAAATCTCTGTATGTAAGGGACGAGGCCAAAAACCAGTATTAGCTGGCCGTGATCTTTGGGCTCTCAGGCAGCTCTGCATTAAAAACAGACATGATTCTGTAGTGGAAATCACTGCATGGGCTCAGAAACACTTCTGAAAAACACTGTTTGTGAAAACAGTTCATCACTGCATCCACAAATGAGAGTTAAAACTCTAAAACACAAAGAAGAAACCAAATATAAACAGAATCCAGAAACGCTGCCACCTTCTTCTTTTTTTGGAAATCATGGTCACTGTGTCCTCCGGGCTAAAGACCACTCAGCTTGTTATCAGCGCACAGTTCAAAAGCCAGTATTCATGATGGTATAGGGGGCATTAGTGCACATGGCATGGGTGACGTGCACATCTGTGAAGGCACCATTAATGCTGAACGATAAATACATGTTTTGGCAACATATGCTGCCATCCAGACAACGTCTTTTTCAGGGAAGGCCTTGATTATTTCAGCAAGACAATGTAAAACCACATTCTGCATGTATTACAGCAGTATTGCTCTGTATTAAAAGAGTCCATGTGCTAAACTGACCTGCCTGCAGTCCAGACCTGTCACCACTGATAAGATTTGGCACATTATGAAATGAAAAATACTAAAAATGAGCCCCTGAACTGATGAGCAGCTGAAATTCTATATCAAACAAGAGCAGGAAAACATTTCACTTTCTAAACTACAGCAGTGTCTCCTCAGTTCCCAAACACTTACAGAGTGTTGTTAAAAGAAGAGGTGATGAAACACAGTGGTAAACAGGCCCCCGTCCCAACTTTCTTGGAACATGTTGTTGGCATCAAATTCAAAACAAAGATGTTGAGGTCTGGACTCTGGGGTGGCCAGTCCATTGCTCTGAGAATGGAGGCTTTTGGAATTTGTGTATTAAATTTAGTTGTTGAGGCTTCGGGGCAATTTTCTGCGAAATACATCCTCTTTATTTTTTACCTATACATTTAATTATATTTAACCCCTTAAATGGCCAGGACACACCAGCAGGCCCAAAATTTTATTATATGCTTTTATAACCTAAGAATAGCTCAGCCAGTTTGCACTGTAGTCCTCATAGTTACTGAATAATAAGCCTTAATGTGATAAGACTGGGGTTTTAAAGTGTTAAAATACTGTACTTTTGTACTTTTACTTGAGGATTTTTTTTCTCAAGTGTGCTTCTACTTTTAGCTTGAGTACAGGATATTTGTGCACTTTGCCCACTACTGGTATTAACATACAGAAAAATATGTATGTAAAATGATGTATAAAAGTGTCACTTTAGATTCAGGGCATTATAAAATTGTATCACCTTATAAGCTCCACACTTTGAGAATGATACTTAACATCAATGCTGCAAATGAAACAATACTGCAGTATTGCTTTATTAAATGCATATGCATGTGTTAGGAAAGTTCCTATGCTGGTAGCCTTGAAATAAATTATTACCAAAACTTTTAAGTACTACTTTTAAGTGTTTATTTTAACGCTCACATGTTTCAGTTTCAGTGTGACCTGGCTTACAGCATGTAGAGACCTGCCTAACTGACTGTATGCTTCAGTATAAGCGATCGCAATGTCGGTTATTTAAAGCAACAACAGTAACAGTAAAAGCCACAACAGTAATTTGTAAATCAACACGGAAAATCTAATGTATTGAATTTACTTCCTTCAAACATTCCATCATTCCCACATGAATTAAAAGATATTACATCAAAACAGTTACTGATGAAAGTGAGTGTGCTGCAGAGCATTGCTGTGCCAATGTAGCTAATGCTGTGCTTATTTCTGTGGAGTTCTTTATCACCACCATGACCCACGTTATAGTCGTATTCTAAATTTCATTACACTTTCCCTGATACTGAGCACGACTTTGGCTTTTTTAAAAAAATAAATAGTTAAATAATAACCATTCGTTAAACGTCTTACCTGAAAGTCTGAAAGCTCATAGATGTCGGCTCCAGCTCCACGTTTAGGTCTGACCCTACACGGATGTGTGTGCTTTATCAGTTTCAGTTTTTTTCAAAGTCGTTTCACGGTCATGCCTTCAAACCTGTTTGGGGTGATATGAGCAATACAGAAATGTTTGTTTTTTGTTTCTGTGATCTAACGTTTGCACATTTGATTCCACGCTCATCATCACCCTTATAAACAATGTTGACAGAGCAGATAAAACAGGCCAGATTACAGTAGTGCGTGTAGAGCAGCAGTACTTACAGTCATGAAGGGCATCTGACACGTTAAAAGTCTGTGAATTCACTAAAGTCATTGTCCCCACACTCTTAAGAAAGATGGTCCTTCAAGGGTTCTTGTAAGAGACATCTTCTTGAAATAATCAGCCTGAGACCACCGATGTCTTTTTAGCTTTTATTCTTGCAGCATGGGAGCAGTTACACACAGAGATGTACGTTCCACCCCCTAGACAGTCTGGACCGCAAACAACTTCAGTTATTCTTACATCCTGTTTTATCAAGCTAACCCAGAAGGGTCACGTTTTGCTTTTTGTACAACAGTAGCACTCTGTTTGACCTCGTCTACATACGGAGTGCTGTTTTTCAGTGTCAGGAGAAACACTTTGCATATCTGCTAGAACTTCCTCATTTAAGTGTGTGTGTGTGTGTCGGAACTGAGAGAGAGGATGTGAGCCGCTTCGCTTCCGCATCAGCTCTGTGGTTGCCCTTAGAGACAGGGTCATCGTGGTGTGTGTGAGAAGCACACTTACAAACAGCGAGACGCTTAGGCAATTGAATGGAGTCTAAAAGGTCTAGGATAAGTTGTTTGTGGTTAATTGATTTGCCTCTGTTTTGCCATTGCTAGGCAAAAATGTGAACCGTAGAGAAGGCGTAGTTACTATCCGTCCAGATTACGGCGGACTTACCCTTCGCGAGCTTACATGCCTCAGTTAAAACAATAAGTTCAGCAGCTGGTGGCTAAGGCATTGCTTAATACGAATAAAAGTGTCCTCGACTTCGGGAGTCCAGAGGAGGCTGTCATGGGCTGCCATGGGGCTAGAGTAGATGAGGTCCGTCAATGGGCTACAATCTCAGCATAATTAGCGATCCAACTACGGCAATAATTAACCATGCCGAGAAAAGACATCATTTGTCGTTTTGTCTCAGGTTTAGGCGCCTGGAGATTAGCACTTTTACGGGCCTCGTCTATGTGCCTGCCCTCATGGGAGAGAATGTGGCCAAGATATTTCACTTCTGTCTTGCAAAGTTGCAATTTGTCTTTACTGACTTTGTGGCCGTTCTCCGCCAAGAAGTGGAGAAGGGCTACTCTGTCAGTCCAACACGAGTCCTCATCAGGACTAGCAAGCAATATCTCATCTACCTACAGCAAAATTTGGCTTGAGCATGGAGGTATAAATTTAGCTAAATTAGCAGACATGGCCTTTGAGAAAATGGTAGGACTTTCGCTATACCCCTGTGGGATACGAGTATAAGTGAACCTCTTTTGTTTGAAGGTAAACGCAAACCAAAACTGACTATCTTCATGCACAGGAATGGAGAAAAAGGCTTTGCTTATGTCAACAACAGTAAAAAAAACTTGTTTTCAGGAAGCAGATCATTGAGCAGGGTGTGGGGGTCGGGCACAGTTGGTGCTCGAGGAATTACAGCTTTATTTACCGCTTGTAGATCTTGGACCATTCTCCAACCGGAGAATCTCGCAGCGAGTTACAAATTCTCCTACATCCATCCAACGAGTTTTGGGTTCCTTAGAGAGGGAACCGTGGGGTGCCGAGCAGCCACAATGCAGTTTTTGCATTTCGGGCTGTACAGTGCATGCGGCTCCACACTTTCCCCTTACAGACCAGTACAGATTTGTTATTGTCGGACCGGTCTCCTGAGTTTTGAAAAAGCGTTGTTTGTACATTACATCACGCCTCCTGTGTGTTAATAATATATTATGCAATGGAGATCAGCAGGGCTTACCTCACCAGTGTTAGGAGTAATAAAAGAGTCAGTCTGAACTGTTTCTGTGTCCAGTCATGGTGTCCAGTCTTGTATTTGGTGTCTATGTCCAACTGCATTATGGTCTTCTTTGTCAGTCAGTGCTAAAATGTCACCCTTCATAAGTTCTCTTGTCTTTTTAATTCCGGCAACAACAAAAATGGTTCTATATAGAACAATGAACACTCAAAAACCCTTTGTATGGTTAAATGGTTCTTCTGTTGTCCCAGGCTTGACATCATATCAATAGCAGAACCCTTTTTGATTCTGTAAAGAACCATTTTCTTTAGTAAAGACCCCTCAACACTCTGTAGCAGTAATGCAGACCAATCAGCACTCAGTAGCTTAAATGTTAACCAATCAGCACTCAGTGACAGTAATGCTACCTAATCAACACAGAGTAGCAGTAATGCTAACCAATCAGTCCTCAGTAGCAGTAATGCTAACCAATCAGCACTCAGTAGCAGTAATGCTAACCAATCAGCACTCAGTAGCAGTAATACTAACCATTCAGCACTCAGTAGCAGTAATGCTAACCAATCAGCACTTAGTAGCATAAATGCTAAGCAATCAGCACTCAGTAGCTGTAATGCTAACCAATCAGCACGCAGTAGTGGTAATGCTAACCAGTCAACGTTCAGTAGCAGTAATGCCAACCAATCAGTGCTCAGTATCAGTAATGTTAACCAACCAGCACTCAGCCTTCTTTTCTCCTGACTTTGCACCTCCTGGTTTTTGTTATTATCTTCTTCAGATGTTCTTGATTGGCTAAATCAGATGCTTCAGTGTTAGTGAAGGAGTGAAGGTGGTGATTATGTGCGGGTTGAACCTAACCTCTGCAGTTAGGTAGATCTCCAGGAGGTTGAACCTAACTGCAGTTAAGTAGATCTCCAGGAGGTTGAACCTAACCTCTGCAGTTAGGTAGATCTCCAGGAGGTTGAACCCAACCTCTGCAGTTAGGTAGATCTCCAGGAAGTTGAACCTAACTGCAGTTATGTAGATCTCCAGGAGGTTGAACCTAACTGCAGTTAATTAGATCTCCAGGAGGTTGAACCTAACCTCTGCAGTTAATTAGATCTCCAGGAGGTTGAACCTAACCTATGCAGTTAATTAGATCTCCAGGAGGTTGAAACTAACCTCTGCAGTTAAGTAGATCTCCAGGAGGTTGAACCTAACCTCTGCAGTTAAGTAGATCTCCAGGAGGTTGAACCTAACTGCAGTTATGTAGATCTCCAGGAGGTTGAACCTAACCTCTGCAGTGAGGTAGATCTCCAGGAGGTTGAACCTAACCTCTGCAGTTAAGTAGATCTCCAGGAGGTTGAACCTAACCTCTGCAGTTAATTAGATCTCCAGGAGGTTGAACCTAACCTCTGCAGTGAGGTAGATCTCCAGGAGGTTGAACTTAACCTCTGCAGTTAAGTAGATCTCCAGGAGGTTGAACCTAACCTCTGCAGTTAAGTAGAGCTCCAGGAAGTTGAACCTAACCTCTGTAGTGAAGTAGATCTCCAGGAGGTTGAACCTAACCTCTGCAGTGAGGTAGATCTCCAGGAGGTTGAACCTAACCTCTGCAGTGAGGTAGATCTCCAGGAGGTTGAACTTAACCTCTGCAGTGAGGTAGATCTCCAGGAGGTTGAACTTAACCTCTGCAGTTAAGTAGATCTCCAGAAAGTTGAACCTAATGTCTGCAGTTAAGTAGATCTCCAGGAGGTTGAAACTAACCTCTGCAGTTAAGTAGAGCTCCAGGAAGTTGAACCTAACTGCAGTTAGGTAGATCTCTAGGATGAAGGCTGGTGTGCTCTGGACTATAAGTTTTGTTTTGGTATTTAGGTGGCCATTGAGTCCATGTGAAGGATAGTTTTAGTGTAGAGCTAAAGGACTGTTTTGGACAGTTATCATGCTTTAAAACATCTTGCAACTTGACAAAGTTTATGATGCACAAGGTTCCTGGAGCAGAATATCAGAAAAACATCACATTTCCATCAGCATTACTGAATGGAAAACATGAATTGAAAATTATGTTTCCATGTCTGCTTCTGTACTCATGTGGAGGTCTAAAGGGAGGAACTTCTACTTTAACTCAAGTAGATGATTTGTGTACTTCGTCCACCACTGTAACTCTGAATGGCTTCACTAGAGGTGGGTAGTTCAGGTCCAGAGAGTAAAATTCCTTCAACTGCCTGACTTCTCTGGTTAGCTTAAACCAGCAGCAGAAATGTGCAGTTGTAAAATAAAATCCTGGAGAAGATTTTTTACTGTCTGGGCCTGAATGACCCACCTTTGCACTTCACTCACGTCTAGTCAGAGCAGGAAGGAGGGATTTCCGAGTAAACGAAACTGAACTTGCTTCTGAATCGAGGAAATATCTTCCAAGGCATCCAAGTGTGCTGCAGTCGTCCTATAAAAGGCAGCATTGTTTAGAGTTGTATTTGTAGTTGTATTTGAAAGTGTCAGTGTCTTTTTTCAGCAAGTTTCATCTTGAAGCACTGGATCGAGCCACAAGGGAGGAGGAGAACAGAAAGGTAAAAATGAAGGACTGCATGTGCTGTACTCACAACAAGGCATGACACAGTGGGGGCTGATAGCGTGTGGAGGTGGGGATGAGAAATCTTTAACTTTCAGGTACTGCTTCTTAGACTGTAAGACCACAGATACCTATCTCAGCTTCACTGCAAGGTAACATTTCTGAAAGTGCTTATGGCCAAAACAAAAACATTTCTATACATCTTCTGCTCCTGCAACACTGCTGAAGAGGGAAACTGTACAAAATCACTTGCAAGTGTGATACATTTGAAAGCTTCAGTCAATCAATCAATCAATCGGTCCCACTTTATATTAAGTGTCTCTAATAACCGTATCGTTACAAATGAATACCATGTGCAACACTGTAACTACTGATGATTTAGTAATGTTACAGATGGATTACAGAAGTACAGCCTATGTAATTACACAAGTGTATCTTCTACACAGGAACTGACTAGTGTAGTGTTAAAGTTACACTTTAAAATAAGTGGACGGTTCCTGTGTAGTTATTATGTAGGTACTGTGTAATAACGGAGTGGTAATATAGACATTGCTTTGGAGGTAATGCAACACATTTAATTAATGTCATAAATGTTAAGTTTTAATATAAGGGGTCATCTGCTGTTCTGTCACATTACAGAATGGTTTAAAGCTGAAACTGGTTACAGTGCCACAGCACTAGCAACATAAACACTCGCTAAATGTTAGGAAAGCTGGCAGATACAGTGTAAGTAATGCCTCAATGTCCGTTATTAGATGCTTCCTTTTACTGCTGGGAAAAAAAATGCTGTTCCAGTCTGATTACAAATGTAATTACATTTATGTTATTACCCTTGTGTAATTATATGAGGCAAAAATGAAGTTGATACACATGTAATTACATAAGGTGCAGTTCTGTAATCCATCTGTAACAGTGACAAAATTAGTAGTTACATTGTTGTTGCATATGTTGTTCACATGTAACTACACAGTTATTAGAGACACTTAATATAAAGTGGGACCAATCAATCAACCCTTACTTTGACTTGGAAGTACATTGAGCAAGTTAAACAGGGATTGAAGAAAGTTAAAATAACATTTGTTAACTAAAACAAATCAAAATCTCATTTATATTATCAAGAAAATTAAAAATATCAGCTCAAATAAGAAAACAGGCATAAAATAGCAAAACAAATATGTAGTGAAAACAAGTTAAAAGTAAATAAAACAATCAAATAACATAATAAGCAATAAGAAAAGTAAATCTCTTAGGATTACAATATTTAATAAAACACTGAATTAAATGGAACTGGAAAAGAGTCAACACCAAATAAAAGGCTTGCATTAAAAGAGTAAAAATAAAATAAAATAAAATAAAATAGAGCAGAAAGGAACGAACATCAAATAAAAGTGTCAGGCTGAGTGGAGCTGGTCAGAGATTAAAAGTTTAATATGGACAGTGACACCAGTGGGCGGAGCTTTACAGGGTCCTGTAGTGAACTCCAGTTCACTCATGCTCTGTGGCTAATAACAGAAAACTGACAGGTAATCCAGTCATTTGAGTGGGTCTCATAAATACACTCTTCAAAATGAGGGTTCTTTAAGAGCTCTTTGGTAAAGAAAGTGGTTCTATATTGAACCATGAACACTCCAAGAACCCTTTCCATGATTAAAGGGTTCTTTTCACCGTGAAAGCTCCTTCAGATTGATGGAGAATGTGCTGTAGATGATTCTATATAGAACCTTTTTGAAAATGGGTTCGGCTATTGTTACGATGCCAAGCTTGTTACAGTAGAAGAACCCGTTTTTGGTACTATATAGAACCCTTTTCAAAAAGTTTCTATATAGAATGATCTATAGCACATTCTCCAAACATTCTGCCGCTATTCTGAAGAACCCTTCACAATGCAAAGAACCCTTTATTCATGCAGCAGCTACTTTGGGTGTTCATGGTTCGATATAGAACCAATTTCTTTACTAAATAACGTTTGAAGAACCCTCATTTTTAAGAATGTACCATTTGATATAATATGGCATGTGGCTGGGGAGGGCCCTGTAGATAAAAACAAACCAATGTTTCCCACCGCACGACTAGAGAGGACCAAAAAGCTTAAAACTTAATTTTAAATCAAAACTTAAATTTAAAATCTGATTGAGTGCGTTTACACTCAATAATCTGATCATAATCAGATTTCTACAGTTATCTGATTATTCAAATGTTCACGTAAACAGCACACTCCGATTTCTTAGATCGGAGTAAAGTCTAGAAATCTGATTAAGAAATCTGATAAAGAGGCTGGATTTTAGCTCAGTAATCAGATTTCTCAGTGCTGTAAACTCTTACTCTGATTTCTTTCGCATTTCTCAGTCTGAGCATGTGTGAAAACAGATGGTGGGACCGGAAATAAGTGAGCAGACATGAAATGAAGGATTTAAATATTCTTCATCTTGTAGATGATGTACGTTCATATTTTCAGGTAAAGTGGTGCGATGTTTTTAAAAAAAAAGTTGTGGCATGAAGTTCGAGTTTTATGTTACGTTTACATCTCGTCTTCTTCTGTGAGTTTATTGGCTGGTTGTAAGCAGAAATCTGATTACTGTCTGACTCATGTTGACCTGGAGTTTCCCCATTATCTGATTACTCAAGTGCATGTTATTAAGTTATCGGATTATTATGGTCATGTAAACACACTCAATGTTTACTCCCCATTGCGTGATATTTCTCTGTGCTGCCCTGTCAACCACATCAGGTTATCCTGGATTACCCAGGAGTGTGATCCTACTAATTAAGAATCAGTGGAGTAACTACTGGGGCCCATTCTGCAGGGGGGCTGCAGCAACAGGACTCCCTATTATCTTTATTTGGCCCCTCATGTCTTTTCTTTATATTTACATACCTCACCAGTTGGCTTCTATCCACACTACAGACAGCCCTGATATCTATTTTTCTCACTTATTCATAATGCATCTCATCCATGGAACAGGCCCTTCACAACCTCCAGCATAACATATTCACTATTCAGTGTTTTAAAATAATAAATAATCGAATTTAGGTTTGCATTTAGGTTAATGTTAGATGCTAGTGGGTGAAGTTGCATTCACTGAGAGCATTCTTTCTTTGAGAGGTAGAAATAACGAGTAAACAGATATCCATGGGATGCGTGAAACTATTGTAAAATATAACCACCATTCCTCTCAGAGTTGGAGTTTACTTGGGAGGGCCACATGCCAAAAACAAATGGGTAAGGTTAAGTATATCTGGATCATTACAATAATCCAGATATATTTATCTTCAAAGTCAGAACTGAAACACATTTGGGACTTCAGACTAAATCCTTTTGCTTTGAGTGACTCTAAACATTAATTATGTTTATTTTATCAAAACTAATGACTGAACATTCCTTTTTGTCACTACCAAAAAATCATTACTCTACCTAAACTTTACCAAATGTGTCAGTAGTGACTGTTTTTGTGACCATTTTAGCTAATTTAGAGCTCAAAAACTCAGCAAACACAGCTCTGAACAGCTGTTCACACAGAAAATCATCATATTCTACATTAAAACACTAAAAAGTGCTGAACTGCAGAAAATATGACGATTCTTAATGTTCCACACTGATTTTCAGACTTTGGGACTCATTTACTTCAAAACAATGGGATCTAACTGCTCACCATGTGGCCATGAGGGACAGGGATGCAGCCTCACTTCCTGCTCTAAAATGCAGGGGTGTGGCTAAAATAAGCCCCGCCTACATACTTAAACTCTTTATGTTTCTGTAGTGATGAAAATGTGGGACAGCAATTTTTTGAACAAGTTTTTTTTTTGTTTAAAAATTAAAATTGAGATAAATCAAAATATTTAAAAAAATGTAAGTATTATTTTGACAGTGTAAATTTAGAGGTTATGGTTTAGGACAGACACCTCCCAATAGCAGCACTGCTGTGTCTGATCCACTCAGACCAGCACAACACACACTAACACACCACCACCACGTCAGTGTCACTGCAGTGCTGAGAATGATCCACCACCCAAATAGTACCTGCTCTCTGAGGGTCCATGGGGGTCCTGACCACTGAAGAACAGTGCTTCAGGCAATACTGAATGATGCAACAAAAAAAAAATCTGTTGATGTCATGGACGTTTAGCTTACTATTAATAGACCCAAGTGGCTATATATGGAAACAAAAAAGTAATTCAGGCTGCCTTGAGCCCTAAATATTACAGTGCCATAACAGTAATTGTGCACTGAAATGAGCAGAAGTGTTTTCTGTAGAGGATGTGACCAGGGGCACTCAAACTGTTAAATACAACTGTGTGGGGACCTCCAGGTAACACTTTCTATGGGTCACGTTGTAAGCATCTATAAACACATTCATAACATGTTATAATGCATTCATAAGCATCACAAACATGGCTATAAATATTTATAAAAGTGCATTACACGTTATAGCCATTTATTATGCATTATGAATTGTTAACATAATGCATTATAAGTACTGTTCATAACAAATTATAAGAGCTCAGTATTTGTCCGCTCTAAGTAAAGTGAAGCGTACTGTACTAAAGCCTCCTCCAGTGTTCAGAGTGAGGCTTCCAGTTGAAGTATTTACTGAAGGATTTACTGAAACACTAAAACATTCACAGTAAAGCTCATTACAGGCTTCAAATGTCAGAGTTTAAACTAGAGCTGCATCAGTGTTTTACCCAATGTGGGAAAGGTAATGTACACCACCGTTAGCTTGGCGCTAACTTAACACTGCATATCAAAGAGAACGCTAGCAGAGATTAGCATTACTGTACTGTAGTATAGTGATGATACAGAGTGAAGGGTTCTAGTGCTTGACATTAGAACCAGTGAGGGAACAAATTACAGTGACAGTACTCTACTATCTCACCTCTCCCTCTCCAGGCCTTCACTCCACAGTGACTTCACACTCATTGTGATGTCAGAGGGGGTCAGGGGAGGGGCTGATGGGTACCTAGTTTACTGTGATGTAGTGTTGTGTTTAAAGTGAGACGCTGGATAAGAAAAGCTCACTGTAGCAGTGATTCTAGGCTGGACAGCCAGTTTGGAGCGTCTGAATATTCAGGACTGAAGCCCTGAAGATGCAGCTCTAATAATGATGAAATAAAATACTGGAAATCTCAGGGTGTAAATAAACTTTGAATTTGTCTTTACTTTATGCTCTCCAAGCTGGGACTGACTTCTTTGGCACTGATAATGTATAATAAATGTGGCTATAAAGTGTAATTCAGTGTAATTCATTTTATAAATATTTATAACCATGTTTATAATGCCTTATGAATACATTATAATGTTATAAATGTGTTTATAGATGCTTACAAGCGTGACATTCATAGAAAGTGTTGCCATACTTTTTTATCACTGTTTAAATCAGAGGTGGCAAACCACAGTCCTGTAGGGTCTGTGGCCAGTGCAGTTTGGTGATTTTCCTCTTGTTAACATACTACTGAACTTGGCAAACAGCTGCTGTGTTGAATCGGATGTGTTTGAGTAGGAAAACCACCAAACTGTGCAGGACTGGAGTTCTGCATCCTTGATTTAAATGGTGTTTAAAGTGATTGTTTATGTTTCTCTAAACAAAAGGACTTAAAGTAAACCTCTGTCCAAAGCTGATATGTTTAAATTTCATTCTACAGGCCCCCTAGTGGCCATTCTGCTGGCTCGGTTAACAGATGAACTAGGACTCTGTTGCCTCTCTGTGTGTTGTGACTCTGTGTTGAGCTGCTAGTGAGCAATGAGGGGGGAAGGGGAGGGGTGAGAACCCCCTGCTGTGAAAAACTATTAACACCTCTTCACAAAGACAGCTGTGCTGAGATAAAACAGATACCTCCAGCTTTCTTCATATCAGTCATGTCAAATGTTGCTCACCTACAAAGACGAAAATCCAGTTCACTTGTAGATATATATCTTTATATACTTGTGGATTAAATATGTTTCATGAACAAAAGGAAAAAAAGTATTGCATAGCTCAGCTAATGCAAAACAGGTGGATACTGATATGATTAAGAAATCGTTGTGCATCCCTACTTACGTTATTTTCTTTTCTCACTGTTTTCTTCTCTTTGATGTAGGAAAGGAGAAAGACAACACACCTCCTTTATTGATTTGCTGGCGATACAACATTGCCAGGTACTGCCAACCTGTGCCACCTCATCAAACCTGGACCTCACACCAACAAGGTCGGAGTGTCTAATAGAGTGGACAGTGAGTGGACACTGTTAAAAACTCCAGCAGCACTGCTGTGTCTGATCTACTCATACCAGCACAACACACACTAACACACCACCACCACGTCAGTGTTACTGCAGTGCTGAGAATGACCCACCACCCAAATAGTACCTGCTCTGTGAGGGTCCATGCGGGGTCCTGACCACTGAAGAACAGGGTAAAAGGGGGCTAACAAAGTATCAGAGAAACAGATGGACTACAGTCTGTAACTGTAGAACTACAAAGTGAAACTATCTGGTCAGTGGAGCTGATAAAATGGACACTGACTGTAGACACAAGGAGATGGACTTAATCAAGTGGCCGTATGTTTCTGTTTTGCGCCCAAACTGATTTGTACACAGTGTGCCTATTATAGCTAGGCCTTATCAGGTTTATAGGCTTATAGGCTTTATCAGGTGAGACTATAGGATTGAACAAGAATATTTAAAGTAATACTGGTGTAGTTTTTAAATCTTGCACTGGAAGTATAACTTATTTTTAGTCCTGTTATTTTTCTCTCTGATTGTTTACAGAGGCTGTAGATTGACTCAGTGTGGATTCTTCCTGAAGAGAAGGTGCAGAAAAATCCCAAACTAAAGGACAAGAGATGGAGAACATGATGGAAAGCCTGAGACAAAGACTGCAAGACAGGGATCGAGAGATGGAGAGAATACGGCAAGAGGAGAACGAGAGCCTGATGGAGATCATGAGGGAGGAGCTAGAACAGAGGGAAGATGAGATAGACAGAAAGAGACAAAAGTTAGAAAAGAGAGATGAAGAGATAGAAAAAATGAGACAAGAACTAGAGGAAGGAGATGAGGAGATGGACAGAATGAGGCAGAAACTCGAGAAGAGGGACAGAGTGATTGAGAGAATGAAACAAGAACTAGAAGAGAAAGATGAAAAGATAGAACAGAAGGATGAAGAGATGGAGAGAATAAGGCAGGAGCTTGATCAGAAGATAGAGAGAAAGAGACATAAACTAGGAGAGAAAGATGAGGAGAGAGAGAAAATGAGGCGAGAACTAAAAGAGAAAGATGAAGAGATAGAAGAGAAGGGTGAAGAAATGGAGAGAATAAGGCAGGAGCTTGAGGCAAAGATAGAGAGAAAGAGACAGAAACTAGAAGAGAAAGATGAAGAGAGAGAGAGAAAGAGACAGAAACTAGAAGAGAAAGATGAAGAGATAAAGAGAATGAGGCGAGAACTGGAAGAGAAAGATGAAGAGATAGAAGAGAGAGGTTATCAAATGGAGAGAATAAGGCAGGAGCTAGAGTACGAGAGAGACAGACAGAAACAGAAACTGCAGTGGCAAGAGGAAGAGATAGAGAGAATGAGACAAAAACTAGAGGAGAAAGAAGAAGAGTTATTCAGAATTAGGTATCTTCTCTGAATCAGTGGTCACCAGCCCTGGTCCAGGAGACCTTCTTCATTTGGATCGGATGCATCAGATGATTGTCTGGATCAGATGCGGTGGTGTTAGATAAGGCAGGGCAGCTTTGGATGTAGGTTGGAACTAAACTCTGCAGGACAGTGGATCTCTGGGGTTCTGCTTCAGAAAGCAGGATTTATGGCTTAGCCAGCTAACTTTTAGCTTACTTTAATGCATTCCTGGATTTTTAAGATTAAGAGAACTTTATTTTTATATCTCAAAGTATTTTTGAGATATAAACAGCTCTATTGATTTAAACAAACAATAATGTTGTGGGTCCAGCAGACCACTGAGTAACAAACACATCAACACAAAGGGCCGCACCGTTGTCAGTCTGTGAACAAAGTTTACAGATACATAACATTAATGCAAGTTTGGGCGACTGCTTTACATATCAGTAGTAACTAAAATGTATAAGTAACAATTAGTTATCATATTTCAGAGCCTGACTGTCTTTAAGTCAGACACTGTGATTTCTAAAGCTCTTTTACTCGCACCAACTTTACATTACTAACAGTTACATTCCTAATAAGCAATGTGAGGATGGACACCCCTGATTTTCTGAGTGAAAATAAGTTAAAACATGTTCTACTGAGAACACACTTAAGTAAGATAAACAGTTCGCTAATTTTAGTGCACAATTTCTATTTGTTTGCTGAGTTTCACATATTGGGAAAAATGAAATATAAAATGTGCCATAACTGGGTGCTGTTCACTCGGTACTGAGGGTTTGTCCAGAAACTTTTGCCCAGCCTGAGATATCCTGACATTTCATCCACTGCAGTAATTATAATAATAATTTAAACCAAGTTTGTCTCACAGTTAGAGATGCACAGATATGAGAAATGTGGGCCAATGTCATTATCCAATATTTTTAAAGGGAGAGCAATGCAAACTCAATACAACTCCTCTTTATACTTCTCTTTTGCACAGACTTTTCAACCCAGAAAGGAGACAGATGGCAACATGCCCACCTTTACTGTATATATGAAAAACAAAATTTTTATAAAAAAATTATACATATACATAACTGGCATAATACACAATTTGTTCATCTTTAAATACTAATATGTTCCTTTTTTAAAACAAAAATTAAAAAAATCAAATAATTTTCAAGTAATGAGAAAAGCAAAAACTACTGATGACACCAGTAAACATACTGCTTAGTAACTGCAACATGACAAGAATTACTGGGATGGGCTTCTTTACAATAATGTTCCATAAGTGTTAAATCATTATGTTTGATTTCCTAAATAAACAAAACATTAAACTAATTCTAAATCAAACCTAAACAATAACGTCAGTGCTCTCTCAAAGTGGCTCATGACTGACTCGTCATTTACTGCTGGCTGAATCCATTCTACTGCTAATGTTGCTTCTAGGCAACGAGCATGTTTGAGCAGTTTCTCATGACAAAGATGTGTTAAGTCTGCCCTGCAGTTACTCAGGCAGCCCACTAGATGGGGTCCCTGCACACCTTGTACTCACCACCAGAGGTCAGTTTGCCCAGAGCACTAACTGTATTGCATAGTTACTGATCATCCTCACCTGTGGACTGTTCAGACTCATCCTGTCTGTTTATACTGGGTGTTTTCCCAGTAAAGCTGTGAAGTCTTACCTGTTCCTGTGTGAAGTTCTGAGTCTTCTGTTCTCCTGTTTTGGCTCTGCTTGCCTTATGATTCACAATTTAGCCTAAAGGCTTTTGTTACTGATGCCCATGTTGGACTGAATTCTTGTTTTTTTGACTCTTCGCCTGTGAACATGATTCTGGTCTTTGCTCTGTGGCTTTTACTAGTTTTCACCCCAATAAATCTGCAAAAAGAACCTACCGATTCCTGTCACCCTCAAAGATACTGAATGTTAATAAAGAAATAACTTCACACTCCAACAGATCGGAATCATTTAATCATATTTCTGATGGAGGTAAAACGATGAAAATTGCTTTTCTGAAGAAAATTGCACGAGTGCAGAAACATGCGCCATCCAGAAGCTGCACCATGCATCATAACTGAGTTAAACATGCCCACCAAGAGATATAGTGACCATTTTATCGGGGCTTTCTTTAGCTTCAATGGGATATGAGAGCAGAAGACCCACCAGAGTGCCTCTGTTAACACCACAACACTGGACACGGCAACTCGTGGGCTCGTGAGGTTGCTAACTGGACCCTAGAAGTCAAGTCAAGTCAAGTCAAATTTATTTATATAGCACCTTTTACAACAGATGTTGTCACAAAGCAGCTTTACAAAGAATCCGGGTCCACGCCCCCAGTGAGCAAGCCTCAGCGACAGTGGCAAGGAAAAACTCCCTCAACAGGAGGAAGAAACCTCGAGAGGAACCAGACTTAAAAGGGGAACCCATCCTCCTCTGGTCGACACCGGATAACAGCACAGACACAAAACAGTATAAGTGGATACAGTTTAACACCACTGTGCAGTGCGCCGGCCGCATCTCAGGTCAGACCCTCTTAGGACAGGCAGCCGCTCAGCTCAGGGAAAGAGAGGGGGAGGGGGACGGGGGGGAAGGGGGGGAGGATACTTAGTTCAGCACCAACATTCCCAGATTACCGTCGGACAGATCTGCGCCTTAATCTAACAGGAAAACAAATTAACCAAAAGCTCGACTAAACAGGTAAGTTTTTAGCCTTGACTTAAAGATGGAGGCTGTGTCTGAGTCCCGAACACAGACTGGTAGGCTTTCCAAAGCTGGGGGGCTTTGTATGAAAAGGCTCCTCCCCCTGACGCAACTTTATTTATTCTGGGTACTAATAATGAGCAGCACCTTGTGATCTAAGTGGGCGTGTCGGTTGATAGTAGGAAATAAGGTCACTGAGGTACTGAGGATCAAGGCCATTCAGAGCTTTATACGTCAGCAGGAAGAATTTTGTACTCATGCGGAATTTAACTGGCAACCAATGTAAGGTACACAAAATTGGGCTAATGTGGTCGAATTCCTGGTTTAGCTGAGAACTCTGGCTGCAGCGTTCTGGACTAACTGAAGCTTGTTAAGGTTTTGGCTGGAACAACCAGAAAGCAGAGCGTTACAGTAATCTAACCTGGACGTGATGAAGGTGTGAACTAACGTTTCTGCATCCTGTAGCGACAGTGCATTTCTTAGTTTAGCGATGTTACGCAGGTGGAGGAAAGCTGCTCTGGTAATACTGGTAATATGCTCATCGAAGGCCAGACTGGGATCAATCGCGACACCAAGACTTTTTATAGATGTGCCTGGTGCAATTGAGAAAACTATCGAGATTAAGAGTAAACGTAGGCAGATTATCCCTAGCAGCTTTTGGACCAAGAAGAAGAACTTCGGTTTTGTCCGAGTTTAGTAAAAGGAAGTTGCTTGACATCCAGTCTTTAATGTCTTTGTACACAGTCCTCTATCTTATTAAGTTCAGTTTTGTCCTCTGGTTTAGCTGAAATATACAGTTGTGTATCATCGGCATAGCAGTGGAAACTGATGCCATGTTTTCTAATGATTGTACCTAGTGGTAACATATATAAGGTAAATAATATGGGTGCTAAGACAGAGCCCTGTGGAACACCATACTTTACTCTTGTGAGAGCCGATGGTTCACCATTTACATTAACAAACTCAAAGCGATCACTAAGGTAAGATTTGAACCACGAAAGAGCTTTACCTGTCACTCCTACTAGTTTCTCAAGCCTGTCTAATAGAATGGAATGGTCTATTGTGTCAAAAGCTGCACTAAGATCAAGTAGAACCAGTAGGGATATGTTTCCTTTGTCAGCGGATAATAAAAGATCATTTACAATTTTCACTAACGCTGTTTCGGTACTATGGTGAGGCCTGAAGCCAGACTGAAATTTTTCATATATATTACTCCTATGCAGATGGGAACATAATTGTTTTGCCACGGCTTTCTCTAAAATTTTTGATAAAAAGGGAAGATTTGAAATAGGCCTATAAAGAAGACCAGTTAACCCTTTACCCCATGAAACCATGGACCCCAGTTGTCAACTAGGTACTGTGCAGGCTGGTGGTGGTTCCATACTGGTGTGGGGTGTGTTCTCATGGCATGGGTTGGGTCCACTGGTCTGCCTGAACATGTCATTGACCGTTTCACTGCTTGGTGATCATCTGCAGCCCTTCATGGACTTCATGTATCCCACAATGATGCGATATTCCAGCAGAATAATGCACCGTGCCATTGAGTCCAAGTTGTCCAGAACTGGTTTAAGGATCATTCTGGAGAGTTAAGAAGAATGGTGTGGCCTTCAAGCTCACCCCAATCAAGAGGTCCACTCACACCAGAGATCCTGCACCTACAAACACCTCAGAGCTGTGGGTGGTTCTCCATGACTTTAGGCATGTCAGTGTATGTATAATTTCACTGGGAAATGGCTTTGTTACCCCAAGGGAACACTGTGCACTGTAGGATTAACTTTTTAAGGTGTGCCAGAAGAATGCTGCTTCTTTCATAAAACCGATGTGACTATATGATCAAATACTGGAACTTTGACTGGAACCGGATCAGATGAGACAAAAGAACTGAAAAGAATCTTCCAGAAGAGCAATGATGCCCAAACATACGTCCAAATGTTCCACACAAAATGGTTGAGTGACCACAGAATAAGGCTACTGACATGGCCATTCAAGTCCGCTGACCCCATTAAGGACCTGAGGGGTGAGCTGAAGAAGGGAGTCCAAAAGAGAGAACTTAGGACCCTGGAGGTTCTGTAGAGGTTCTGTATTGAGGAGTGCTCTAGGTTCTCCAATCTCTTTAAGCATTATGGGAGGAGACTCTGTGCTGTTCAGTGAGCAAAAGGGTGCTTAACATTTTCAGTGTGAGAATATTTTTTTCAGTGTTTGCTTGACCTTTTTACTTGTCTTACCAAGAGTGCTGATAAAATGGAGCTGACTGTGTGTGTATATATATATAGTTTATCAGTATTTTCAGCTTGTTCCTGCAATTCCATGAAAAAATAACCCATTAACTTCTAGATCATATTAAATGTTGAGTTTAACCGTTTACAGAGTGAACTAAAGCTGTATAATATCTCTCTATAAATTAAATACTATATACATAATTTTAAATGTGTATGTGTTGATATGTTCCAAGATGAGGTTAATATGAAATCTTTCATATCTAATTTATTTAAGAATTATTTCAGCTAAATTACGGTTTTATCTAACATTAATACATTTCTATCAAACCTATTAATTATTAATTACTGCATGCAGTATTTGAAGCTACACCAGTTCAACTCCATTTCCGAGACTTTTTCAGCCTATAATTCCCTCTAAAGGAATAACGCTATTTCCTTCAACATCTTCGCTGACTAAGGAGAGCAGTGCCTGATTAACACATAAAGAAAATCACAGACGTGCTTCGACTCCTTCATGATTTAATCAGTTTTTAAATATGAGACAGCTGAGTGCCAACACAACATAAACAAATAATAAAACAGTAAACAATGGATGATTTCCAAAATGACTTTCATAATTCTCCAGGATCTGTATGACAGGATGTATAATCTCGTATCCTGTCTTACATAGTAAGTCAAATCACACAGCTTGAATTTTCAGCAAAAACAGCAATTTTGATTTGACTTCATTCATACCAACAAATCTGGAAGTGGACAAAAATAAAACAAAATAAATAAATAAATAAAATAACAAAACCAAAATCTACAACTGACACCATTCTTCTTGAGATAGTGATTCTTTTTTTTCTTTCATGCTACAAAATATGAAATTGTTGATAGAAGACGATTGTGGCTACAGTCGTCAGTCCATCAGTGCTCCTGTTCACTCCTGTGAAAGTTTAAAGACACATAACATTAATACAAGTTTGGGCAGCTGCCTTATATATCAGTAATAACTAAAATGTAACTGCTGACAGTGTTCCAGGGTCTGACTGTCCTGGGGTCAGAGAGTTTATAAGCTCTTTTACTTACACACTACTGTATATTTATCACTGCTGTTAGAACAAAAGTTGGATCTCCAAAATGATGACTTTACAGGAGAAGGAAAAAAACTTAGTAACTTTATTTGGACGGTCGACTGTAGATGCTTTATAAATGCTCAGTCGGTCTTTAAGTAACATTCAACTAAATATCCATTAAATGCAACTGAACTTCAAACTCAGTGTGAAAGAGTTTAGTAAATCTATGCCTAAGCCTAACCTTAACCTCAAGGCAAAACCTTTGCTTCTAACCCTAACTCTAACCATAATGTTGTCGATAATCAACTGAACATCACAGAAAGTTTGGTAATGATTTAAGTATCTGTAGAGCATCTATAGAGGACCATCCAAATAAACTGTGAAATGTCAAAAACTGAAAAAGAACAAAACTGGAGATATAGAGTTTTGTTTGTTTGTTCACAAAAGAAATAATGAATAAGTTTTTATTCCCTTTGATTGCTTTAAATGTTAAAGTTTTACAGAAAGAAGAGTCAGTATTGATCCACTCAGCAATGACAGCTTCAAAAAACATTGATGAGCTAGTTTGTGTTTAATGTGAGACCAAATATTCTCTACAGGGTTTTATATATATATATATATATATATATATATATATCGCTGCTGTTGAAAGAAAATCTTGTATCTCCATTTTTGACGTTTTTCAGTTTTTGACAATATTTTAAAATACCCGTTGTTCTTTACATTGTATGGAAATTTCATGACGAATGGACCAAAAGAAATGACCTAAAATGACTTTGAAAAAATTCTGGTTCCATTGACTTACATTAACAGTGTATTATACACACACACACACACACACACACACACACACACACACACACACATATACCACTGTCACTGTCCAAAGAAAAACAAGTATCTCCAAAACAGTAACTTTACAGGAGAGACCAAAAACACTCTCACCTTTCAATGTAAGTTCATGTAAAGAGGTTTTATTCCAAGTGATTTTAGAGCATTTCTATTGGTCCGTTCATCATGAACTTTACACGCAGCATAAAGGACAGCTGATGAGTTGAAACGACGTATATATAGAACTCCTGTTGCTGGAAACTGTGCTAGTCCAGATTTAAACCCTGTAGACAATATTTGGTCTCACACTGCGTGAACCATTGTGTCAGCACTGTTACCTGAAACTTATCCTTCCTTGATCAGGCTGGTGTTTTATTCTCTCTTTGAGTGGACGGTCAGGACGAATGAGGTGGTCTCGTTGGGTTTGTAGGTGAAGGGCACGATGAGGTATCTTCCAGGCCTTATCCTGTAGTACTCCATCACCTCCCTCGTGGTGGAGCTGCCCCGAGACTGCGCCACCAGGGCGTTAGCGGTGAAGAAAGAGGCTGGAAACACTGTCTGATCTTTCATCTACAGCAGAGAGACAGCAAGAAAGACAGGAAGGCATTAAGAGGAGAGGCCAGCAGGAGTGAGTGTCCAGAACAATCTCAGTCTACCTCAAACTTAAAACAATAGAAAGCTGAAAAAGGAGAAACTATTTAAGATAATGATCATAAACGCAGCTGGGCTGAACACTGTTATTCCTCACGGCGTGAAGGTGACTTTACGTACCTCGGGTGGGATCTGGAAGAGAAGAGAGAACAAAAATTCAGGACAACTCCAGAAAATAGACATATAGAGTAGACACACTGAACACCTACTAGCAGGACCTGTATCACTGCAGCCTTCCAAAGCCAAAAGAAGTGGCTGAAGTTTATTTTTCCAAAGGATTTTAGACTAAATATAACAGTTTGGTGGATTTTGAAGGTGGTGTGACTCATTTCACTTGTGAAGGTGTCAGCCAGTCAGAGCAGAGCTCATTTACATGCATCAGTCTTAAACGTACAGGACACAAAACAGTCTGTTTAACTCTAAAGCCCATGTGTCAAACACAGGACACAGTCCTATTTGGCCTGCAAAATTATTTTGATTTTCTGTTCTTAGTGGCATGTTTCACTACATGCAGATGCACTACAGTCCCCAGCATGCACTGCAACATAGCCTGCATTCTGATCCCCTTACCCCACCAATAAGCTATGGGCCAGCAGGTACACAAAAAGAAGACTACCTAAAATAATGTATTTTTATTTAGAATTATTTTTGAATATATATATATATTCAATGCCTATAATTAGTACTACAGAGCACTGAAAAATCCCATGCAAATCAATATCAAATCTCAATACCTGAAATAGTGATAGTCTAATCAGCATCAGACAGCCAAAAAAGCATGATTCTTCCTAAATCTAGGCTGCTGATTGGCTGTCTAAATCAATGTTTCCCAGCCTTGGTGCTGGAGGACCCCAGGCCTTACACATTTTTATGTTGTCCTGCCAAAATACACCTGTTTCAACTCATTAAGGGCTTGTTAATTAGCTGATTGGTTGGATCAGGTGTGTTGGAGCAGTAAATTGGTCTCACTGCACTGTTATTGTACTTTATGGCTGCTGTCAAAACAAAACCTTGTATGTCCATTTTTTTCATTTTTTCAGTTTTTGGCATCATTTGAAAATGCCTGTTGATCTCAAGGAATCAAGTAAATCTCAGGAAGAATGGACCAAAAGAAACGGCCCAAAATGACTTGGAAAAAAGTCTGGTTCCATTGACTTACATTAAAAGTAAAGTACGTTTTTTGTTTCTCCTGTAAAGTTACCATTTTGAAGATACAAGGCTTTCAGTAACACTTTCTATGAATGTCACCTTTGTAAGCATCTATAAACACATTCATAACATGTTATAATGCACTCATAAGGCATTATAAACATGGCTATAAATATTTATAAAAATGCATTACACGTTATAGCCATGTTTATTATGCATTATGAATTGTTAACATAATACATTATAAGCACTGTTAATAACAAATTATAAGAGCTCATAAGGTTTTCTTCCAACAGCAGCATTATGTCCTGGTAGTTTTTCACTATTCATATTTGCACAGTCTATTACTGCACTATTCATATTTGAATTGTCCTTCTGCACTTTCTGTGTAAATAATACTGTATTTTGTACTTCTGGTAAGATTTCATTGGCTCTGTACCTGAACTCTGCACAATAACAATAAAATGGAATCTAATCTAATCTAAAATACTCAAATGTGCAGGTCAGGGGGTCCTCCAGGGCCAGGGCTGGGGCTACTGGTCTAAATTACACGCCGTATGCATGTTATTAACGTCGGCGCTTATTGGCTGTGGTCAGTAAATGTACCCACTCACAGCACCTCTCTCTCATTTCTGCTTTAAGCCACGCCCACCTTTGATTTGTAATTTAAAGAAGACATCAGTGTCGTTCAGGAATCTGTCCTGAAGTCTAGGTATCAGTTTTGGTATTGAAATATTTTACCCAGCACTGATGGACCTACATGGTTAACACTGTCCAATGTGTATGAGATGTGTGGACACTAACCGCAAAAACACTGAAGCCGATGTGGAGGTGCTCAGCGAGGCTTCTGTGCCTGTTGTCAGGTTTCTGCATGAGAGACACCAGCATGTTGAGCCCCTGAGGCTGCCCCATGTCTGGCTCTATCGCCGGGATCTTCACTCGGTACTGAGGGTTTGTCCAGAAACTTTCTAGAATGGAAAAGAACCAACACAGGAATTCCTTCAATAACTGCAGATTTAGTGATGACAGTAGTAGCTACAGTTAAACTATAAACACCCTGACAGATGGTGCTTGACCGCTGTTAGAATAAAGATATTTTCTCAGCTCAAAGACTAAAATCTGTCATTTCCTCTCTTTCTGTAACTTTTTATGCTGATTGGAGGACCTGGGCCTCTCATTCAGTCATCAGCACCGCTTAAACAAGCCTGCAGTTCTCAGCTGTTTCTGGATTAGAACGGCTAACTTGCTCCACCTGCTGGTCAGAAATGGCATATTAGATTTTAAAATTTCAAATGGTAGTGGTTTTGGGGTTTTCCCTCCTTATCATTTTTTCAGTTTTTTCATCATATTTTATTTATTCCCTTTACAAGCTGGACAAAATTTGGAAACAAATCACTTCAAATCTTTTGAAAATCTACCTTTCCGTTTTATACAGTGCGTCAGAGAGAAATCTGTGTCTGACTGATTACGCTGTGGCTTTTTTACTCTGTCTGAATTGTAATTTGCTGGGAATGATTATATTATATTGAATTATATTGTATGTAAGTACGTTTGTGGTCCATGGAGCCGCCAGCTGTTCTCTCATCCCAGCATCCTTCATACCGCGCTGTGGTCCAGCTGTTTGGGGGCGAGCCATCCAGGAACGCAGGGGTGTAACAGCAGATGTCCACATTCGCAAAGCTCCTGCAGAAATCGTCCATCGACATCCTGAAAAATGAGAATCATTTCACACTTAAAGCAGTAGTGAAAAAACCTTATCCCAACTGTGATCAATCAGCCACGATATTTTTGGTGTCTGAAGTTGACTTCTTCGGTTTTATGCTGTAGCGACAAGCTAATGTAGCTAATAAGTAATACAAGCCTATGCCCCACCAATTAGCACCAAGTAGCTAACAAGTCGTAGAAGCCTAAACCCCTCTGACTAGCATCATTATGAAGCTAATGTAGCTAACCAATTTATAGAAGCCTAAGCCCCTCTAACTAGCACCAGGTCAAGAAGCTAATGTAGCTAACAAGTAATAGAAACCTATATCTCTCTGATTAGCATATGCTATGAAGCTAATGTAACCCACAAGCAATAGAAACCTACACTGCACTGATTAGCATCATGTTACGAGGCTAATGTAGCTAACATTGGTATAATGTAGTGGGTAGCACCTCTGCCTTCTATGCTGTAGACTGGGGTTCAATCCCCCACCTGGTTAATCACCCTACACTCTACCAATAAGAGTCCTTGGGCAAGACTCCTAACACTACCTTCACCTACCTGTGTAAAAATGCTCAATTTGTAAGTCGCTCTGGATAAGATCGTCTGTCAAATGCCATAAATGTAACAAAATAGAAACCTAAACCACACTGATTAGCATCAGGCTATGAGGCTAATGTAGCTTACAAATAATAGAAGCAGACACATCATGTTTAGATGGCAGAATAATGTTTGTTTTTTGTTAGCTATGTGGCTAATACGATTTTTTAGCATGCCTGCCAACAGAATTAATGTATTTTTGGTTATATTTTCACTCTCAAGCTTTACATGAATATGGAAGATTCTGATAACTGAGAGGTTTGGGTGAGAGTGTGTGCACACGCCCAACAGTACGCTGTACCAATTCAACAGTGCTACCAGTGTTAGCTACATAGTCAACATTGCTAAGCGAGATGGTTAATAAGCCAATTTGGCTACTTTTGGCAAGTACTTTTAAGAGACACACAGGAGATATTTTTGGTGTCTGAAGTTGACTTCTTCAGTTTTATGCTGTAGCGACAAGCTAATGTGGTGGTGTGCAATTTTATTTTTATTTAATTGAATGAGTAAATTAGTTAAAAGACAAACGTTTATGCACCTACCAGAATTCTCCGTCATTTTTACTGTCCAGCAACCTTGTGTGCTGCTCTGTGCTGACCATCCTCCACAGAGGAGAGCTGAAGAACAGGTTAAACACACAACGTCAGAAGAGCACACGAGCTTCGGTCCTCAACAAAAAGAACAAAAAACCCTCTCACACGTTTCAGGCCTGTAGAGTCATGTTAACTCTTAGACTTTAAATACTACCAGACAACCTGATCTCATTCCACTTACATTCATCACATCAGCTCAGCCCTTATGAAGGTTTCTCTAGATTTCATCTGCACTTTGAGTGACAAGTGTAATAAGATATGAAGGATAGGGTAACATTATTGGTCCCCAGGGTGAAACCGTCTTAGATGTAAATGACAAAGACTATTGAAAATATGTATTCACAGCACTGCACAGTAGAACAAACATCAGGATAAAGTACAAACAAAATTCTACAAAAGTTGAAGAAAAAACAGTGATTTAGTAAATTTTGTTTGACCTGTATTAAATTTTTAAAAAGTATAAAAACGCAATACCTGATGTTTTACCTCATAAAATGTAGTTTTTGTAAAAATACACTCATTTCAAATTTGAAGCCTGCAACATGTTCCAAAAAAGTTGAGAAAGGAACATGTGTACCACTGTGTCACATCACCTTTCCTTTTAAAGGCAATCAATGATCATTTGGGGACTGAAGACACAAACTAATCCAGTGTTGAAAGCAGAATTTTTGCCATTCTTCTGTTATATAAGTGTTTATCTGCACAACCGTACGAGACCTTTGTTGTTGTATTTCGCACGTTTTCAAAAGACGGCGTCTAAAAGCAGCATATGTTGCTCCAAGATGTGTTCAGTGTTAATGGTGCTTTCACAGATGTACAGGTTACCCACTAATACTGCCCCCCCCACACACACACAATGACAGACACTAGATTTTAAACTTTACACCGGTAACAATCTGGATGGTTCTTTGCTTCTCTGGCTCAGAGAACACAACGTCCATTATTTCCATAAACGATCTGAAAGGGTGACTCATCAGACCACAGTACACGTTTCCACTGATTCTCAGTCCATTTCAGATGAGCTTTAACCCAGAGAAGTCGGCGGCGTTTCTGGACTTCATTGATAAGTGACTCCCACTGTGCAGAGCGGTTTGTCAAAGTATTCCTGAGCCCATGACGATCTCCATCACAGAAACATATTGGCTTTTAATGCAGTGCTGTCTGAGGGGTCGAAGGTCATGGGTGTTCAGTTGTGGTTTTTGGCCTTTTTCGTTATGCACAGAGATTTCTCCAGATTACCTGAATCTGTTGATGACGTTATGCACCATAGAAGGTGAAATACCTAAAATCAGCTCACTGAGGAACAATATTCTTAAACTGTTGGAGTTTTTTGCTCATGCATTTTTGGCAAAGTGGCCTCAACCCATCCTCACTCATAAAGGACTTGGCCTGTCCTGGATGCCCTCTTTATACACAAGCATAATTACAACACCTGTTTTTTTTAACCTTTCACAATATTCCTAGTCTTCGATTTCCTCCCCAAATTTTTCGGAACGTGTTACAGTCAACAGTTTCAGACTGAGCCTATAATTACAAAAAAACAATGAAGTTGACAACATTGAATCTCTTGTGTTTGTCCTGTTTTTATTTAAATACAGATCGGTGGATCTACTAATCACTGCTTTCTGTTTTTATCTGAATTTTACATAATGTCCCGATTTTTTTTAGAATTGAGGTTTGTACATATTCTATAATACAAATATTAATATCTCCCCTTCTTGTTTTCTGAGTTTAGAAGATTACCTGATATAAATTTGATCAATTAAAATGCTGAATACATTCTTTTATAGAATTGTTCTCCTTTAACTGTAAGAGTCCGTACTTGGCACTATGCCTCAGTTCCTAAAAATACATCATTTGGATTTTGGTTTTATAGTAGTTAGTAAATAATTCATAATAGATAGTGAATAATTATAGTACATACTGAGTAATTAATAGTATTTAATGAAGCATTAATTGAAGACTCTGAATAATTAATATTAGATATTGAATAATTCATAGCAATTAATGAATAATTTGTAGTAGATACTGAATAATTTATATTATATATTGAATAATTTATATTAGATAGTGAATAATTCATAGTAGATACTGAATAATTTGCATTAAATGCTGAAAAATGTAAAACATTTTCATAGTATTTAGTTTACATATCATTCATCTAGTAAAACTTGAGATTTATGACTGAATTAAAAGCTTCATGTTCACGTGGTTAAAACCAAAGAAGCTCATGTTGAGAACACATTGTTCATGTGGAGAGGTGTGAGTTGTTTCAGCATGTCATGTTGTTCTGATCTTTCACAATGCAGATGAACCACTAATGGAACTCCCTGAGTTTCCTCGTTTGGTGTTTATGTTACGTAAACGTCAGGCTGTTGAAAGGCTGCTGAAGAAACATGAGTAATGACAAAGCACTCACATTCATTTCAGTGCCATTAGGCATGATGAAAGACTGCATGACAGCAGGTTAAACGAGAATGTACGGTGTGGATCACAGTGATTTTTTAAACAGTTCTGATAGTAGAAAAGCTCTTACTTATCACTCCAGTCCCCCTTCCACTCTCTGTGTCCCCACGGGTTGAGGAGTCTCACCAGCTTCACTGATTGACCATCTTCGGTCTTCACCTGTGAAGCATACACAGTTTTTTTAACTGCAGGAGTCGTAACTGAGAGCAACACTACCCCAGTTCCCTGGATTAAAGGAGTAGTTTGAAACACCAACCTTGTGCTTCCACTAACTGGCCACTTTATTAGAAACACCTACCTTTTACTTCCACTAAATGGCCACTTTATTAGAAACACCTACCTTGTGCTTCCTCTAACTGGCCACTTTATTAGAAACACCTACCTTGTGCTCCACTGACTGGCCACTTTATTAGAAACACCCACTTTGTGCTTCTTCTAACTGGCCCCTTTATTATAAACACCTACCTTGTGCTTCCACTAACTGGCCACTTTATTAGAAACACCCACGTTGTGCTTCCTCTAACTGGCCACTTTATTATAAACACCCACGTTGTGCTTCCAATAACTGGCCACTTTATTAGAAACACCTACCTTGTCCTTCCTCTAACTGGCCACTTCATTAGAAACACCAACCTTGTGCTTCCTCTAACTGGCCACTTTATTAGAAACACCCACCTTGTGCTTCCTCTAACTGGCAACTTTATTAGAAACACCCACTTTGTGCTTCCTCTAACTGGCCACTTTATCAGAAACACCTACCTTGTTTCTGATAAAGTGGCTGGGGAATTTATGGTGACAATAACAATATTTGTAGGTTATTAATCAACCAATAAATCATCCAGTCACTCAGTCAGTCAATCATTTACTCAGTCTATAAATAAAAACCAGGATCTGATATTGTGTTACCTTGGTAACTCCTGTTACGGTATAAGCGTGACCTTCCACTATGCCATTGGGCAGCTCTGTGTTAGCAGGAGTGGCCTGAAAATACAGTTAATAAGAGGAATGAGGAATAGAAATATCTGACCAGTGTACATCACCGGAACATCAGGCACTGCACTGAGATTTGAGCTTCACACAGGAATCAGTCATTTTCATTTAGCAGATCAAATCACAGATCTGGCAAAGCAGAATGTCATGTTGGACAGACAGGTGTGTGTGTTGTGTGTTTACCCCCTGTGGAGTGCCACAGCCCATGATGGACCTGTACTGCGCTGCCCGGTACATCAGTCCCCACAGCTCAGGGTGACCCTCCCTCGGGGTCAGAGTCATGTGCACCCCCCCAGTGAAGTCCGTCAGCGCCTCAGACACAAACCCTCCGTTCAAATCCGCGTACGAGCCGCACACTCTGAGTAAACACAAACAATAATCAATCACACAGAGTTTACACCACAACTCACCAACAACTGAAAATAAACAAATAAACTAATGATAAAACAGCAAATTCATAACAAAAATGAATAATAATAACAATAATACACACCCAGATACAGAAAGTGTTTTTGATTTTAGAGAGAATGGCAAGAACGAAATGTGCTTTTTAAGACTGCTCAACTGATACTGATTCTTCTGCTTATTATTATTATTATTATTATTATTATTATTATAATAGTAGTAATTAGTAATTGTTTTAGATTACTATTTAAAGTAGTAGTAGTAGTATATGATTAATATAACAACAATAATATAATAATAATGACAATAAATATAACATATGTTGTTTACAATATTGTATATTACAGTAATTACATTATTATTATTATTAGTAGTAGTAGTAGTAGTAGTAGTAGTAATTAGCATTAGTATTAGTATTAATAGTATTAGTATTACTATTTTAAGTATTAGTATTTTAAGTACTAGTAGAGGTAGTGTATGATTAATAACAACAATAACAAGAATAAAATAATATAATGCCAATAAATATATTTTTTATGTAATTTATATATTTTTTGTTAGTTGTTAATAATGTTTGTTGTTTACAATATTATATATAACAGTAATTAGTAATAACTTTAACATTATTATTGTTGTTGTTATTATCATTGTTGTTATTATTATTAGTAGTAGTAGTAGCAGCAGTAGTAATAGTAATTAGTGATTATTAGTAGTATTAGTATTAGTATTTAAGTATTAGTAGTGGTAGTGTATGATTAATATAACAACAATAACAAGAAGAAAATAATATAATGCCAATAAATATATTTTTTATGTAATTTATATATTTTTTGTTGTTTAGAATATTATATATAACAGTAATTAGTAAAAATATAACATTATTATTATTATTATTGTTGTTGTTGTTGTTGTTTTGTTGTTGTTGTTGTTGTTTTGTTATTATTATCATTATCATTATTATTATTATTATTATTCAGTTATTTATAATGATTGGAAATTAAGCATATGGACCTACTTGGCGTACGCCTTCTCCAGCAAGGCGGGCCAGAACTCATTGCGAGTCTTGCAGTGCACGAAAATGAGCTGCCCATTGATTGTCGGCAGTTTGTCGTCTATCACAACATCAATCCACCTCCCAAACCTCCAGAACTGTGAAGTGTTATCAAAATTACAGTCAGCCAATCAGATCACAGAACAGATCAGGAAACAGCAAAGGTGTGAATAACATGTCTCCTTAGTGGCTTACAAGCTAATTTAATCATGAATTAAGTAAATATTTCATTTATTTCAAGTCGCTGCTAGGCTGAGAGTGGAACTCCACCCAAAAATATGAAAAACTAGAGAAGATAGAGAGCACTGATGAGGAGCTAGAGGAAGACTGACACAAACTGTACTTCAATAGATGATCTACACTTTTAAAAAAGATGGTTCTGCAGTGGTTCTTTAGTAAAGACTATATAGAACCACAAACACTCAAGGATGCATGCTTAAATGGTTCTTTGCATGGTGAAATGGTTCTTCAGATTGATGGAGAATGTGCTGTATATGGTTCTATACAGCACAGAAAAGGGTTCTGCTATTGTGTATGGTGTCAAACTTTTCTCAGTAGAGGAACGCTTTTCGGTGCTACATAGAACCGTATCGGTGTTGTCGGAACAAAACCTCATATCTCTCCATTTTTGTCATTTTTCAGTTTTTCACATGTTTTCACAGTACCTGTTGCCTTTTACATTGTGTGTAAATTTCATGATGAACTGACCAAAAGAAACGTCTGAAAATTGCTTGGAAAAAATTCTGGTTCCATTGACTTACATTGAAAGTAAAGTAGGTTTTCTCCTTCTCCTGTAAAGTTACCATTTTGGAGATACGAGGTTTTCTTCCAACAGCAGCGATACACAACACATTTCTCCATGAACCTGAAGAACCATTTCACCATGCAAAGAACCATTCAAGCATGTAGATGGTTCTTTCAGTGTTCATGGTTCTATAAGAACCATTGTCTTCACTAAAGAACCCTAAAAGAACCGTTTTTTTAGTGTACAGCTACAGGAGAGGGGTTTCTGATAAAATGGCCGTTTACTCATGGACTGATGTACTTGCCCTGAAGTGAAAGATTCCTGCATATTCCTTTCCGAACGACTGATCTGCAGGAATGATCTGATCCATGATGTCAGCCTGAAACGTGATCGCTCCGATCGCAGACAGGAACCAGCAGTTTCCTAAAGAGAGCACCAACACAGCCCATCAGAACAGCCGGGCTCAGCGCTTTTATCACGAATTCACGCTGTGAGCAGTCTGGACCTTACCGAGCTCTCCCTGAGCGAAGTCAAACCTGGATTCTCCATCCACAACTAGGTAAGGATCTCTCACCAGTCTCTGAAAACAGGAAATGAAGAAAGATCATCTGAAGCTCGTGGGGGGATAAGAGAGGTTTCATGATGCTCTTCATGAGTAACACTGTGAACATGCAGTACATGTGAGACGCTGCACAAGTCATGCGTAGGATAAACCTATAGGGTTATAAACTGGATTGAGCAACTAAAATTGTTTCCTTGTTCCTTGTTAAGGTTTCATATGTCTGTTAAAGGATCCTGGCCAAGTGCAAACAGTCCTATACAAGCTCAAAATACCGTGACAGCAGGTCTAGAACAACAACACTGTACCAAGTCACTTTTCTGTGGCTTTGCGGAAAACGAAAACATTCTTGATATGTTTCACTGTGTGTAAGTTCTTCTTGTGTTAATTCTAATTTTACTTGGTGTTTTTTGCAAGCCAAAGCTCACTGACCGCTAAGATAAATAGTTTAAAAATATGGTCTAAAATAAAAATTTCTTTTCACTTCTATTTAAATGATATTATTTTCTATCGTCACAAACTTCTACAGAACAAAGTTCTGGTCTTCACAAATATTTATCTTCTTCTTTTCTCTTCTGTGTCATGATTACATTCTTTGTCCTGCTGTAAAGCTGGTCTCGAACTGTACCACGAGCCCTTCGAGCTTCGAGTACAGCTCGGCTTGACCTGCCATCCTTCAAGACGCGCGGAAGGCAAGCATCTAGACTGTTCTCTGTACTGGCACCCAGGTGGTGGAACGAACTCCCACTGGCTGTCCGAACAGCAGAGTCTCTCGCTGTCTTCAAACACAGACTGAAGGCCGTCTGTTTATACAGCACTTAAATGAGCACTGAGTTAAGTATTGACTGTAATGTATTGTACTGCACTTATGTATTGTATTGTATTGTATTGTATTGTATTGTATTGTAGTGTATTGTATTGTATTGTATTGTATTGTATTGTATTGTATTGAATTGCACTGCTCTGTGTTTAACTCTGTTCCTTTTTCTCTGGGTGTCAATAATGACTTTCTGATTCTAGCAGTATCTGAGCTCAGGACTGGCTTTCTCTCTCTAACCTATTGGTAACTAGCAAAGATACTTCCTCTGGACAGACAAAGCACTTTTTGTAAGTCGCTCTGGATAAGAGCGTCTGCTGAATGCTGTAAATGTAAATGTAAGCCTGGCTGAAAACTCTGCTGGACAGTATTACAGTTTAGCAGAGTTAAATGCTGCACTGCTAGTAAAAACAGTGTACACCAGCATGGCCAGTCACCAGCAAAACCAGCATGTGTTGTGTTTTGGATGCTGGTGACAAGCTAAACCAGCACCAGACCAGCATAAACCAGCTTAGAACAGCATGGCCTGGATCCTGCTCTGTGCTTTTGTTGCAGCAGGGAAAGCTAGCCCAACATGATAAATCCAATGTTTAATAAACACACCCTCTGTGCTAATAATGTGCAATGCTAACTTCTAGCATGATAAATCCAGACTTTATCAGGATTATGGGTGTGTTTATTAATGTTGAATAGCACACCATGACAAATCCACACTTTATTAGAGCAGTAGGTGTGTTTATTACTGTATACTGCTAGGTGCTAACGTGGCTGTCTCCCAACTTTATCAGGGCAGTGGGAGTGTTTATCACTGTTTAATGCTAAGCGCTGACGTAGCTGTGTCCAGACTGTATTAGGACAGTGGGTGTGTTTATTAATGTTAACACAGCATGATAAAACTTTACTAAGACAGTTTTTATTACTGTTAAATGCTAATAATAACTCCTAACTATATTAGTGGGAGCATTTAGTAGATTTAAATATGTAAAAATATTTAGATTCAAATATTAACTATTAGCGCAGCATGAAAATTCCTTATTTTATCAGGGCAGTAGGTGTGTTTGGTAGAGTTAAATGCTAACTGCTAGTAAAGCATGATAAATCTTTACTGTATTAGAGCAGTGCCTGTTAAACATGAACTGAAACCCATAAGAGTGTTTAGTGTTTAGTAGTTTTAAATGCTTTAGTAGATTTAAATAGTTTTAAAAGCATAGTTTTTAGTAGATTTAATGCTAACTGCTAGTGCAGTATGATATACCCTGACTTTATGAAGACGCTGGGTGTGTTTAGTGGACATAAATGCTAGCTGCTATCTACCGTAGGCCTTATCCACCGCACTCTAGCCATCTCCTCGTCAGTGAGCAGGCCGGGGCCGATGGCCCTCTCGTTCGGGAGGAATGTGCTGTCCAGGAATCGGGCTCTGTTGTCGTAGAAGTCCCTGTGGAGCTGGTGGTAATCCTGTCCCAGAAACTTCTCCGGGTTTGAGCGAGAGCCTACAACGCTCAATCTCCGCTCAGTCGGGACGGGAGGAGGCATCTTCACACCAGGACAGACCTGCTGAAGGAAAACAACAACAACAAAATAAACAGAAAATATCATTACAGTTATATCACACTGGGAGAAAAATGATTACCCTGCTATAACATATATAAACAGTATAGATCAGCATCGCTGATCACCAGCAAAACCAGCAAATGTTGTGTTTTGGATGCTGGTATGCTGGTCAACCAATATGACCACACTGGGTGACCAGCTAAACCAGAACCAGACCAGCTAAAAACAGCTTATTTTTCTTTTTTTTCTTATTACATTAATTAGACACTGATGGTTAATCACTAAAGGTAAATATCATTAAACTTCAACACTGTCAGCATCAGCTGTGTTACCAGTTATGGCACATTTTGTATTATATGTTTTAGTTTTTTTTCCAATATGGTAAACCTGACCAATAAATAGAAATTAAGCCTCAATAAAACTCAACTGCAAAAACAACAGGACATGTCATTTGTCCATGGTCAAATGTGACCGTTTTAGTTCTTTCATATTTATTTTGAATCCCTTTTCATCTCATTTATGTTTTATTTATTTATTTTTACTTATTTTTCATTCAAATTTAACAATATATTTCTTTACACCTTTTAACTTTTTTTATTCAACGTATGGGTTTTTTATGTTCACAACTAGTCATGTTTTCTGTACTGTAGATTATTACATTGTGTGATGTGGATGTCCTCTACACAGTCCCACAGTCTATGTTATATTTCTATGGAAATTCCTATGGAAATGTAGCGAGTCAGGCTCCAGGCTAACGCCCTGTAGACACACAGGGTGTTGTACAGGTACAGCAGTAAAGATACAGCATGTTAATGAGCTTTTACAGATAAAAAGACCGAACGCAGGCCAAGTTCTTGGTGTCATGTTTCTCTCACTTACAGTTGTATGGAAAAGTCTGAGCACCCCCAGGTCAAATTCCATGACCTTGTTGTTGTAAAAATAGTTCCTCTACAGAGACACACTTAAATGTGAGATTTCTCTACAAATATAGGGCAAAATATTTTCTTGAGTTTAACATGTTCAAAAAAATTGTGCCACATTTTATGTTTTATTTTTTATCAGTGTGTTAAATTCAGTAAATAAGCACTAACTGTGTATTAAACTGTGCAAAATTGTGTGTCTGTAGAGGACGTTTTCACTTATTTACACCCAGAAAATCAACACAAACATGGAATTTGACCAGGGGAGCACAAACTTTAGCACAGGACTGTACATACAGGCTGTTAACGCTGGCACATCAGAGTAAATGTATAGTTTTATATACACTAAAGAAGGCTGTGAGCTCAGCAACAGTGTAACAGTCCTTTATTTGATTAAAAAGTACGTTGCAAAGGTCATAATAACAACCCTGATACAAATGGATAGAGATAAAAAAACGGTATAATGGAATTCTTTGACCAAATCAGTCATTGGTTTGTCAGTTGCATCTTTTCTGACCAGCTGTTACTGACCTTTGACCTTCTGTCACCTCCTAACTGTTCTCCTTCAGATTGCAGGGCTCTTTTTACCTGCATTGTGTGAACGTGTTCTGTTTTTGTACTTTTGGCTGTTGTTTTTTATTTTTTATACAACATTCCACTGACTGATGCTGTGATATTTTGTACACACAAACAAACAAACAAACAAACAAACAAATTATTATTATTAGCAGTAGTACTAGTAGGGGGAGTAGTAGTGATGGTGTTAGTAATAATAATAAAACAATAATAATAATAATAAGAAGAAGTAGTATTACTTTTATCATAGTAGTAGTACTTTTGTAGCAGAAGTAGTAGTAGCAGTACTTTTATAGCAGTAGTAGTATTAGTACTAGTAGTAGTAATACTTCTATAGAAGTAGTAGTAGTATTAGTACCAGTAGTAGTATTACTTTTATAGCAGTAGTAGTAGTAGTAATACTTCTATAGAAGTAGTAGTAGTGGTGGTAGAATAATAATACTGGTGGTGCTGATATTATCATTAGTAGTAGTAGTAATAATAACAGTGGTGGTGTTATTATTATTATTATTATTAGTGGTAAAAATAATAATGGTAGTGCTGATGTTATCATTAGCAGTAGTAATAATAATAATAGTGGTGATGGTGATTTTATTATTATTAGTATTAATAACCATTTAAACATGCAAATCCTTCTTTGAGTTTTTATGGTGTTATTGAAGTTATCATTATTATTATTAGTAATAATAAGAATAGTGGTGGTGATAATATTAATCCCAGGTGTGTTTACTGCTCTACTTTCAGGTTGTGACATAATCTGAACTGTGTACATTCCTGATGGCTGTGTAATAAGTATTTAATAACTGTGTGAAACAGAGGGATTAATTAAGTCTGTTCTGGTTTGGCCATGTTGTGGGTTCCTCTCTCAGACACAATGCACAATAACACACGCCTGTTCCAGACTGTGGTTTTCAGCCGGGCTGTCTGAGCCTGCTCACCTGCTGGATTACACACACTAACTCCATCATTATGGGTTCATATTCAGCACTATTATTCACTACAGCGGTGGAGGGAGATAACAGATTAACAGTGCTGGAGTTCTGAGCCTCAAACACGCTGTTTCTGACAGACAAGTGTAGAGATGACCCACACCTGTGATTCAGCGTTGCTCTAAAGTCACTGAAACACATAACAGCAGTACAGAATATGCTCCATGATGAGTCTATGGGTCCAGTCAGATATGCACATATATATTTAAAACACTACACCGGTTTGATTTTAAATTATTTTGGTCTGTTTAAATTGTTGATTTAGGCTCTGATTTACAGCTGTAACCAGAGATCAGGGCCGCTAAAGTTTCAGTCCTATATATAGTCCTGCTATCTCCTGCATCTCTATGCAACAGTGTTTATAAGTATTGTCTCTCTTAAACAAACGAACAGGTACTCAGAGGTGAGTTACACTGACTCAACTCACCTGCAGGTACTTGTTGATGGATTTGTTTCTCTTTTTTTTGAGTGTTTTTAGATAATAACACATTTACTTCTACTCAACTATGAGTGAGTAATACACACTTCTGCTGTATTATGTACAATATATAAACATATATTAAAAACATTTTTTATGTTTTTCAGTTTTTGACATTATTTAAAAGTTGTTGTCCTTTATATTGTGTGTAAATCTAATGATGAATGGACCAAAAGAAACGGCATAAAATGACTTGGAAAAAATTCTGGTTCCATTGACTTACATTAAAAGTATAGTATGTTTTTTCCTTCACCTGTAACGTTACCATTTCGGAGATACGAGGTTTTGTACCGACAATAGCGATATGCATATTTAAATGGTTCTCTGCATGGTGAAATAGTTCTTCAGATTGATGGAGAATGTGCTGTATGTGGTTCTAAATAGCACCAAAAAGGGTTCCGCTATTAAGACAGGCTTGACGTCATACCAGTAAAATTTAGAAATCTTTTTAAAAAAATGGTCCTACATAGAACCATATACAACATTTTTTCCATTAATCTGAAGAATGCTTTCATGATGCAAAGAAGGCTACTTTGAGTGTTTATGGTTCTAAATAGAGCCATTGTCTTTAAAGAACCCTCTTTTTTAGGAGAGTACAGCTGTCTCAGTCGTTTTAGAATCTTCTACAGCTCTGTTGATCATTCATATCTAACGTTTCTTCATTTTTATTTACAGCTTCATACTGGTTATACCAAACCCCTGAAATTGTTCATGATGAGCATATTAGAATAATTTTATACAGTTATTTAAAACCAAGTTGGTTTTGTTTTATTGAAAATAGTGGTTCCGTAATTCTCTTTTCTGGGTTCAGCTCCTGTTCTGCTTCACTGTTAATCACTCCTCTCACTCTGGAGCTTTAGCACCTTATTTTAGAGCCAAACGAACTTCAGTTCCTTATTTTCAAAGCCAAACAAACAAACTTCAGTTCCTGTATGAATGCATATTTCGCCAGCTTCTTATTTGAATGTTCTGCACCTTAAAGGGGAAATCCACCATTTTTCAAAATTTCCGAATAAAGTGTTTGAGATGCAAACAGAGTCATTCAGAGTGGTTCGATGAGAAATTATTCATTGCAGAGAAACTTATTGACTCAGATTTCTTTACAGTGGTGGTGATAGGAACCAGACCGCCAGTGAACCTACATGTGTCTTCTGAGTTTATATGGAATGTTGGTGATGGTAAAATTGTGGAAAAAATCTGAAATAATAAGTTTTCTTTGGGGACTATTTTGCCCTAGCACACCCTCTATGTGTCCCTCCACCATGAATGAATTAAAAATAAATTGATTAAAATACATTTTAGGCCACAAATTTATTACAAAACTTTCATAAAACAGTGTCTCAGTCATCAGGCAGTGAATTCATAACCATTTCATGTAGGAACTTTCTGTGAGGGAGCTTTTAGAGGTGGACGTCTGGTTCCTATCACCACGACTGTGAACAGTTCTGACTCTGTAAGTTTATCTAGAACAGAGCGTTTCACACCAAACCACTCTGAACCGCTCTGATTACATCTTAACCATGTAATTATTTAGGATTTTTGAAAAATTGGTGGAGTTCCCCTTTAAGTGGTGCAGCTGTTACATGCTGGTGTTTCAGCCAATTTCAACTATTTAGTTTCAGCCTCATAGTTCCTACACTGACAGATGCTGGATGTTCTAGGAAGTTCCCCTGCAGTTCTATATGTTCCTCAGTAGCTGCTACTTTTCTACTCCTGTAAAGGTAGTTTTATTGCAGTTGTTACTCCACTGCTGTGACGATACTCTAACTGGAGGACGGGTTTAGGACGCTCTACCTGTAAATAGCGTCTGATGGGTTATCTGTGTCTCTGGTCTGAGTGAATGAGGTGTGGCCCTCTTACCTGAGAGAGAAGCGGAGTGTGAAGGTATTAAAGCTGAGGAGCTCTGCTGCTGCTGCTGTAGCTGAACGGTGACCCAGGTGTTCTCGTGCTCTGTTGGCGTCTGTTGTAGCGTGACAAGTGCTGACAGGTAATCTAGGTAATCCTGAACGCTCTGAACTTTTCACTAGGTCCCTCAGGGTGTTTCCTGGTGGAGGAGGAGCTTAGAAACTGCCTGGAGGTAAACAACGTCATGTGTTTAAGAACACACTCTTACTACATACTGATCCAACCTGCTGGATTTCCCAGAAACACGGATATAACAGCACTTTCAAAGAATCAGTGGCCTTTTCAATGTCTGTTATACCTTCTCTTCTTTAAAATCTGATCATTTAAGATGGTCGATCCAACAATTAACCCCTCACCAAGCCGTGCGCCCGTCCCAAAGTTTTATTACACACTTCTATAACCTAAGATTAGCTCCATTAATTTGTCCCCCCCCAGTCCCTATAAATACTGAATAATAAGCCTTTATGTGAAGTAAACCTGGAATGTTAAGGGGTTAATAGTTCGTACTTTGTTGAGGAAAGTGCTTTGTTATTACCCTACGCTTAACCTTTTAAAAAGGCTCATCTAAAGGTGTATCTATTCCATCTGTCTGGCTACACAGTACAGTGCAAAACCAGAGCCCACACTTCATTAATAATCAGAGATAAGATCAGATAATCTACTCACAGAAGGTAGGAGGAGATTCCAAAACTGGAGTTAAAAACTTAACAGATACAGAGAAAATGAGACTCCTAACAACCATCTGAAAGACCTGGTCGACCCCAAAACTGCCCCCATCAGATAAACAGCACTTAAAGCTTTCATCTCTGAGAGAGAGGAGGAAATCAAGCTGCTTCAGATCTGAAAACATTCATATGGAAAGAAAAGATATAGATATGCATTTTTATATATTTTAAGTATGTTTCAAACACATTGCAGTCGATGCTGAATCACATTCCAAACACAAACGTATTTCAGAATAAATTACAATATTAACCAAATATATCGCTGCTGTCGGAACAAAACCTCGTATCTCCAAAATGGTAACTTTACAGGAAAAGGAAAAAACATACCGTACTTTTAATGTAAGTCAATGGAACCAGACTTTTTTCTAAGTCATTCTGCTCGTTTCTTTTGGTCCATTCATCATGAAATTTACACACAATGTAAAGGAGAACAGGCAAGTCAAAAACTGAAAAATGACAAAAATGGAGATATGAGGTTTTGGTCCAACAGCAGAGATATTTTAAAATGCATTTATTTTTTAAAATGTATGGGGAAATATTACACATAGAAATGTCTGATACATAAATAACTGTATGTAAATGTGTTTATCAAATCCATTTGAAAATGTATGAAAATATCCAGAATCCTGTCTGATGCTCTTCACTGTCTGATACCTTTAGAAATGAGTTTGTGTTCCAGTATCTTCATTTTAAATCTGATCTAATGATCCTTTAACAGGACAGAAGCGAGTGTTGTGAGTATTGATACTCTGTGAAAATGCAGTTATGATCTGATATCTTGTTTATGTGAAATACATTGTGTGTGAGAGTCTGACTGCAGACGTACATGGTTAATGTAAAGTACTGTTTAGTTACATCTGTAACCTTCATTACACACAACTCAACACATAGCATAATTATGTGACTCCATTATCATCAAAAATATCAAAAATATGTTTGATAAATACATCTGGAAAATACTTTTAAAATGCATTTTAAAATATATTTAACAAATGCCGCCATTGGTTTGTCAGGCTCCACGGCCACCAGGGGGGCCCCTAGTAACTTTTAGGTAAGTTTTTAGTTACCATCAGCACTAAGATGCTGGATCAAGGGGTTAAAAGTCACTGTTTGGTGAGCAATACTCAGTAATTCTCATTCATTTTTATGCAATTTACAGTACTAGTGGTACTCATTGTTATTAGTTAGCCTCTAATGTTACCGCACATCAGCACCTGGTTTGCTAATGACTCATAACTTAGGAATGTTTGTTTTAGACTATATATAAAATTTAGATGTATAAATATTTGGATTATTATAAAACTGATCCTTATATACACAATAGTTCAGCAAATCATTTCCATAATAATTGTTCTATTTGATCTTAGCTCTTCTTTGATTTTGGTATAATTTGATTTTGGTCATAATATTGGATGGGAAAAATAACACATATCAACAGTTCAGACTCATTTTGTAAATAATTTTTGCTATATTTCACATTTTTCTAGTATAGATATTTTTATTTGTATTAATTTTTATATTTTATTATGTCTTTTTAATGGTTTCTTACCATATTACATTTAATTTTATTTTATTTTTTCACTAGTTGCTTATTATTTTACATTTTATTTTGGCTTTTTTTTTTACTAGTTTAATATGTTCTTACGGTTTAACTTTTTATTTCAGTGTTTATTACTCTTTTCAGTGCTAGGTTTTCTGTTCTAATGCTTGGCTCCACTGCAAATGAGGATCACCCTCGATGCACTCCGAGCTCAGATAAAAGTTGATTGATAAAATAAATTAGATTGAAAATAAATAAATGTGTTATGACAGCATTCAGTCAAATAGACAGACACAAATAGTCCACATCAAATGAGGCCTCAGAGGGAAAAGATTCTCTCTGCTTTTATTTAAAAACCGCTTACAAAATATTGGTCTTGTTGGGGGGGCCACCGAAAAAGACCAGCATAGGGCCTCCAAAACACTAGAGTTGGCCTTAAGTAATCCCAGTACAGTGTGAGGGAAGTAACTGGTCATTTGTAATGGATTACTTTCTGAGTTATGTTGTGTTAAAAACATGTTGTTTGTGACAGGTTTTGAAAGTGCAGCACGTGCTGTGATGGCGTTTCTGATCAGACTGTGTAAGAAAGCAGTTTAATCCTTTCCTCTACACATCATTACAGAGTCACTTCAGGAAGGATCAAGCTTTCTAACAGTGTTTGAGTGTGTGTGGGCGAGGTGTGCGTGGGGGGGGGTGCACTAACAGGTTTGACAGCATGCCAGGATTACTGTATACAGGACTGGATAACAGAATCTTCCTGATGTTTTCACTCACACCGTCACACAGAGCTGAATTAGGAGTGAATAAAGGACATGACAGCTGCAGATGGTATACGGGTATATATGGTATAAAGAGGGGTATCAGTGTAGAAGGGTATCAGTATAAAGGGGTATCAGTATAAAGGGGTATCAGTATAGAGGGGTTTCAGTATAAAAGGGTATCAGTGTAGAAGGGTATCAGTATAAAGGGGTATCAGTATAGAGGGGTTTCAGTATAAAAGGGTATCACTGTAGAGGGGTAACAGTATAGAGGTTATCAGTATAAAGGGGTATCAGTATAAAGGGGTATCAGTATAAAGGGGTTTCAGTATAAAAGGGTATCAGTGTAGAGGGGTATCAGTATAAAGGGGTTTCAGTATAAAAGGGTATCAGTATAAAGGGGTATCAGTATAAAGGGGTATCAGTATAAAGGGGTTTCAGTATAAAGGGGTTTCAGTATAAAAGGGTATCAGTGTAGAGGGGTATCAGTATAAAGGGGTATCAGTATAAAGGGGTATCAGTATAAAGGGGTTTCAGTATAAAGGGGTTTCAGTATAAAAGGGTATCAGTATAAAGGGGTTTCAGTATAAAGGGGTTTCAGTATAAAAGGGTATCAGTGTAGAGGGGTATCAGTATAAAGGGGTATCAGTATAAAGGGGTTTCAGTATAAAGGGGTTTCAGTATAAAAGGGTATCAGTATAAAGGGGTTTCAGTATAAAGGGGTTTCAGTATAAAAGGGTATCAGTGTAGAGGGGTATCAGTATAAAGGGGTATCAGTATAAAGGGGTTTCAGTATAAAGGGGTTTCAGTATAAAAGGGTATCAGTGTAGAGGGGTATCAGTATAAAGGGGTATCAGTATAAAGGGGTTTCAGTATAAAAGGGTATCAGTGTAGAGGGGTATCAGTATAAAGGGGTATCAGTATAAAGGGGTTTCAGTATAAAGGGGTTTCAGTATAAAAGGGTATCAGTATAAAGGGGTATCAGTATAAAGGGGTTTCAGTATAAAAGGGTATCAGTGTAGAAGGGTATCAGTATAAAGAGGTATCAGTATAGAGGGGTTTCAGTATAAAAGGGTATCACTGTAGAGGGGTAACAGTATAGAGGTTATCAGTATAGAGGGTATCAGTATAAAGGGGTATCAGTATAAAGGGGTTTCAGTATAAAAGGGTATCAGTGTAGAGGGGTATCAGTATAAAGGGGTTTCAGTATAAAAGGGTATCAGTGTAGAGGGGTATCAGTATAAAGGGGTATCAGTATAAAGGGGTATCAGTATAAAGGGGTTTCAGTATAAAAGGGTATCAGTGTAGAGGGGTATCAGTATAAAGGGGTATCAGTATAAAGGGGTATCAGTATAAAGGGGTTTCAGTATAAAAGGGTATCAGTGTAGAGGGGTATCAGTATAAAGGGGTTTCAGTATAAAAGGGTATCAGTGTAGAGGGGTATCAGTATAAAGGGGTATCAGTATAAAGGGGTATCAGTATAAAGGGGTTTCAGTATAAAAGGGTATCAGTGTAGAGGGGTATCAGTATAAAGGGGTATCAGTATAAAGGGGTATCAGTATAAAGGGGTTTCAGTATAAAAGGGTATCAGTGTAGAGGGGTATCAGTATAAAGGGGTATCAGTATAAAGGGGTTTCAGTATAAAAGGGTATCAGTGTAGAGGGGTATCAGTATAAAGGGGTATCAGTATAAAGGGGTTTCAGTATAAAGGGGTTTCAGTATAAAAGGGTATCAGTATAAAGGGGTATCAGTATAAAGGGGTATCAGTATAAAGGGGTTTCAGTATAAAGGGGTATCAGTATAAAGGGGTTTCAGTATAAAGGGGTTTCAGTATAAAAGGGGTATCAGTGTAGAAGGGTATCAGTATAAAGGGGTATCAGTATAAAGGGGTATCAGTATAAAGGGGTTTCAGTATAAAAGGGTATCAGTGTAGAGGGGTATCAGTATAAAAGGGTATCAGTGTAGAGGGGTATCAGTATAAAGGGGTTTCAGTATAAAGGGGTATCAGTATAAAAGGGTATCAGTGTAGAGGGGTATCAGTATAAAAGGGTATCAGTGTAGAGGGGTATCAGTATAAAGGGGTATCAGTATAAAGGGGTTTCAGTATAAAGGGGTATCAGTATAAAAGGGTATCAGTGTAGAGGGGTATCAGTATAAAAGGGTATCAGTGTAGAGGGGTATCAGTGTAAAGGGGTATCAGTATAAAGGGGTTTCAGTATAAAAGGGTATCAGTGTAGAGGGGTATCAGTATAAAAGGGTATCAGTGTAGAGGGGTATCAGTATAAAGGGGTATCAGTATAAAGGGGTTTCAGTATAAAGGGGTATCAGTATAAAAGGGTATCAGTGTAGAGGGGTATCAGTATAAAAGGGTATCAGTGTAGAGGGGTATCAGTATAAAGGGGTATCAGTATAAAGGGGTTTCAGTATAAAAGGGTATCAGTGTAGAGGGGTATCAGTATAAAGGGGTATCAGTATAGAGGGTATTAATATAGAGGGGTATCAGTGTGGGGCTGATATGATCAGAAAAAGCTGGATGTGATATGTGAGGTAGTTAAAGAATAAAACGTGATTGGTTCCGTTAACAGGTCTATCCTGAAACAGCACTGTGTGATGTTGTAACCGTGTAGTGTTTCCTGTAGGGTTACCAGTGTGATTCAGTAGTTTCAGCATCAGGGCCAATTTTTCCGTCATCATTCTGAAGGGAAATTGCACTTGTTTTCCAGATTTCCTCATAATTGACTGGCTATGACGTAAATAAAGTCATTCCACGCGGTTTACTGTGAAACGCTCTGTTGCAGAGAAATGCACTGAGTCAGAACTGTTCACAGTGGTGGTGATAGGAACCAGACGTCCACCTCTAAAAGCTCCCTCACAGAAAGTTACTACATGAAATGGTGATGAATTCACTGCCTGATGACTGAGACGCTGTTTAATGATGAAACTTTGAGATAAAGTTTTGGCCTAAACTGTATTTGTTTTAAACTGGAGGGTGCTGTGAGGCAAAAGAAATTATTATTATTATTTTACATATCACTATTTTCCATCATCAACATTCCATATAAACTCAGAAGACTCGTGTAGGTTCACTGGTGGTTCTGGATAGTAAATAAAATGTCTATATCTGTGTTGTAGTCATGGCGACCCCTGGTTCCTATCACCACCACTGTAAAGACATCTGAACCATTTCACACCAAACCACTCTGAATCACTCTGAATATGTGTCACACACTGAATTATGGGGAATTTTGAAAATAACTGCTGGAATTCCCATGTAAGTGAAGTGACATGTTTTGAAGTACAGAAGCAAACTTCAGAGACCCAGTGTTGGGAAAAATACTTTGAAAAAGTAGTGGTGGCTGTGTATGCAGTGATGTGTTCCATGTCAATACATAAAAAGTAACATATTCAGAATACAAATATATTAGAGTACATGGGGAAAACTGAAAGCTGTAATTTTGATTTAATTCACACTGGTTACTGGTTGGCAGTTTCATCACGTAATTCTTTTGTTAATATGTTACATGAAAAAATGAATACCAAAATGATTATAAAATTCTCAAAATTAATTTGTCTCTCATTGTCTGCTTCACTCCACTGCTGCGTCCATAATGCTACTGACTTTTCATGGCCTAAGCCAACACTCTGCCATTTCCCATTTACAAAATCTTGCTAATTTGACTATAAAGTGAGCAGCTGTTTCAGTTAATTACATGTATGTAACTTGCTGCAAAATGCATGCACAAAGGTACAACACTAAACCTAAGCTAATCACTTGTGAACAAGTCCACTACTAAGGGGCCCTTTTGATTCATCCCTCAAAGAAGTTTACTAACACTGAGATTAATAACTGATCATCACATTGATTTATCAGTCTACTCAGGCTTTAGCAGAGCTCAGTAACACAGATTAATAACTGATCATCACATTGATTTATCAGTCTACTCAGGCTTTAGCAGAGCTCAGTAACACTGAGATTAATAACTGATCATCACATTGATTTATCAGTCTACTCAGGCTTTAGCAGAGCTCAGTAACACTGAGATTAATAACTGATCATCACATTGATTTATCAGTCCACTCAGGCTTTAGCAGAGCTCAGTAACACTGAGATCAATAACTGATCACATTGATTTATCAGTCCACTCAGGCTTTAGCAGAGCTCAGTAACGCTGAGATTAATAACCGATCACATTGATTTATCAGTCTACTCAGGCTTTAGCAGAGCTCAGTAACACAGATTAATAACTGATCACATTGATTTATCAGTCTACTCAGGCTTTAGCAGAGCTCAGTAACGCTGAGATTAATAACTGATCATCACATTGATTTATCAGTCTACTCAGGCTTTAGCAGAGCTCAGTAACGCTGAGATTAATAACTGATCATCACATTGATTTATCGGTCTACTCAGGCTTTAGCAGAGCTCAGTAACGCTGAGATTAATAACTGATCATCACATTGATTTATCGGTCTACTCAGGCTTTAGCAGAGCTCAGTAACGCTGAGATTAATAACTGATCATCACATTGATTTATCGGTCTACTCAGGCTTTAGCAGAGCTCAGTAACGCTGAGATTAATAACCGATCACATTGATTTATCAGTCTACTCAGGCTTTAGCAGAGCTCAGTAACACTGAGATTAATAACTGATCATCACATTGATTTATCAGTCTACTCAGGCTTTAGCAGAGCTCAGTAACGCTGAGATTAATAACCGATCACATTGATTTATCAGTCTACTCAGGCTTTAGCAGAGCTCAGTAACGCTGAGATTAATAACTGATCATCACATTGATTTATCAGTCTACTCAGGCTTTAGCAGAGCTCAGTGACACTGAGATTAATAACTGATCACATTGATTTATCAGTCTACTCAGGCTGATTTTAAAAAAGTGTTTCTTTTAAAGATTTATTTTTATATATCATACATTTTTTTTTAATTAGCAGGAAAGTATTCTAAAAGTATTCTCCTAAAAAAGTATGTATTCTGTATTCTGAAGGCTGCCTTTATAAAATGTAACTTGGACGAACACAGTTATTTAATTTCTGTATTCTGAATACCTGTATTCTGTTACATCCCAACCCTGCAGATACCAAACCTGTCAAGACTGAAAGATTACATTTGGAGTGAGTAAGAAAAACTATTTATCAGGTTTCTGTCAGACTTTATCAGTGATTTCAAATATGTCTTTAAACAGTAATTTGACCTTCAGTTCACAGTATCTTGGTCTCTCCTAATTCAGAGAGAGAGAAGTCTTGTCTTGTATGGCTGGAAATAACTGCCTGGCGGTGTTGCAAAGATGGCTGCTAACTTTGGTAGTGGTCAGCAACCCTGCTGTTGTAAATGTATTTACATTTAGAAGTTTAATTCTAGTCCAAACACTACTAATACACTCTCATTCTCACCCATGAATTCCTTAGATCAACACCAGAGGTCACTGTCTTCCAAACAGACAGTGTTAATGCTGCAAGTCTGCACATTTTCAGCATCTGCTTTTGTTTTATACTGACTGTCCACTTTGTCAGAAACTCCTCTCCAGTGAGTGGAAACACAAGGCAGGTGTTTCTAATAAAGTGGCCAGTTAGTGGAAGTACAAAGTAGGTGTTTCTAATAAAGTGGCCAGGTAAGTGGAAGTACAAAGTAGGTGTTTCTAATAAAGTGGCACCTTGGTGTATATCATTAAAGGTACAATCAACCAGCCAGCAGTTGATTATGCACTGATTAGATAAAAAAAATCATAAACTAAACAATCTGGCTAAATACAAATGTAACACATTGAGAGCAAAGTAATCACATCAGACCTCACTGAGTCTTGACTTGTAGTATTGTTTACTGTTCTGCATCTGTCACATCACCAGGAAACCTGACTCGAAAAGCCTAGTTGATTTTACCGGCTTTCTCATAGCAGATAAACGTGAGATACTGTGAGCTTCTGTCTGTTTCCTGAGCCCCTCCTTCACCTGCCTGAACAGGAAGAAGAGATTCCAGAGGGGATGAAAGTGAAAGTGCTTCTGAACAGAGAAAATCTGCATGCGTTTCTTCTGCAGCCGCCCTATACAAGGCTAAACTTTTTGAATGAGATTGCATTTGTAGTTGTATTTGATGTTTTCAATGTGTTTTGTCTTCAATCTGCTGGATCAGCCCACCAAGCGTCAAGGAGGAAGACAGGTAAACTGTAGGAATGCACTGCATGCACTGTCCTCACAACACGGCATAAAACATGGGGGTTGATTTTGTGCAGAAGTGGGGGGACAACAGGTTTGGGGGCAATTAAATCTGTAACTTTCAGCTAACAACACAGTGCTCTTTAGACATACCTCTGAAGTGTCACATTCTCGCACTGCGGTCAGATCTCGTGGTCTTTTTAAAAGAGTATTAGTGAATGTACACTCCTGTGCAAAAAAAAAAAAATGGGCCAAGCCCAAATGGCAAAACATTATGCTTTTAATGGTCTTAACAACAAATCATTAATCAGTAAATTGGTAAGAATTAAAGAAATAGCTGCAGTGAGTCAGTGTGGAGAGTTTTCCCTTTGATTTCTTTAAGTGTTGTAGTTTAGTGTTTAAACCTGCAGACAGTCTTTTACAGACAGAAGAGTCAGTATTGATCCACTCAGCACTGACGGCTTCACACAGCTGAAAAACACTGCTGAGCTAGTTTGTGTTTACGGTGAGACTCCGAGCAGACCAAACCCATCAGTACACACCATTGGTATGTTGGTTACGGGAGTGTATGTATAGTATAGAGTTGGCCATTGTATGCTGGGGGACATCTTGTGGTCATATCCTTGTTCTACATCAGGGGAGTTCAGCAATAGAACAGAAGGGCTTATCACTAGTAACATCACAGCTGTGATTAGCATGTGGTTCGGCCCTAGACTGAACTGCCCGCTCAGTACGACACTACACTGACCTGTGTACCAGAGTAAGTTTTGACTTCTTGAGATGTTCAGGTATGTAGCACATATACTATAAGATAACACGTAACATTGCTATGGTGAAAATGTGAGACCCTGCCAGTCTGCAGTGACAGCAGAGGAGGGTAAAGTTCAGCTCCTCACTGCTGGGCTTTAGTTACATTTAGGGCATCATATGATCTTCAAAGAGGGGGGCAATTATTTATTATCACCCACCCCTAATTCTTCAGTGATATGAAGCTGAAGTCAGATATTCACCAGATTCTTGTTCACATTTTCCCGTTCCACCTTAAATGGAGCAGCAGTTACATTCTGCCGCTTCAGGCGTCAGAACTGCTGGACTATTTAAGGTGGAACATGAGATTAAGGAGACATCAGCATTCTACACTCTCAGAAATGAATGTATGAAACTGTCACTTGGGGAGTACCCCTCAGGGAAAAACGCAGCACCTTTAGTCAGGGAACATAACTGAACCATAATCCACTGAAATGATATGTTCTAAGCTGTACTGACTCCACACACCCCGTCTCGTCTCCAGGCTTTTATTTTACTGTTCTGTTTAAAACATTCGGTTATGAAAAGGTACAAATACGAACTTTTCACCTGGAAACACTTATTTAAGGTTCACAATCAGACCTTAAAACCACTGTTGGAGCTTTGAGGGAACATTTACACTGTTTGTACCTTGATGAACGAGAAATGTACCTGAACAGAACCTTTATTACTAACAGTGTGATTTTTTCAAGCTTGTTATAAAGGAAAGAAACAAAATACACTGAAACGACATTAAACTAAGATAAAACTATGGTTATCATAACTTTTAACAGAGAAAATTCTCACATTTGTGGGTTTCTTTGGTCTCTTGCACAGCATCTTGCCGGTTTGTATTTTTTTCTCATAACAATCTGAAAAACCTCTATTTGGAAGTTCATGTAGCTCTAACACTTCGCCCTACCCCTCTATCTCAACAAGAATCAGGACACCCTACCCCTAGATGTGAATACGGAAAACAGATGACTAAGGGCTAAATGGTAGGGGTGAGGGGCCTTAGTCTATCTCCGGTAGCTGCTCAGTTTAGGTTACAGGCTCCATAGTCAACTACACCCAGCATGAGTTCACTGTTAACCAGCATATTGATGGCATAGTATAATGTAGCTAACATTTTTGATAGAGACAGCCTTTTATAATGTATGTTTTATATGTGCTTTTCAGTAATCAGTGAGGACAGAGATGCAAAAGAGACAAGCAGAGAGAGAGAGAGAGAGAGAGTGAGAGATAGGTCAATTGAAATTAATTTAAAACTATCACTTGGTGTAGTGTAGGTTTCAGCATGTATTTTCAGCTGAAAATGAAAATATAAATAAGCAGTTAAATGATTACATAAATAAACTTAAACAGAGAACCTGGAGTCAAATCAATTTCTAGAAGAGTAATAGCAAGCAGTTTATAGAAGAATAAAGGGATGGGGAAAGAACAAATGAAAGGGAAAGGTGTATAACAGTTATGGATGCATAAAAAGGAGCGATTATTATGGTTTGTGTAATACTTATATTTGACAAATATTTTATTCACAATGAGATGTAGGTCACATTTCTGCAAAATTGACCTCACTAAAATTCTGATCCTAGTTATTGCATAGATTCAGGATAACCTGTGTGTTTCTGTTGCTTTTATACCAATCTTCTGCGAAATAAATGATTGCTGGCATTGCTATGCCAGGTTCAGCTCACTTCTCTTCAATACTTGCCACATTAACCTGGATGTCCCATTTATTGCAAATAATAGGAATAGTGAAACTACTGATGGCTTAAATGGGACTTTTGAGAGATCAAAGTAAATAAACAATTGATTCAGAAAAAGTTTTGATCTTTCGAAGCATTCGAATCAGCACCCATCTGATGATGCTCAGTGCAATGCTGGTTTTTAGACCACAGAAAAAGCACGTTTTTTCATAATAGTGTTAAGAAGCAAACTGACAACAGACATTCAGCCTCTTGTCTATATTATATGGTTATTATAAACATAAACAGAACAGGAAGGTAATTTTATCATTTTAAATAAACACAAATCATCTTTATTGAGAAACATGTTCTGTTTCACTGTCCTATGTTAATAATCTGCAAGCTAATAATGAAATATTATTATTATTTTTTATTATTATCATTGTTAAACATAAGCCAGCAGCAACATTTAACATCTAAATATTTCTACATTCTAATATCTACTTTATTCTTACAAACTGAACTAGGTTAAACTGACCTGTCTAAGAAGACCTATCTCAGAGGAATCAAACGAAGAGTGGAAAAAGAGGAGAAAATGGAGGAGAGGGAAAAAATCTTAGAAGAAAGAGAAAAGCTTCTGAATCAGAAAGAAATTCATTTACAAGAAAGAGAAAAACATCTGGATGGGAGAGAGACTCGTTTATGAGAGAGAGAGCAGCGTTTGGATAGGGAGAGAGACCCTGTTTGGAAGAAAGAGTAAAGCACCTGGATGGGAGAGAGCGACAAAGAGACCCAAGAGAGCATTTGTGGGAAAGGCTACGCGGAAGAGAAATGGATCTGAATTTGAGAGAAAGAGACCTGGAAATGAGACTTAGAGATCGAAAACTAATGGAAAGTAGTGTGATAGGAAAACAATCGCCGACAGAAGGAAAACCCACTGAACACAGTGAGTGAAGTTATAGCCTTTTCACCTGGAAGTTCCAGGACAGGTGAACCGGTTGATAGTCACTTTCTGAGCTGTGGAACCCTTTAGAATGAATGTTCTTCTGTGAACATTGTGAAATGTGAATATCAGCTGTTTCACCTCCTACAGCCTTAGAAACACCTTCTTCTGTGAAACGCTCTGATTCTCTACGAACTTTAGGTGCTATTCAGGCATTTACATTTATTACTGAAGTACATTTATATTTCTCTAATTACTGTGATGTTGTAATTTTACAGAGTCTGACACTTTTCCCCCAGAAGAAAGTTTTCCATTTACCTTCCCCAGCATGAAAAGAAGAGGAAGCACTGATCATCCCCCAGCCTGTAAGTCACTAGTCTGTCAGATTGTGAGTCACTGGTCATTATTCAATTGTCTTGATTTAACGATGTTACCATTAACTTAAAGGGGAATACCACTGACGTTTTAAAATCTCTGCATAATTAAATGTTTAAGATGTAAACAGTCATTCAGAGCGATCTGATGCGACATACTCTGAATGAACCTCTCTGCCTCTGATTCCCTGACTCTTCAAGCCCTGTGCTAACATTCAACAACCATGGGCTCCTCTAAGCAGCTGAGGATGTGAACATGAAGCAGACTGATGCCTACAACGAAGGAGAAGAGTATAAAAAGAACTGCTCATATTCAAAAGGCAAAGCAAAACCCCCACATGACAGCAATGACCTGCAGGAAGGTTCTGCATAGAAGAGTCACCAGAAAAAAACCTTACTTCATCACATAAGTCAGCGTTGAAGGTGTGCAAAACAAATACTGTGGAGTGATGAAGTAAAAATGGATCTCTGGCTACAATCACCAGAAGTATGTTTGGAGGAAAAAAGGAGCAGCATCGGATTGAAAAAAACACCATGCCAACTAAGCATGGATGTGGATCTGCAATGCTTTGGGGTTGTTTGACAGCCAGTGGCTCAGGAAAAGCTGCACGGATAGATGGAAGAAAAGATTCCACTAAATATCAGGACATTCTGGAATGTGATGACAACAGTAGATAATTCACTCACATCCTCAGAAGACGCTCCTTCACCAAGTTTAGACCGAGTTCTCTTTGAATTCTCTTTCAATTATCAGATTCATCTGCTTGGGGAAGAAGTCTGAAACACAACCCACGTTACAAAATGTGCTTCCACATGTTGTGTGCAATTACACATTTCCACCAGAGAGGTCTCCAAATCCCCAAATCCTACATAGTTTGGCTTTAATTGGTGTTATATTATCTGAGCAATGCTGTCTAGAGCTACTCGTATGATTGAAATGCATACAACTGCACTGAAACTGTGGAACCGTACTGCTTGTTCCATGTAGTAACTAAGTTTTTCTTTGCCTGCAGTTGGAGAAGAAAAAAGCCCACCGAATCCTGAGAAACCTGCGACTGAACCTGAAACTGCTGCCCAGTGTGGAAGTTCAGTCTAGAGATACTGGAGATGACACCAGGAATCATGTTGGAAGCTTTTAACACAACTGTAGTTTTTCCTTTTTCCACATCATTTTTTTATTTACATTTTTTTTTATTTAATCTAGCAGAAACTAAATATTAGTCCCACGTAACGAGTCTCAAAAGATTACAAAGGAACACATGCACCCTTTAGTTCTGCTGGACACCACCATCCCAGCAAATTTAATAATACATTTTTGAAAATTACCCTTAAAAAATAAAAAAGAAAGACCATTTCAGATTCAGCCTTTGACAAACTGAGCTACAACAGCTTTGCTATCAGACAAACAAGTTGGCATATATGGATTTTGGTTCCACAAATGTCGACTTTTTGCCCCGTTTTGTCAGCCTATGTGTAGGATCAGTGGTTGTGATTATGTTTGTGTGTGGTTTTGGATGCAACTTTGAGAAATCAGTGTGTGAGATCTGATCAAACTAAGCAACTAAGATTTCAGGTGTCCGAAATTCATCTGATCGTCCAGCTGCTCAGTTGGAGCCTGTTTGGGAAGTTAATTGCTTCCCTTCTCACACTGCACTTCAGGCAACTACCAATGAAGCTGAAATGCAGCCCCTTTATGAAATTCAGTCAGTTATGACCAAATTGGGCTGAAAATCACAGTGTCTGCCTGATGTAAGATTACGTAACATATAATGTGTGGACTAAGCTCTTACCAATACGAACACAGCTGCCCAGTCTAATAGATTTCCAAGCCTGTAATTTGATTATATTAGTCCTACATCCAGCCTATAGGGACACAAACAGAATTCACCATTTTATTATTTTCTAACCTGTTTAGAAACATTATGGTCATGTGCAGTTTTTTCTCTGAGCCCTAATTAAAACACACCATATGAAGGGCTGCTTACTGAATAAATGATACTGTATACATATTATATTCAGGTCTGTTCATTTCAGAATATTACAGATTGCTCTTAAATGGAAATTTATGCAATTTGTTGGGTTTTAAATGTCTTTTTTGTCCAGCATATGTCGTCAGTGTGCCATGTTTTGAAACAGTGATTTGTTTTCTGGTGTCTTTGGTTCAACTGATTCAGAGTTTCACAAAGCCTCCTCTCTTTGTTTCTTTGCGATGGCTTCTTTTCAAATACTCTCAACTGGCTCTCCTATAGAGCTGAACAGTGACCACTCACTTTTTCAGTGGCTCCAGTTTATTTTCTCCATGGACGTTTTATAAAATCCTTATATGAAGAATTTTAAGCACCCAAACCAGGCCACTGTGCATTTAGATGAATCACATTAACATTATCAACATCTTTTCAGAGCAAAAAAGGTTTTTAAAAACACACACAAAAAAAATACATTTCTCACTACTGTTTTTCTCTATATATTTGTTATTGTTGTTTACATTATAGTGTGTATATATATATATATGTATATATATATATATATATCACATATAATATTATGCACATACAGCATTTGCTTTTGGCTTCTCTGGTTTTGTGGGTTGTGATAGCTGCCTATAAGCTACTCACCACTACAGAAGCATATCAGCAGCAAACTTAGAATGAAAATGTAATATGTAAAATGTATGTCTTATGTTTGAATTTAAATTTCGGGCTCAAAATGAAAATGTTGGGCACAAAATGAAAATTTTGGGCTCAAAATGAAAATATTGCCATGCAGATCTACCTGCTGTTTAAAACCAATATGCTTTTATCTCTGGTTGAAGTATACATGAACTGGACAAATGTTGTAATATAACATTTTGAACAATATACAAGAAACGACCATCAGGATTCACATGTATTGTCTAGCTAGCTTAGCTTTCTGCTGCTAGCAGTGTGTAGGGCTGTATTAAGCTTAATGTCACCACAGAACATCAAAAATATTGAGTAAACACAGATTTGTTGACTCATATAAAGACTATGACATATTTGTTGCCTATATATGTCAATATGAAAAGAAAGGAGCGATTGAAAGAAGCTCACTCTTTCACCAGCATGGAAAAGAAAAAAGCACAAGACTGATGTTGCACTGCTACTATAGCCTCTGAACACAGAGCCTACACAACCACTTCAATCCAACCGCATTTTCATTTTCCTGTCATTGACATGATGTTTATTTTTGTGTCTAAGCCCATTATTTTCCCAATGATAATTAAGTGGACTATCAAAAAAAGGTATTTCAGTTATATAAAATTCTAAATAAAATAGTTAGGCAGGATTTTATGTGTAAAAAAAAAATCAAAAATAAAAACCATGTTGGAAAATAAGGCAACATTAAAAGTGCTCAAGTCACTGAAACACTTTTACGCAAGTTCTTACTTCCTCAATGTCAGGTGGCACAACCAAAACAAAGCACTTTTATTTTGACATGCTTTTACGAAAGAGGGGCCAGGGCACTGTATCATAAAGAAGACCCCAAGTGACCTTCAGGGTGCAAAGCCAAGGTCACAGATTTAGTAAAATGTGACGTTTGAGTCGGAACAGTTGAGTTTACTATGTCCATGAAATGTGGAATTATTATAATATGTTATAATAATGATAGTAATTATATATATTATTATATTCCCCAAGTGACACATTATTATATAATTATATTATATTATATAATTATAAGTATACAATAATATTATATAATTATATAATAATTATTATTATATGATGTTTATTTATTTTAAAAAATGTAAGAATAAGTAGCATTTTCTTTTAGATTTTATGAAGTATATACACTATATTGCCAAAAGTATTCGCTCGTCTGCCTTCACACGTATATGAACTTGAGTGACATCCCATTCTTAATCCATAGGGTTTAATATGATGTTGGCCCACCCTTTGCAGCTATAACAGCTTCAACTCTTCTGGGAAGGCTTTCCACAAGGTTTAGGAGTGTTTATGGGAGTTTTTGGTCATTCTTCCAGAAGCGCATTTGTGCAGTCAGACGCTGATGTTGGACGAGAAGGCCTGGCTCGCAGTCTCCGCTCTAATTTATCCCAAAGGTGTTCTATTGGGTTGAGGTCAGGACTCTGTGCAGGCCAGTCAAGTTCTTCTACACCAAACTCGCTCATCCATGTCTTTATGGAGCTGCTTTGTGCACTGGTGCGCAGTCATGTTGGAACAGGAAGGGGCCAAACTCCCCAAACTGTTCCCACAAGGTTGGGAGCATGAAATTGTCCAAAATCTCTTGGTGCTGAAGCATTAAGAGCTCCTTTCACTGGAACTAAGGGGCCGAGCCCACCTCCTGAAAAACACCCCCACACCATAATCCCCCCTGCACCAAACTTTACACTCGGCACAATGCAGTCAGACAAGTACTGTTCTCCTGGCAACCGCCAAACCCAGACTCGTCCATCGGATTGCCAGACGGAGAAGCGTGATTGGTCACTCCAGAGAACACGTCTCCACTGCTCTAGAGTCCAGTGACGGTGCTTTACACCACTGCATTCGACGCTTTGCATTGTGCTTGGTGATGTAAGGCTTGGATGCAGCTGCTCAGCCATGGAAACCCATTCCATGAAGCTCTCTATGCTGTTCTTGAGCTAATCTGAAGGCCACATGAAGTTTGGAGGTCTGTAGCGATTGACTCTGCAGAAAGTTGGTGACCTCTGCACACTATGTGCCTCAGCATCCGCTGACCCCGCTCCGTCATTTTACGTGGCCGACCACTTCGTGGCTGAGCTGCTGTCGTTCCCAATCGCTTCCACTTTGTTATGATACCACTGACAGCTGACTGTGGAATATTTAGTAGTGAGAAAATTTCACGACTGGACTTGTTGCACAGGTGGCGTCCTATCACGGTACCACGCTGGAGTTCACTGAGCTCCTGAGAGCGACTCATTCTTTCACTAATGTTTGTAGAAGCAGTCTGCAGGCCTAGGTGCTTGGTTTTATACACCTGTGGCCATGGAAGGGATTGGAACACCTGAATTCAATGATTTGGATGGGTGAGTGAATACTTTTGGCAATATAGTGCATTTGTTCTTTACACTGACAATATCCACAGCATGCTCAGAAATGTCTACAGAGATGTAATTTATAATAATAACAGTAACCTATCATCATATTGCCTATCCCTACACTGAATTTAGTTATTTGCTACTGGAATTAGAGCACTGTGGCTAAATTACAGCTGTATTTTGTTTTAGCTGGTCTTTATGCTAAAAGTCAGCAGCAGGCTGAATGATCTGTGACGCATAAAAAGTAATGAACTCTATAGAGCTGCCTGTTCTGTCAACCAGTACCAGATTCACAGTGACTCTGAATGTCATGCTTGAACCTCTCAATGCTGACTTAGCTTCTTATTCAAATTTCTGCTCCATCTTAAATAGTGCAGCAGTTACATGTTAGCGTCCATCCAGGTGTCTGAACGTAGCTGCTACCTCATTTAAGGTGGAATAGGAAATAAGAATCAAAAGCTAACTTCAGCTTCTTCTAATCACTCTCCACTGTACCAGTCTCGGCTACAGTCAGTAAACCAGGTGTGGCCGCTGGTTTAACCCTTAAATAAGTACAGATGAACACTAGGATGTAACATTTATAGTTTGTCTGAGCGTTTTTGTGCTTATATATGGAAGCTCACAGTAACTGGCCCAAAGCTGGGAATTCTACCGACTCTTTCAATTACCCACTTTGGAACTGACTATTATGGATTATTTAATCAAAAATCTAATTCATGCACTTTTCCCCACTTATGCCAAATGTCTCGGAGTCGGGGCTAGCCGCCCTGAGGGAACTTCAGTACTCTAAACGGTCTCAGAGTCAGGGCTAGTGGCTCTGAGGGAACTTCAGTACTCTAAATGGTCTCAGAGTCGGGGCTAGCCGCTCTGAGGAGCCGTCAGGTGGATAAAACAGAGAGTAAAAATTAGTTAGTAGTTAACATACTTTTTCATTTTCTTTCTCTCTCTTTCTCTCTTTCTGTCTCTCTCTCTCTTTCTGCAGTAGCAAGAAAAAGTTCGGTACTTTCTCATTTATTAAAGGCATATGGACCTTTTTCTATATGCCTTTCCAAAACATTTGACATTACAGCCTCAAACGCAACAGTAATTTACCTTTATTAACCATAGTTCGGTTCAGACTGTTCTGTTTGTATTTACTGCCTCTTAAAACGAGCTGCTTCTATTGGATGTATGACTGGATGGCTGCCTGGGTGTGTCTTCCACCCAGGAGGACAGCCAGAGCCGGTTTATGAGAAGCCTGGCCATTTCCTATTCCCTCTGTTATAACATAAACAGGACTGCTAAACAGCAGAGGGCGCCTGCGAGTGAGTCCTCAATGAATGGGAGTAGAATGGAGCCCAACGGCTAAAAACGGAAAGTTCAAATAGTTTCTAATCACCCAGAACTTTCCTTTAAAGGAGGTGGATGAATTTCACTAAAAAGCAAAGAAATCACACCTGTATGTTTCCTTTTTCTACAGCAAACGGGTTTGGGGCAGCATAAGGCGGGCATTACTGCTAGAGAGTGATGATTGATTGGCGAGCGGAGCAGCTCATTGGCTGTTCGCGCTCACTGATGTCATGAACGTACATGAGGTGCTGTTTCAAACTCCTATAGCTCGAGTTTAAAAGCTCTTACAAATATAACAGCAGTGTTAAATGTTTTATGCTGCTCTGTGTTCAGGAAATTATTGTATTCTTTTACTCTAAAAATGTTTAAGTATTTATAAACTATGATTTTGCTCAGATGCTCCATATCAGCCCATTCATTTTGGACTCACTCGGGAGCGCCCTCTAGCGTTTGAGAAAACCGGAAGATTTTGCAGAGTGGAAATTCTCCTCTCTACAAGTTCTCTGCTACAGCCAATGTTAATGTTTGGAGACATTCTGATTTGGTCTATTACCTGTTAGCTACATTAGCCTTGCAGCTCCACTGCTAAAACTTAAAACGCAAACTTCAGACACCAAACATGTCTTGTCTGAATGGCTGCATTTGAAGTGAGGAAGGAGAGCTACATAAATTTGCTGAATTTTACTGAACTCTTGCTTTAGCATGATTTAACATAGTGGTCAGCAACCTTGCTGTGGTACATGTGTCTAGATGTTAGTTCCAGTCTAAACACTACTAATACTTTCCAATTCTCATCTGTGAGTTCCTAAGATCTCCACTAGAGGTCACTGTCTCCCAGGCAGTGTTCATGGTGCACAATTGTCCATTTTCAATGACTGCCTTTGTTATACCCTCCCTGTCCACTTTATCAGACTCTCAACCTAGCAGTGACACTGACGTGTGTGAAAACTCTGTGACTGATACACTCGCACAAGCAGGTGCGTGTTCATAGGTGTTTCTAATTAAGTGGCCAGCGAGTAGAAGCACAAGGAGGGCGTTTCTAAATAAGTGGCCAGCGAGTGGAAGCGCTAGGAGGGCGTTTCTAATAAAGTGGCCAGCGAGTGGAAGCGCAAGGAGGGCGTTTCTAATAAAGTGGCCAGCGAGTGGAAGCGCAAGGAGGGCGTTTCTAATAAAGTGGCCAGCGAGTGGAAACGCAAGGAGGGCGTTTCTAATAAAGTGGCCAGCGAGTGGAAGCGCAAGGAGGGCGTTTCTAATAAAGTGGCCAGCGAGTGGAAGCGCAAGGTGGGCGTTCCTAATAAAGTGGCCAGCGAGTGGAAGCGCAAGGTGGGCGTTTCTAATAAAGTGGCCAGCGAGTGGAAGCGCAAGGTGGGCGTTTCTAATAAAGTGGCCAGCGAGTGGAAGCGCAAGGTGGGCGTTTCTAATAAAGTGGCCAGCGAGTGGAAGCACAAGGTGGGTGTTTCTAATATAGTGGCCAGACAGCAGTTGACTATGCATTGAATAGATTAAAAAAATATATAAACTAGACAATCTGGCTGAATCAGATGTAATGGAGTGTATTACATCTGATAAAGTAATCATACCCGACCTTATTGAGTCTCTGTAAGTACTTTTTTACTGTTCTGCATCAAACATATCAACAGGAAATCTCGCTCAGCCCAGCAGACTTTACAGACATTACTGTGAGAGAAAGAAGAGCTGCTGTGAGCTGCTGCCCGTTTCCTGAGCCCCTCCTTCAGCTGCTTCGCCAGGGCGGAGAGATTCCAGAGGGAACGAAACCGAAAGTGCGTCTGAACGGGGAGCAGTTTCAGGCGTTGTTTCTGCCGCCATCATAGGAAAAGCTCAACTTTTTACAGCGCGGTGGTTTTGTAGTTGTATTCGATGCTTTCAGTGTTTTTCTTCAGCAAGTTTCTCTCCGATCTGCTGGATCAGCCCGTCAAACTGCTGAAGAAGAAGAAAGGTAAATGGAGGATGAATGCACTGCAGTCACAACACGGAGCAACACAGGGGGCTGATTTTGTTCAGAAGTGGGGGGGCAGAGCTGAGGGTGAGTGAGGTAGTTAAACCTGCCATTTTCAGCTTCACCTTTCAAATCTCACACATTACAGAGAATTTCTGGCTGAAAACTGATCTTAAGGGCGTATTAGTAAATATACGTGAAATCCGGTGGCCACTGAATGCTGTGCAACGAGGGACATCTTGTGGTCATATGCTGGTACTACATCAGTGGGTTTTTAGAACCATAGTTATCACAAATAACATCACAGCCGTGATGCTACAATAAGTCCCGACCCCCAGTGCTCCACTGCTTTTATACAACCTGCTGCTGGAAAAAACACAGCATAGCCAGCAAAACCAGCATATAATATGTTTTAGATGCAGGTATGCTGGACAACGAGCATCACCATGATGGCTAAACCAGCTAAACCAGCGCCAGATGGCATAATCCAGTTTAGACTTGCAGCAGGGCAGTTGTGCAAAATAAATAATAAAACATTGTATCCAGTTTGCTTTGATATTGGCGATTACTGCAGCTACAAAAAGTATTAGCCCTCTATGTTACAGACAGAGCCTTAAACATGCTGCATTATCAGGTTTAGCACTATTTTTCATGATGGTGTTTAGAAACATTCTGACATCAGATATTCAGCCTCCATGTCTTTATTGTATATGCATGTATGGTTATTATATTAATATATATGGTAAGAAATGTTGTTTAATTAAAGCTACATTTCTCCATTAAACTAAACATCCATAAGATTTTGTTAATATGTTTTTGTATTTACTAGGCTGTTGTAAGTTGTGAGGAGAGCGCTTATGCAGCTGAGATTAGGAGTAAAACCAATGATAAAACTTTGTTTTTCTTCTTCCTATTATCATTATTATTATTAACACAGTGCAGTCTGGCACATCAGTTCTCCCTAAACACAAAATAAATAAAAATAGGGAGATAGCTTTGCATCTCTTTTAAAAATTGTGAGTATGTGGGAAATCCGATGATGTTGTGTTGATGACAGTCACAGATCTGAGAACAGAGAGGATTTTCTGGCTCTCCATTAGGTGGATTTTAGTGTGTTCAAAACATCTTCATCCCAGATCAGCAGCTCACACTTCTCCCCAGGAATGCAGGAAAAACACCCCAAGCGTTTAGAAACAGTGTGAAACCTCGTTAATGCTGGTCACGTGATTTTTCATTCTGATATGGACTCAAAACAATGTATCAAAAAGCCGCGCTTCAGTGAATCAAATCAGTTTAGAATCTGACGTAAAATGTTCCCCAACCAGACTGTGCCGCTGAAACTAACTGGTATAAGACAGACATTATAGATACAATCCATTCTCTGTGCAGTTCCTCACATTCTCCCACAGATGGTCTCTTGCTACCCACAAGGTTTTCCCTACCAGATGATCTTACTCCTGCTGACTGAGGAGACTGTAAAATCTCACACATTCAGTTATCTGATCTTGAGTTGCTTTATACTGTAAGACTATCGCTGGCTGCAATATTTCTTTGTGTCTTAGTCCCACAGTTTGCTGCTGAACAGAGATTAAAAACAGTGCAAGTGTTCCAGAGTGAAGACCTCATTTTAAAATGTGATTGACCACTTAATGTTTGCTCTCTGTTGACTCCCTGTGCTGCTCTATGAACCACATTAGACATGATATGAATTACGGGGTAGGCAGGGTGTGGTTCAACCTCACCCAAAGGAGGCAGAGGCAATAGGTTAGGGTAGGGGGCTCTTATAGCAGAGTTTATTATTTTGTTATTCTTTCCTTACTGGGCTTCCTAAGAAAACGGATCCTCACAGCACCAACACAGAGAGCTCATATCACCCCGTTACACACTGCACTGACCGCCTGGATCTGTTAGAGAGAGTTTAAAGCTCTGCTGCTGGTTTTTAAAGCTCTAAATGACCTTAAAGCTCCTGACCGTCTGTTTATGATCTCAGATCTGCAGATTCTGAACACCTTCAGTAAAACACAGAAAACGTGGAGAGACTCTTTCAGTTATTCTGCTTCTAAACTGTGGAGCTCAGTTCAGCTTTTATTAGACAGTCGAGCTCAGAGCTCACTTTTAATAAACATCTGAAAACGCAGCTCTTTAACTCAGCGCTTCAGTAAAACTCTACGACTCTTTGGTGTTTATATTTAATCTGATCTGTTATTGACTTATATGATTTTAATTCAATACTCATAGTTTCTTCTGTTACTATTAAGCTTTATCACCTGTCTGTAAAACACTCTGAGCTGCCACCAGTGTGAAAAGTGCTCCATAAATGAAGATATGATTATTATTATTATTATTATTATAAATGACAGTAAATCATTTTTAAAATTGACACTAAAACATCTAAGAAAGACACTGTAATACAAATTCAGAGACCCCTACAGTGGACTAAAGCAGTTTATAATTGTTGTAGTTCATAGTTCATACACTGTCTTGGGATTGACTCTCTTATTACCATTGAAGTACATATAGCAAAAAAGGGTAAATTAAAGCAAATCTTTTCAAGTAAATTGGATGAAAAGTGATGCAGTTCCTGGCTGTGACTGTGATAGCAGGGAGTGACCTGGGGAGGTGCTGCTGCTGCACTAAATGCAGCGCTGCCTCTGCTCTGCTACCAGATTTACTAGTGTAGCCTGAAAAGTGGATGCCCATTCACCCAATCCTATCAGACACCACCAGTGCTAGAAGAGAGTCTCTGGGTTTACTCACGCTGCAGGGTGGCAGCTGAAGACAGGATTTTGTCTAAAAGCTCACAAAATAAACGTTAGGCCTTATTTAGTCCATAATATACACTGTCAGAAATAAAGGTTCTGTTCAGGTACATTTCTCGTTCATCAAGGTACAAACAGTGTAAATGTTCCCTCAAAGCTCCAACAGTGGTTTTAAGGTCCAGTTGTGAGCCTTAAATAAGTGTTTCCAGGTGAAAAGTTCGTATTTGTACCTTTTCATAACCGAAACAGAACAGTAAAATAAAAGCCTGGAGCCGAGACGGGGTGTGTGGAGTCAGTACAGCTTAGAACATATCATTCAGTGGATTATGGTTCAGTTATGTTCCCTGACTAAAGGTACTGAGATGGACCCTTGAGGGTTCCACCACAGTGACAAGTTTACTGCCTTTATTTCTGAGAGTGTAGAGAATGAAGGTTCATTACAGATTTGAAGGAGGTTATGGAGGTCAGTGATCAAGATGAAAGCGAGTGTGAGAAATTCGGCAAGGAGAGTCAGGAGAGTGGAGCTTTGGCGTTGACTGGAGTTCATTTCCACATACAGAGTCTGGGTACAGCGTGGTCGATCAGTCAGTCAGCAGGATCAGGAGTCTAGTCTAACATTTTGGAAGGACCTTATATACATTGAACAACTAAGGAGGGAAGGAGGAGCAAAAGGACTTTGAGGAGGGGTTATAGATGGGGGATATTAATAGCGATGTAGGGGGCAGAGATAAGGGGGTGATTGTTATCACCTTAAGGCCGTGAGACGAAGGGTCATTTAAATACAAACAAAGGAGGGAGGGGGCAAGGTGAGAGTGTGACAGTTATCACTACTCTGCAAGCAAAAGACCATTTGCTAAAACTCTACAATAAACAAGCTTAAGATTATAAGAAAATAACAATACAAGAGAATAACATGTTGAGAGAATTACATCAGAAAGGAAAATAACATGGTGACAATATTTTCTCTCACGAGGCACAATTGATTACGTTTTCAATTAAAATGAACGCTGAATTTAATTACATTGATATATGTCATGATGAAGTTCAGTTGTCTAGCCTATTACACATGCTTACAGAGCAAAATTCACTGCTTCTTACTGCACCAATGAGACTGAACTGATCTATAGTTTGTGTATTTGAATAATATATTTAGAACCTGTAGCTGATCTAAGAGAGGAGACAGCGCTGCTGACCTTTAGTGTCTTTGCTTCATTTGTGTCTGTTGTAAGTGGATGAATAGAGTGTTTAAGTCATATTATGTCTGTGTTTAATACAGAGAGACAGATCTGCTGATAGATTTTCTGGCTGGTCCTGCTCTAAAAGTTAATGATCAACAGGACCCCCATCCATAAACCTCTAGTGATGGCTAGGGCTGCAACAAACAACTAATTTGATAGTCGAATAATCGATCGATTACTGAAACGAATAATCAATTATTCGGATTATGAATCACTACATTACCAAATAACTTTTATGTAGCTGTTAGCTTTTAAATTTTGTTTTATGTATTTGCTAACTAACAGTGAAGACAATAAAGGTGAATACCATTCAAGAATTCACTGTACTCATTAACTTTCCTGCTAATACAAAAGATAAAAAAAACCCCAATATATTTTTCCAACTAAGAATGTACAAACCAAGAATGTGCAAAGTAGCAGCAAGAAAATATAACAAAACTAAATCAAGTAAATAAAAAACATTCTAAATTTAAATGTTAAATGTAAACTGTGCAGTCTGTGCTCTGTGCTCTGCTGTCTGTCTAAACTCTGCTGAAACTAAATTTTACAATCACAGGTCTTTATTGAAACGGAGGGAAGTCAGCATCTCTCTGTGCTCTTGGGAGTGTGTCGCTCTCCTCTCAGAGCAGACATTCCCCACTGCAGAGGAGATGCGCTCCGATGGAGCAGAGGGGAAATCTTCTTCACAGTAAGCCGCCGTGTTTCCTCTTCGGACGCTCCCGCATGGAGGATGTGCTCCCTGCCAGCTGAGGTCGGCTTTACAAACAGCACAACTGACCACCTTTTTTCGGAGTTTAGCACTTTTGAGGATTTTGTTCTTCGGGTAGCCATTGCATTGTTGACTCTCCAGTGAGTGGCAATGTTAAAACGTTCCTAGTGAACGCGAGAAAGACATATAATGACGTCACCAACTAATCGACTACTAAATTAGTTGCCAACTAATTTGGTCGTCGATTTTAGTCGATTAAGTCGAATAATCGTCGCACCCCTAGTAATGACACTGATTACTGAGTAGCTTATAGAACTGCAGTGGGACTTTTTAGTTCATGCAGCGTCTATCAGGATCTGAAGCTTATCTCTGTTCTTGGATCTTTTTGGTTTAAAATAAAATGCTAAAGCTCCAAAGTCAGATGAGTGATCAACAGTAAAGTTTTGTGATAATCATTCCTCTTTTTTCTGCTTAATTGTTAATGCTATGTGTGAAATATGCTAAAACTAAGCATGCCTGTGTTTGTTTTGTCCAGTTCAAGCAGGCTTCTCTTTACCTGATGTGCTAAAATTGGTTAATGGAAAACAATGCCATGAAAACTGATAGAGAGGCTGCTCAGACCTAATTGCCACATTCATACATTAACCATTTCTACATTCTAATATCTATTATATTTTTGCAGACAGGCCTAGGTTAACCTCACCTGTCCAAGAAGACCTATCTCAGAGGAATCAAAAGAAGAATGGAAAAAGAGGAGAGAATGGAGGAGAGAGAAAAAATCTTAGAAGAAAGAGAAAGGCATCTGAATCAGAAAGAAATTCATTTTCTAGAAAAAGAAAAACATCTGGATGGGAGAGAGACTCGTTTATTAGAGAGAGAAAAGCATCTGGATGGGAGAGAGACCCGTTTGGAAGAAAGAGAAAAGCGCTTGGACGAAAGAGATATTCGTTTGGATGAGAGAGAAAAGCGCCTGCAAAGAAGAGAGAGACAGACAGACCCAAGAAAGTACCGCTTGTATGGGGGAAGTACGTGGGAGTACATACATGACAGAGAACATGATCTGGATTCGAGAGAGGATGCACTGCAAGTGAGAGAAAGAGAGCTGGAAAGGAGACTAAGAGATCTAAAACTAACAGAAAGTAGTGTGAAGGGAAAGCAACCACCGACAGAAGAAAAACTCATTTCACATGGTAAGTGATGATATATCCTTTTCAGCTTAGGTGCTATTCAATGATTTACATTTTTTACTGAAATAGCTTTATTATTGAAGTAGATTCTTTGATTTTTCTGTTTCTGTGATATTGTAATTTTACAGGGTCTTTGCCGTCCCCAATAACAAGTTATCCATATATCTTCCCCCTCAAAAAACGAAGAGGAAGCATTGGAGAACCTCCAAACTGTAAGTCATTATCCTGTCAGGTTGTCAGTCATTGTTCATTATTCAATTGTCTTGATTTAACACTGTTACAAAGAACTTAAAGGGGAATACCACTGGCTTTTTAAAATTTCTGCATAATTAAATGTTTAAGATGTAAACAGTCATTCAGAGTGATCTGATGTGACATACTCTGAATGGACCTCTCTGCCTCTGATTCCCTGACTCTTCAAGCCCTGTGCTAACATTCAACAACCATGGGCTCCTCTAAGCAGCTGAGGATGTGAAAATGAAGCAAACTGATACCTACTAAAAAGGAGAAGAGTATAAAAAGAACTGCTCATATTCAAAAGGCAAAGCAAAACCCCCACATGACAGCAAAGGACCTGCAGGAAGGTTTAGCTGACACGAGAGGTGGTGCACTGTGCAGCACTGCTTGTGCTAACATAATCTGCATGGAAGAGTCATCAGAAGGAAACCTTACTTCATCACATAAGTCAGTGTTGGAGGTGTGCAAAACAAATACTGTTTTTGTTCAGTTTGTTTGTTTATTTTTGGAGAAAAACAGGAGCAGCGTCTGATAAAAAAAATATCTGTAATGCTTTGGGGTTGTGTGGAAGCCAGTGGCTCAAGAAACACTGCAAGGGTGGAGGGAAGAATTAATTGAACTAAATATCAGGACATTCTAGAGGCAAATGTGACCCACACAGTAAAGAAGCTGAAGCTGGAAAGAGGCTTCTACAACAGGATAATGACCCAACACAGACCTCAAAGTCCACCATGAACTACTTCAAGAAATGCAAGTTGAAGCTTCTGGAAGCCTCCTGACTTGAATATCTGTTTTTTCGTGGGAGTTTTTCAGAACATGATCTTCATGTATTAACGTCACACACAGGCTCAAAAAGAAGGTCCGCCTCAGATTATCTCAAAATCAACATCATACTGATTAAGATATGATGACAGTAGTAGATAATTCACTCACATCCTCAGAGACGCTCCTTCACCAAGTTCAGAGTTCTCTTTAAATTCTCTTTCAATCATTGGATTTACCCACTCGGAGAAGGGGGCGAAGCACAACCCATGTTACACAACGTTCCACCGCACATTGTGTACAATAACACGTTTCTACCAGAGGGGGCTCCAACATAGTCTTACATAGTTCAGCTTTAATTGGTCTCATATTATCTGAGCCATGCTGTGTAGAGCTACTCATATGAATGAAATGCATTGAACTGCACTGAAACTGTGGAACTGTGTGGCTTGTTGAAGGTCCATGTAGTAACTAAGTTTTTCTTTGCCTGCAGTGGGAGAAGAAAAAAGCCCACCAAATCCAGAGAAACCTGCAACTGAACCTGACCCTGTTGCCCAGAGCTGAGTTCAGTCTAGAGACACTAGAGATGACACCAGGAATCACGTTGGAAGCCTTTAACACAATTGCAGTTTTCCGGTTTTCCACATCATGTTTTTAGTTACAGTTTATCTAGCAGAGACAGAGCTAAAGATTTGTCCCACATAACGAGTCTCATAAAATTACAAAGGAACATATGCACTCTTTAGTTCTGAGCGTGTGTTTGTGTGTCTAACAAAATTGTATAAGACAGGAAAATAGATAAATGGAAGAAAAACTGTGACAGTTGTGTTGCAGTGGGCAGAAAACAGATGAAACACATGATAAGACACACAAGCGCTAACGTTATTCTATTTAGCTGAATGGCCAAGTCAGGAATGTTTCAGTCAGGTTTTTATTAAAAAGACAAGGAACAGCCCAGAATAAAAGCAACTATTCAAGTACAAAATAAGTTTATTTAAGTATCTAAAAGTATTTTATTTAATTAAGAAAATGTAATTAGGCCATGATATATCTTTTTGGCTATACTAGCCACTACTACAATGGTGTACACGTTCTATGTAAATATGTATGTGTCTAAGAGTGTGTGTTAGGGTGTTCTAGGTAGATTCTCAAATAATAAAAGTATGTAAGGTAGATCCCTATGATGGACTGGCGACCTGTCAAGGGTGTATCCTGCCTTCTGCCCGATGACAGCTGGGATAGGCTCCAGCTCCCCCGCGACCCAGAAGGAGAAGCGGCTTAGAAGATGTGTGTGTGTGTACTGTTCATCTCCATAAAGGCCTTCATGGTGTTGTAGCTCTGAGACTCATTAATTACGTTATTATTTAAACATAAAATTAATTACTGCAGTAAGGTGGACTTAGCAGGGATGCTTTTAGTAACTCTGCACTGTACATTGTTTATGCTTCAGGGTTTCTGAAGTGGGTCTTAATAAATAAAAGGAAATAATTAGCCTAATCAGCCTGGAAGCTGTTCATCATTTCTGTTTTATCAACCTTAAAGGTCAGTAATCTTTACACCAGCCTTGTAGGCATGCACACTACATTGCCAAAAGTATTCAGTCACCCATCCAAATCATTGAATTCTGGTGTTCCAGTCACTTCCATGGCCACAGGTGTATAAAACCAAGCACCTAGGCCTGCAGACTGCTTCTACAGACATTAGTGAAAGAATGAGTCGCTCTCAGGAGCTCAGAGAATTCCAGCGTGGTACCGTGATAGGATGCCACCTGGGCAACAAGTCCAGTCGTGAAATTTCCTCACTACTAAATATTCCACAGTCAGCTGTCAGTGGTGTTACAGCAAAGTGGAAGGGCTTGGGAATGACAGCAACTCCAAACTTCATGTGGCCTTCAGATCAGCTCAAGAACAGCGTAGAGAGCTTCATGGAATGGGTTTCCATGGCCGAGCAGCTGCATCCAAGCCTTACATCACCAAGCGCAATGCAAAGCGTCAAATGCAGTGGTGTAATGCGCCGCCACTGGAGCAGTGGAGACGTGTTCTCTGGAGTGACCAATCACGCTTCTCCGTCTGGCAATCCGATGGACAAGTCTGGGTTTGGCGGTTGCCAGGAGACGGTACTTGTCTGACTGCATTGTGCCAAGTGTAAAGTTTGGTGGAGGGGGATTATGGTGTGGGGGTGTTTTCCAGGAGTTGGGCTCGGACCCTTAGTTCCAGTGAAAGGAACTCTTAATGCTTCAGCACCAAGAGATTTTGGACAAGTTCATGCTCCCAACTGAGTGGGAACAGTTCGGGGAGTTTGGCCCCTTCCTGTTCCAACATGACTGCGCACCAGTGCACAAAGCAAGGTCCATAAAGACATGGATGAGCGAGTTTGGTGTAGAAGAACTTGACTGGCCTGCACAGAGTCCTGACCTCAACCCGACAGAACACCTTTGGGATGAATTAGAGCCGAGAGACTGTGAGCCAGGCCTTCTCGTCCAACATCAGCGTCTGACCTCACAAATGCGCTTCTGGAAGAATGGTCAAAAATTCCCATAAACACTCCTAAACCTTGTGGAAAGCCTTCCCAGAAGAGTTGAAGCTGTTATAGCTGCAAAGGGTGGGCCGACATCATATTAAACCCTATGGATTAAGAATGGGATGTCACTCAAGTTCATATGCGTGTGAAGGCAGATGAGCGAATACTTGTGGAAATATAGTGTATGTAATGTTAAAGTTAATGTTAATGCTTGTAATTCCTATCCTATTGACCCATTTTGGATGTAGTCTGCACTTTAAGCTTGTATTCGGTATATAAATTCAACTCCAATATGCTGTGGTAGACAGCTACAATACCAACAACTTATTCAATGATCAACTATTTAACTATTTAACTGCCAGGGATGTAATCAAGATGGTTACTGAGTAATCGTGGATTTGGTGATTATTGGGCCTGAGGCAAAAAAAAAAACAGGAATGAGGCTCCCTGGATGCACTTTGTTCAATTAGTTGAGACTCTGGCATCCTGATTGGCACAACATCCTAACAAGTGAAATCTAGTTGATATATCTACTATTTGTTATTTTGAGATTGTTGTAGGACTATTTAACTCATTTCTAGACATTTTTACCTCACTTGAATCACTAATGAATAAGATCTGGTAACTGGGGAGAGCAAAACAAACCATTGTTTGGTCACATTTGTCTCTCTGTTTGGCTGCAGCAAATTCAGTTATGTTTATTTTCATATAATTTTAAGTTATTTTTAAGTTTGATGTGATGTAAGCCATGCTGTTTACACCCGTTGATATGAATGAGATGCAGTACGACTGTGGACCTATTTTGCCTGATGAAGACTCATGCAGTGACTGACGTTTTTGTTTCATCTGCCTGTAATGGGAGAAGAAGAAAGCCCAGAGAAACCTGCAGCTGAAACTGAAGCTGCTGCTAAGAGCTGAGATCAGTCTAGAGATCCTGGCGATGACACAGACAGCCTGTCCAGGAAGCATTCATCCAAATTTGAAATTTTCCTCTTTTTTTAAGTTTGTCCGACATCACTGAGGCTTATAGCTTTATACTTTCACTCAGGACGACTGGTTTTATTTACAACCTGAATACATAATTTCTTTACACAGCCAGAACCAGTTACACAGTCATTTGCAAAGGTTTGTGCATCTCCAGCCAAATTCCATGTTGATTTTCTAGTGAAAATGAGTTACACATCCTCTACAGAGAACAAACTTCTGAATATTTTAATACATGGTTACTGTTTATTTGTTGAATTTAACATATTTGCCTGCACAATTGTAATGGCACATTATATTTTTGGCAGTTTTATGTTCAATTACATTTAATCTGTGTTAATTAGTATGTCAAACTCACTAAATATGTGCACTTGTATGAGACAAATGGTAACAGGTGCTAAACCGAGGCTGCCCAACTTGCGGTGAGGGCCACTGGTTTAACCCCTTAAATTACCACAGATACACACTAGGATGTAACTTTTATAGTCTTTTTGAGCAGAAATTCTCCTGTTTCTCCTAATTACCCACTCTGGCATTATATATTAAAACATACTAAAGTGTATTATTTTATCAAAAATCAAATCTACCCACTTTTGCCCACTCATCCCATGTTTGTTGTCTGTTGGCTTCCACTGCTTGTTAGCTACATTAGCCTTGCAGCTCCAGTGCTGAAACTAAAGAAGCTGAACTTCAGACTCTGAATATTTCTTGTTTTCATGACTACCTTTGGAGTGAACTAATTTTCTGAATTCTTGCTTTAGCATGATTTAGCGTAGTGTTCAGCAACCCTGCTGTTGGAAATCTATCTAATTTTAAAAGTTCCAGTCCAAACACTACTAATATGCCCCCATTCTCTGAATTCCTACGATCTCCACTAGAGGTCACTGTCTCCCAAGCAGCTCTTATCTGGATGTTTTTGGGAGGTGGAACCCTCTCAACCTAGCCGTGACACTGACGTGTAAAAACCCCAGAAACACTGCTGTGTCTGACAAACTCATATCAGCAGGTATGTATTGACAGGTGTTTCTAATAAAGTGGCCAGTGAGTGGAAATACAAGGTAGGTGTTTCTAGTAAAGTGGGCAGTGAGTGGAAATACAAGGTAGGTGTTTCTAGTAAAGTGGGCAGTGAGTGGCAGCACAAAGTGTTTCTAATAAAGTTGCCCGTTAGTGGAAGTACAAGGTAGTAGGTGTTTCTAATAAAGTGGAAGCACACTGAGTGGAAGCAGTGAGTGGAAGCACAAAGTGTTTCTAATAAAGTGGCCAATTAGTGGAAATACAAGGTAGTAGGTGTTTCTAATAAAGTGGCCAGTCAGTGGAAGTACAAGGTAGGTGTTTCTAATAAAGTGGCACCTTGGTGTATATCATTAAAGGTACAATCAACCAGCCAGCAGTTAATTATGCACTGATTAGATTAAAAAATCATAAACTAAACAATCTGGCTAAATAAAAATGTAGCACATTGAGAGCAAAGTAATCACACCTGACCTCACTGAGTCTTGACTTGTAGTATTGTTTACTGCTCTGCATCTGTCACATCACCAGGAAACCTGACTCGAAAAGCCTAGTTGATTTTACTGGCTTTCTCATAGCAGATAAATGTGTGATACTGTGAGCTTCTGTCTGTTTCCTGAGCCCCTCCTTCACCTGCCTGAACAGGAAGGAGAGATTCCAGAGGGGATGTAAGTGAAAGTGCTTCTGAACGGAGAAAATCTGCATGCGTTTCTTCTGCAGCCGCCCTATAAAGGCTAAACTTTTCTGAATGAGATTGCATTTGTAGTTGTATTTAATGTTTTCAATGTGTTTTGTCTTCAATCTGCTGGATCAGCCCACCAAGCGTCAAGGAGGAAGACAGGTAACACTGTAGGAATGCACTGCATGCACTGTCCTCACAACACGGCATAAAACATGGGGGTTGATTTTGTGCAGAAGTGGGGGGACAACAGGTGTGGGGGCAATTAAATCTGTAACTTTCAGCTAACAGTGCTCTTTAGACATTCCTCTGAAGTGTCACATTCTCGCACTGCGGCCAGATCTCGTGGTCTTTTTAAAAGAGTATTAGTGAATGTACACTCCTGTGCAAAAAAAAAAGGAAAAAAGTGGGTCAAAATGGCAAAACATTAAACTTCTAACGGTCTAAGCAACAAATCATTGATGAAGCACTGACGGCTGAAAAACTCTCACACGCTAGTTTGTATTTAATGTGAGACTCTGAGCAGGCCATAACCATCAGTACACACATTATTGGTATGTTGGGCTTGGCCCTGTTTTGCACGGGAGTCACTAATTAATGACTAATCAATGACATTCTATGAAAAGACTGGTTTACCAAGAGAAACACTGGAGTATTTTCACCTAAAATTAGTTGATAAAGTAAGAGTCGTTATAAAAACTATAATAGGACATCAGAGTCATAATTAATCTTTTAGTACTTTTACTCTCGATACTTAAGTACATTTGAAGGCAAATACTTTTGTACTTTCCATCTTAAATAGTGCTGCAGTTACACATTAGCGTCCATCCAGGTGTCTGAACGTAGCTGCTACCTCATTTAAGGTGGAATAGGAAATAAGAATAAAAAGCTTCAGCTTCTTCTAATCACTCTCCACTGTACAAGACTCGGTCACAGTGGAGAGTGATTAGAAGAAGCTGAAGTCACCACTTGAGGTGGGGCCGCTGGTTTAACCCGTAAATAACTACAGATGTTGGAGTCGGGGCTAGCCGCTCTGAGGGGAACTCTATCAGTCTAAACAGTCTCAGAGTCGGGGCTAGCCGCTCTGAGGGGAACTCTATCAGTCTAAACGGTCTCAGAGTCGGGGCTAGCCGCTCTGAGGGAACTTTATCACTCTAAACGGTCTCGGAGTCGGGGCTAGCCGCTCTGAGGGGAACTTTATCACTCTAAACGGTCTCAGAGTCGGGGCTAGCCGCTCTGAGGGGAACTTTATCGCTCTAAACGGTCTCAGAGTCGGGGCTAGCCGCTCTGAGGGGAACTTTATCGCTCTAAACGGTCTCAGAGTCGGGGCTAGCCGCTCTGAGGGGAACTTTATCGCTCTAAACGGTCTCAGAGTCGGGGCTAGCCGCTCTGAGGGGAACTTTATCGCTCTAAACGGTCTCAGAGTCGGGGCTAGCCGCTCTGAGGGGAACTTTATCGCTCTAAACGGTCTCAGAGTCGGGGCTAGCCGCTCTGAGGGGAACTTTATCGCTCTAAACGGTCTCGGAGTCGGGGCTAGCCGCTCTGAGGGGAACTTTATCGCTCTAAACGGTCTCGGAGTCGGGGCTAGCCGCTCTGAGGGGAACTTCATTGCTCTAATCTGGATGGCTGACTGGGTGTGTTTTCCTTCTCATAATGTTTAGAGACATTCTGATTTGGTCTATTACCTGTTAGCTACATTAGCCTTGCAGCTCCACTGCTAAAACTTAAAACGCAAACTTCAGACACCAAACATGTCTTGTCTGAATGGCTGCATTTGAAGTGAGGAAGGAGAGCTACATAAATTTGCTGAATTTTACTGAACTCTTGCTTTAGCATGATTTAACATAGTGATCAGCAACCTTGCTGTGGCACATGTGTCTAGATGTTAGTTCCAGTCCAAACATTACAAATACTGTCCCATTTTCATCCGTGAGTTCCTAAGATCTCCACTAGAGGTCACTGTCTCCCAGGCAGTGTTCATGGTGCATTACTGTCCATTTTCAGTGACTGCCTTTGTTATACCCTCCCTGTCCACTTTATCAGACTATCAACCTAGCAGTGACACTGACGTGTGTAAAAACTCCTGCAACACCGCTGTGACTGATACACTCGCACAAGCAGGTTTGTGTTCATAGGTGTTTCTAAAACAATGTATGAACACATACAGTGGCCAGTGAGTGGAAGTACAAGGTGGGTGTTTCTAATAAAGTGGCTAGTGAGTGGAAGTACAAGGTGGGTGTTTCTAATAAAGTGGCCAGTGAGTGGAAGTACAAGGTAGGTGTTTCTAATAAAGTGGCCAGTGAGTGGAAGTACAAGGTGGGTGTTTCTAATAAAGTGGCCAGTGAGTGGAAGTACAAGGTTGGTGTTTCTAATAAAGTGGCCAGCGAGTGGAAGCACAAGGTGGGCGTTTTTAATAAAGTGGCCAGTGAGTGGAAGCACAAGATGGGTGTTTCTAATAAAGTGGCCAGTGAGTGGAAGCACAAGGTGGGTGTTTCTAATAAAGTGGCCAGTGAGTGGAAGCACAAGGTGGGTGTTTCTAATAAAGTGGCCAGTGAGTGGAAGCACAAGGTGGGTGTTTCTAATAAAGTGGCCAGTGAGTGGAAGCACAAGGTGGGTGTTTCTAATAAAGTGGCCAGTGAGTGGAAGCACAAGGTGGGTGTTTCTAATAAAGTGTAATCCATGGGGAGGAATGCATCAAACATATCAACAGGAAATCTCACTCAGAAAGCCCAGGACACGTTACAGACATTACTGTAACAGAAAGAAGTGTTATTGTGAGCTGCTGCCCGTTTCCTGAGCCTCTCCTTCAGCTGCTTCGCCAGGGCGGAGAGATTCCAGAGGGAAGGTAAGTGACCGCAGTAAAGTTGTCCAGCGGGTAGCGATTCGGATTCCTATCGGCTGGAACTCCGGAATGCAGTGCGTCCACAAACTCTGCTGCGCTTTGTCAGTCCTGATTTGTGAATTCAGGTGACGTCATGTTCCACGCCAAAATCCGCCAATATTTCACATCGGGGTTTTATTTTCTAAAGCGTATGTCTTCAATCGCTGAGCTCTCAGATGAATGAGACCAGGTTCAGACTGACCAGCTGATCTGTGAAAAATCTCACAGCTCTTATGTTGCCCGTCCGTGGCCTGGGCAGACCGCGAGCACGGAAAGTGGAAGTAAGTGAAACATGAGCGGTCTTTGATTTTCAACACAAATGACTTCAATATCTATGAAGTGTGTTTGACTAAGCAGCTCGATTTGTGAAAAAATCACAAATGGATCTCGCTGTGTTTGATTGGTCCATGCGGCTGTATCTCCTTAGGAATAACACTGTCTGACTATGCGGTCTAATTCCACCTACAAACATCATCAGTAACCTGCAGATTCCCTCGTTGTTCAGATGACTTGATTTGGAAAAATATTCACAAACGGATTTTGTGATGTTTTATTGTTTTATACTGGTCTATTTCCATTAGCAGGCATACAAAACTGGATATATATCATTTACCCAAACACTGACACAGTAATACACAGGTAAGGAGATGAAAACAGGCTGGAATGATTTGTCAGTCACTTATTAAAAAGCTGTTGCTCAAAAAAAGCTGAATAAATGTGGTTTTAACTTTGGAACACAATTTTAAATACATACACTGTCATAATTAACCAACTATTAATTAAAGTCATGCAGCGTTGGTCGTCATCTGATTTGTGAAAACTTTCACAAACATGGTTTGGTATATTTGAGTTAGTTATGCAGTTCTGCTCTCATTTTCATGAGTAATAACACGATAGCTCAGCTTTGGGGGTAAACATAGAGCATTAACGCATATAACTTTAATAACTGATCAAGTATAGAGATAACAGCACACTCAAATGAACTTTTCTGATTTGTGAAAACTTTCACAAACACAGTTTGGTATATTTGAGTGATTTATGCAGTTCTACTCTCATTTTCATGAGGAATAGCACAGTAAATCAGCTTTTGGTGGCATATATAGATCATTAGTGCGTATAACTTTAATAACTGATTATGTACAGAGATAACAGCACACTCAAATGAACTTTTCTGATTTGTGAAAACTGTCACAAATATATTAATGTCTATAATTCCTTTGTTGATCAGTTTTGGCAATAAAAACTGAATATTTGGAGGGCTTGACTCTGAAACGCCATGTTCACCTACAGTAGCGTATTTGAGTGATTTATGCAATTCTACTCTAATTGTGATGTGTAATAACACAGAAGTTCAGTTCAGAACACTAATGCAAATAACTTTAATAATTGAAAAAGTATAAAGATAACTGTACACTAATATTAATTTCTCTGATTTGTGAAATATTTCACAAATACATGAATGTCTGTCATTCCTTTATTTATCAGCTTTTGCAATAGAAAGCTGAATATTCGGAGGGCTTGGCTCAAAACGCCATGTACACTTACGGTAACAATGATAGTTCACTTGTTTTAGCCATTAGCTGATTTGTGAAATCTTTCACAAACACAGTTTTATATTGAGTAATTTATGCAGTTTTAATCCCATTTTCAAGTGTAACAACACAGTAATTTAGCTTTTGGGACCAAATATAAAATGTTAGTGCATATATCTTTAATAACTGATTGTGTAGAGAGATGAATGTAGGAAAAGTCTGTCTTTGGAATAATTTTTAAAATATTTTTATATATTTTTTAGTTATTGGATGATTTGTGAAAACTTTCAATGGTTTATAAAATGATGCTTACATTTTCTCCTGTGAAATGTAGCAATGCATATAACTTCAAAAATGTATTATGCCATGTAATGAAAGCGGGACCCTCACAGAGCAGGTACTATTTGGGTGGTGGATCATTCTCAGCACTGCAGTAACACTGACGTGGTGGTGGTGGTGTGTTAGTGTACTACTACTTTTACATGAAAATGGGGGTAGAACTGCATATATCAATAAAATATACCAAACCATGTTTGTGAAGGTTTTCACAAATCAGCTAATGGCTAAAACCAGTGAAATCTCATTGCTACTGTAGGTGAACATGGCGTTTCAGAGTCAAGCCCTCCAGATATTCAGCTTTTTATTGCCAAAACTGATCAACAAAGGAATTATAGACATTAATGTATTTGTGACAGTTTTCACAAATCAGAAAAGTTCATTTGAGTGTGCTGTTATCTCTGTACATAATCAGTTATTAAAGTTATACGCACTAATGATCTATATATGCCACCAAAAGCTGATTTACTGTGCTATTCCTCATGAAAATGAGAGTAGAACTGCATAAATCACTCAAATATACCAAACTGTGTTTGTGAAGGTTTTCACAAATCAGAAAAGTTCATTTGAGTGTGCTGTTATCTCTATACTTGATCAGTTATTAAAGTTATATGCGTTAATGCTCTATGTTTACCCCCAAAGCTGAGCTATCGTGTTATTACTCATGAAAATGAGAGCAGAACTGCATAACTAACTCAAATATACCAAACCATGTTTGTGAAAGTTTTCACAAATCAGATGACGACCAACGCTGCATGACTTTAATTAATAGTTGGTTAATTATGACAGTGTATGTATTTAAAATTGTGTTCCAAAGTTAAAACCACATTTATTCAGCTTTTTTTGAGCAACAGCTTTTTAATAAGTGACTGACAAATCATTCCAGCCTGTTTTCATCTCCTTACCTGTGTATTACTGTGTCAGTGTTTGGGTAAATGATATATATCCAGTTTTGTATGCCTGCTAATGGAAATAGACCAGTATAAAACAATAAAATATCACAAAATCCGTTTGTGAATATTTTTCCAAATCAAGTCATCTGAACAACGAGGGAATCTGCAGGTTACTGATGATGTTTGTAGGTGGAATTAGACCGTCAGACAGTGTTATTCCTAAGGAGATACAGCCGCATGGACCAATCAAACACAGCGAGATCCATTTGTGATTTTTTCACAAATCGAGCTGCTTAGTCAAACACATTTCATAGATATTGAAGTCATTTGTGTTGAAAATCAAAGACCGCTCATGTTTCACTTACTTCCACTTTCCGTGCTCGCGGTCTGCCCAGGCCACGGACGGGCAACATAGGAACTGTGAGATTTTACACTAATCAGCTGGTCAGTCTGAACCTGGTCTCATTCATCTGAGAGCTCAGCGATTGAAGACATACGCTTTAGAAAATAAAACCCCGATGTGAAATATTGGCGGATTTTGGCGTGGAACATGACGTCACCTGAATTCACAGATCAGGACTGACAAAGCGCAGCAGAGTTTGTGGACGCACTGCATTCCGGAGTTCCAGCCGATAGGAATCCGAATCGCTACCCGCTGGACAACTTTACTGCGGTACGAAAACCGAAAGTGCGTCTGAACGGGGAGCAGTTTCAGGCGTTGTTTCTGCCGCCATCAAACGAAAAGCTCAACTTTTTACAGCGCGGCTACTTTTGTAGTTGTATTCGATGCTTTCAGTGTTTTTCTTCAGCAAGTTTCTCTCCGATCTGCTGGATCAGCCCGTCAAACTGCTGAAGAAGAAGAAAGGTAAATGGAGGATGAATGCACTGCAGTCACAACACGGAGCAACACAGGGGGCTGATTTTGTTCAGAAGTGGGGGGGCAGAGCTGAGGGTGAGTGAGGTAGTTAAACCTGCCATTTTCAGCTTCACCTTTCAAATCTCACACATTACAGAGAATTTCTGGCTGAAAACTGATCTTATGGCATTGTAGTATCGCTGCTGTCGGAAGAAAACCTCGTATCTCCCTTTCTGTCCCTTTTCAGTCTTTGGCATTATTTACTAACACTTCCAGAAATCATCATTGACTTACTAATTACTTGGAAAAAAGTCTGGTTCCATTGACTTACATTAAAAGTAAAGTAGGTTTTTTCTTTCTCCTGTAAAGTTACCATTTTGGAGACACGAGGTTTTCGTCTGACAACAGCGATATATACATAAAATCCGGTGGCCACTGAATGCTGTGCAACGAGGAACATCTTGTGGTCATATGCTGGTACTACATCAGTGGGTTTTTAGAACCATAGTTATCACAAATAACATCACAGCCGTGATGCTACAATAAGTCCCGACCCCCAGTGCTCCACTGCTTTTATACAACCTGCTGCTGGAAAAAACACAGCATAGCCAGCAAAACCAGCATATAATATGTTTTGGATGCAGGTATGCTGGACAACGAGCATCACCATGACGGCCAAACCGGCTAAACCAGCTAAACCAGCACTAGATAATCCAGTTTAGACTCGCAGCAGGGCAGTTGTGCAAAATAAATAATAAAACATTGTATCCACTTTGCTTTGATATTGGCGATTACTGCAGCTACAAAAAGTATTAGCCCTCTATGTTACAGACAGAGCCTTAAACATGCTGCATTATCAGGTTTAGCACTATTTTTTCATGATGGTGTTTAGAAACATTCTGACATCAGATATTCAGCCTCCATGTCTTTATTGTATATGCATGTATGGTTATTATATTAATATATATATATGGTATAAATGTGATGTAATTAAAGCTACATTTCTCCTTTAAACTAAATATCCATAAGAGTTTGTTAATACGTTTTTGTATTTACTAGACAGTTATAAGTTGTGAGGAGAGCGCTTATGCAGCTGAGATTAGGAGTATTTTTTTTTATTAAGAAACATCATCAGTTCTACTGTGCTATATTAATGATTTGTAAACTAATGATAGAACATTCTTCTTCTTCTTCTTCTTATTATTATTATTATTATTGTTATTATTGATAATAATATCAATATTAATCAATTTGTTCTCCCTATAAACAAAATAAATAAAAATAGGGACATAGCTTTGCATCCCTTTAAAAGTTTGCGAGGGTGTGGGAAATCAGGTGAGGTCATGTTAACGACAGTCACAGATCTGAGATTTTCTGACCCTCCATTAGGTGTTTTTTAGTATTCAAAACATCCTGGTCATATCAAAACTGATATGATTAAAGAAGAAACTGTACATAAACAGGGTCCAGAAACGCCGCCGTCTTCTCATTTAAGATGGACTGAGGGGAAGTGGAAAAGTGTCCTGTGGTCTGATGAAGCAAAATTTTTAATTCTTTTTGGAAATCATGAATGGCGCTTTATTAAAGAACACCTAAAGAACCATGTTTTCAAAGTATGTACTCATTGGAGTAGGCTGACCAGGTCAGCAGGTAGCTAACAGGATACTGGGCTAACAGGCTGCTTCAGTAATATTCAAAACAGTCTTCAAATTCAGAGCTCATAAAACTGCAACATACGTAGCTTTACTTTTCTGTGAAACTTCACCTTAATCATGTGCACACTCACTTTAATCTGTACATCTCTGTGTGCATGATTGACCTAATTGTCTGATTCATATATTAAACATTTCTGCATTCTAATATCTATTTTATTCTTACAAACCGGCCTAGGCTAAACTGACCTGTTCAAGAAGACCTATCACAGAGAATCAAATAAAGGGCAGAAAAGGAAGAGACAATGGAGGAGAGAGAAAAAATCTTAGAAGAAAGAGAAAAGCTCCTGAATCAGAAAGAAATTAATTTACAAGAAAGAGAAAAGCACCTGGACGGGGAAAAGGTTTGTTTACTAGAGAGAGAGAAGCATCTGGATGGGAGAGAGGCCCGTTTGGAGCAGAGAGAAAAGTGTTTGGATGGGAGAGAGAATCACCTGGAACAGAGAGGAGAGCGTTTGGATGGGAGAGAGGCCCGTTTGGAACAGAGAGGAGAGCGTTTGGATGGGAGAGAGGCCCGTTTGGAACAGAGAGGAGAGCGTTTGGATGGGAGAGAGGCCCGTTTGGAACAGAGAGAAGAGCACTTGGATGGGAGAGAGACCCGTTTGGAACAGAAAGAAGAGCATTTGGATGGGAGAGAGACCCGTGTGGAACAGAGAGAGGAGCATTTGGATGAAAGAGACATTCACTTAGATGAGAGAGAAAAGCGTCTGACTAGAAGAGAGACTCGTATGGAAGAAAGAGATATTCATGTGGGAGAGAGAGAAGAGCATCTGGAAGGAAAAGAGAGACGAGTACAGCTGAGAAAGCCTCATCATACACATCAGATTGATTGTACTAGACTGAGAGAGAATACAAATGACCGGAAAAGGCGTCTAAAACTGAGGAGCATGCCTGTCGTAGAAGCACAGTCATGGGGAGGATCCCCAGTCATGGGGATGCCTGGTGAGTAAACATACATCTGTTTCAGATGGACGTTCCAGGAAAGGTGAACGGTCGATATTCACTCTCTGAGCTCTGGAGCTGTTTTCAATGAATGATCTTATTCAAACGTAAAATGTGATGATGATCAGCTCAGAAACTTAAAACTGAGTTTCAAACTTTAGATGCTATTCAAGAATTAAAATTTATTACTAAAATAGAACTATTATGAAGTACATTTTATATTTTTCTATGTTACTGCGATACTGTAATTTTGCTGATTCTGACATTTTTTCCTCAGAACACAAATGTCTTCCTTTTAAAATTAAAAGAAGAGAAAGCCTTGATAGACCCCCAAACTGTAAGTCATTATTCTATCAGATTGAGAGTCAATGTTCATTATTCAGTTGCCTTGATTTAACCTTGTTACAATTACAGGGGAATTCCAGCGACTTTCCTAAAGTTCTGCATAATTAAATGTTTAGGATGTAAACAAAATCATTCACATTGGTTTGTTGTGAAGTGGTGCATTATAGAGAAACCTCTCTGACTCTGAATCTCTGACCCTACAAACCTTGGGCTAACACTCATCAACCATGAGCTTCTCTAAGCAGCTGACTGCTTAGTCAAGTGATGCCTACAAAGCAGGAGAAGACTATAAAAAGATATCAAATGACTTCCAGTGTACACTTTCCACTGTCTGAAATATCATTAAGAGGGACTGCGGAATTCAAGGTTAGATCTAGAGGACCTAGAAAACTCTCAGATAGAACTGCTCATATGCCAAAAAAGGCAAAGCAAAACTCCCATATGACAGCCAAGAACCTGCAGGAAGGTTTAGCCAACACAGTCGTGGTGCATCGTTCTATTGTGCAGAGTTTTTACACAAACATGAATGATCAGAAGGGAACTGTATCTTCAGCTTCATCACAAAAATTGTATGAAAAACAACATCTAGATAAGCCAGAAGCCATTTTCGAAACAAGTGCTGTGGACTGATGAATTAAAAGTGGAACACTTTGGCTAAAATCACCAAAAGTGTGATTAGAGAAAAAGGAGCAGCATTTGATGAAAGGAACACCGTGCTAACTGTTAAGCATGGGGTTGGATCTACTATGCCGAACTACTTGAAGAATGCAAGCTGAAGCTTTTGGTGTGTTGTTTGGTGTGTTCCTCACAGTTAACTTTCTGGGTTTTTTTCAGACTTTATGTTTTTCATGTTTTTTTGGATCATGTCTCTTTGAGTATTAACTTCACACGCACAGGCTCAAAAAAAAGGTCCAGGTCTCAAATAAAAAAACAACATTATACTGAAGACAATGTGATGACAGTTGTAGATAATTCACTCACACCTGCAAAAGACGTGTCCTTCACCTCTTTCAGTCATCAGATTCATCAGCTGGGTGAAGGAGTCCAAAACACAGCCCATGTTACAAAATGTACCTGGGCATGTTGCATGCAATTACACATTTCTACCAGAGAGGTCTCCAAATCCCCAAAACTTACATAGTGTAGCTTTAATTAGTCTCATACTGTATTGTCTGAGATGAATGTATAGAACTGCACGGAAACTGTAGAACTGTACTGCTTGATGAAGGTCCATGCAGTAACTAACTTTTTCTTTGCCTGCAGTGGGAGAAGAAAGAAGCGCACCGAATCCAGAGGAACCTGAGATTATGGATGATCCGTTTCCTCTGATGTTCTGAAACTTCGACTGACCTGGAATCACCCTGCAAACATTCAACAAAACTGAAATATACTCCCCTCCATAACCTCAGTCTGCAGGACTGCACGCATCACTAAGGAAGAGGATACTAGTGTTTGCTAACACGAGGTCTTACACACTGAGGCTGTGTTCTGCAGTCAGCTGTAATTTTACCGATTCTGTAGATGCAGCTGTCTTCCAGATGTCTTCCAGGCCTGAGAGTTACAGATTACTCCCAAATAATGACTCAAATCGCTGCTATTTTTCTGTTCTGTTTAGCTGGTATGAATTTGAACCAGCTTATTTTTGTCTTCCTTCAAAACTCCCAGAGTGTTTGGATGATCATTATATCTATTATATCTCATGTGATCACAGTCAGTGCATCATATTACAGACACCTCCTGAAAACTGTCTGTAAATGACCAAAGGAGGGCGCTATAGCTACGTCATCTCCAGCCTTTTTCAGCCTTCGTCAGTTACTACACAATTCACAGAACCAAAGTAAATTCAGCTTAGTGGAAATGTTTTTGTAACATAAACCTGGATTTAATTTCAGACAGACAACCAGACCTGATTGTTGTTTGTTTGTTGATAAGTGTGAACTATTTTCTTATCAATAATAATTAAAAAAAACAACGTAAAGCCTTAGGGACAGGAACAGTGAAAGAAATGGAACCTTTTTGAAAATGGTTCTATATAGCACTAAAAGGGCGTCAATCTTGTAACAATAGAAGAACTCCTTTTGGTGCTATAGAACCACATACAACACATTGTCCATCAATCTGAAGGTTGATTTCACCATGCAAAGATCCATTTAAGCATGAAATGGTTTTATACAGAACTCATGGTTCTAAATGGAACCGTTGCCTTTTTTGAAGAACGCTGTGCAGCTGAACAGTGATCTTTCACTTTTCAGTAGCTCTGGTTCTGTTTTTCCATTCCTTTCACTTATTCCATTGATATTTCGGACATTCCTCACATTAAGTGATTTAAGCACCCAAATCGAACCAACCAGCTATGAGATCAAGCATGACATTATAAACATTTAGGAAAAGATACAAGCAATAATATGTACAGTGATGTGAAGAGAATTAATAATTGTAGATGTGCAGTTGTCTGTTGTTTGATCTGCACAGTTTTGTATGAGCCTTTTCATTATTTTATATATTAGGTCAGGTTGTGGAATGAGGGGTCTTTATTTCATTTATCTAGTCAATATATACTGAAGGGCTATTCGCTCATCTAATTTTTACATACTCAGTCCCCAGGCTTTGGGCTACCTTGGGCCTTGTGAATTGAGGCCCCCCGAGGCTCCTGGCAGTCAGAGAATTATGTCAGAGAATTATGTCAGAGAATTTGTATGTTATCTGTGCTTAGACTCTGTAATGGAACCACTAAAGGATAGAAGGTAGAAGAGCATGAGAGAACACAATTAAATGCAATGGAATGCAAACTAGATTTAAAACAACTTACTAATACTTAATACCCGAATACATCTGCTGAGCTGGTTGCTGCACTTCCGTAGATCATGTCTGCTATGATTTTGGAACTTTTTAACCTAGAATATTATATTCAAATAAGCATTCCCTAGCTCTGTGATCTCTTCAGGATCATAAATATAAATATAGATTGTAAGTTAGGGCTGCTACACTGCTTAATTTTTTAACATACAAGTTATGGTTTAACATATGAACTATGTCTGATCTTGTAGGAGAAAGAAAAACTAATGTAAGTTAGTTAAATTTGGTCATTTTAGATTGTTCATATTGGACCATTCATTATAAAATAAAGAACAAAATAAAAAAAGAGCAGCTGGCCTCTTCTTTCAAAACAGAACTGGAAAAAAATGCAATATCTTTTTAACATAATATGTCTTTTTCTTTCTTCATTCTGAGCTCCAGCTTTCTTAAAGTATCCATAAATTAATAATTTCAGCTGTTAGAATAATGTACATTACTGTTCAAAAGCCAATGTAGTTGGTGTTTCTAGTAAAGTGGACAGTGAGTGGTAGTACAAAGTGGTATATCACCAGGGATACCATAGCTACAGCCTAGCACCCACCTGGGATAGCATAGCAACATGTATGAAAACTGCTACATCTGCAATGTAAATGAAAGCAATAAACTCTTAAGATCTGCCTGTTCATTCAACCAGCACCAGATTCATACGTCACTCTGAATGTGATACGCTAGGCTGATGTTAGCTTATTTCCACTCCACCTTAAATACTGCAGCAGTTACAGGCATCTGAATGTAACTGCTGCATCATTTACATCATTTGTACAAGACAAATGGTCACAGTGTGCAGACCGAGGCTGCCATACTTGAGGTGGGGGACGTTGGTTTAACCCCTAAATTACTACAGATACACACTAGGATGTAACTAGTTATAGTTTGTTTCTGTATAGTCCATTTTGTCTTTATATGCATGAATTTATACATAAGCTTACAGCAAATTACCCAAATCGTTACCAGCCCACCAGGAATTTTCCCAACTTTCCTGATTACCCACTCCGGCATTGCATATTAATATATACTAAAGTTTATTAAGAATTATTTGATCAAAAATCAAATGTATCCCCCAATCGTCCCATGTTTGGTGTCGGAACTTTTCGCATTTAGTTTTAGTACAGGAGACAAAATTGGACACAAATATGTTCCAAAGCTGCAGTATTAGCCATCCTGAAGACTGATTTTAGTCCATGATTATAGGTAACAGTGAGTCATACAGTGTCAGAAACACATCATCAAGACTATTAGAGATACTGAACACACGCATTGAGGCAAATGTGATGATTTAGACATGCAGTTAGCACCATGCTAATCGCTAATAGCTAATAAGCTTCCACTGCTTGTTAGCTACATTAGCCTTGCAGCTCCAGTGCTGAAACTAAAGAAGCAGAACTTCAGACTCTGAATATTTCTAGTCTGTATGACTACATTTGGAGTGAACTAATTTTCTGAATTCTTGCTTTAGCATGATTTAGCGTAGCGGTCAGCAGCACTGCTGTTGTAAATCTATCTAGGTTTAAGAGTTCCCGTCCAAATACTACTAATACTCTCCCATTCTCCTCTGTGAATTCCTAAGATTTCCACTAGAGGTCACTGTCTCCCAAGCAGACAGTGTTCACTGTGCACATCTGCCCATTTTGTGTTAGTTTGTACAGTTTGTGTTAGTCCTCCTCTAGGCCTTCATCAGTGGTCAGTTTCTGACCACAGAGCAGCTCTTGTCTGGATGTTTTTGGGAGGTGGACCCCTCTCATTCTAGCAGTGACACTGACATGTGTAAAAACCCCAGAAACACTGCTGTGTCTGACAAACTCATATCAGCAGGTAAGTGTTAACAGGTGTTTCTAATAAAGTGGCCAGTGAGTGGAAGCACAAGGTAGGTGTTTCTAATAAAGTGGCCAGTTAGTGGAAGCACAAAGTTGGTGTTTCTAATAAAGTGGCCAGTTAGTGAAAGTGCAAGGTAGGTGTTTCTAATAAAGTGGCCAGTGAGTGGAAGTACAAGGTAGGTGTTTCTAATAAAGTGGCCAGTGAGTGGAAGTACAAGGTAGGTGTTTCTAATAAAGTGGCACCTTGGTGTATATCATTAAAGGTACAATCAACCAGCCAGCAGTTAATTATGCACTGATTAAATTAAAAAAATCATAAACTAAAGAATCTGGCTAAATACAAATGTAGCACACTGAGAGCAAAGTAATCACATCAGACCTCACTGAGTCTTGACTTGTAGTATTGTTTACTGTTCTGCATCTGTCACATCACCAGGAAACCTGACTCGAAAAGCTCAGTTTTACAGGCTTTTCTGTAATGGATATCTGTGAGATACTGTGAGCTGCTGCCTGTTTCCTGAGCCCCTCCTTCACCTGCCTGAACAGGAAGGAGAGATTCCAGAAGCAAAGATAGTAAAAGTGAGAAAGGTTTCATGAGTTTTTCCTGCAGTCGTCCTATAAAAAAGCTACTTTTCAGGATGTGGTTTCTTTTGTCGTTTCTTTTGTAGTTGTATTTGACAGTTTCAGTGTTTTTTTTCTCTTCGATCTGCTGGATCAGCCCATCAAGCTGTTGAAGAAGAAGAAAGGTAAAAATTGAGGATGCACTGCACTCACAACATGGAGCAACACAGGGGGCTGATTTTATTCAGGAGTTGAGGGTGAGTGAGGTAATTAAACCTGCCAGGTAACACACTCTGCTCTTTAGACATTCCTCTCAAGTGGCTGAGAGATTCATGCACTGGGGCCAGATCTCAGGGCCTCACGCCAAACCTTTCAAATCTCACACATCACAGGCGATTTCTGTCTAAGATCTAATGTTAAAAGTGTGTTAGTAAATATATCCATAGTGTGGAGCCACTGTATGCTGAGTAACATGAGGGACATCTTGTGCTCATACACTGATGTACATATACATCAGAGGGTTTTAGAACAGGAGAGGTTATGATGAATAACATCATAGCTGTGATTTGGCACTGATCACAGCCATAATCATGATAAGCCATGACCTCCAGTGTTCTACTGCTTTTATACAATCTGCACAGCTGGTCTAGCTTAGACCAGCATGGAGCGCATGTCTTTTTCTGCGGAGCAGTTCTGCAAAATAAATAAAAAAGTAAAGCAAAGATCATTGTATCCAGTTTGCTTTGATATTGGCGATTTCTACAGCCACAAAAAGTATTGCCCCCTACGTTAGAGATAGAGCCATCAATGTATTGCAATGTTCCAATATCAGGTTCAGCTCAGTTTTTTTCAATATATGTCAGATTAATACAGTGCAGCTCTGTTTTATAGAAAACAGAAAGAAGCACATTTTCGTAATGGTTTTAAGAAACAGTCTGACATCAGATATTCAGCCTCCGTGTTAATGTTGTAAATGCACTGATGGTTATTATATGGTAAAACGTTATTTAATTAAAGCCCTAAATATCCTAAATAAAAAAAAGAACTAAATATTCATTAGATTCTGTTAATATTTGTGACTCTTATTTACTATAAAGTTATAAGTTGTGAGGAGAGCACTTACGCAGCTGAGATTAATTATTCTTATTGAAAAACATGATCTTTTCCACTGTGCTATGTTGATTTGCAAACTAATAACAAAATAATAATAATAATAATAATAATAATAATAATAATAATGAAATATAGAGGCATAGCTTTGTTCTCTCAAAGTTTGCGAGGGTTCAGGAAATTAGGTGATGTCATGTTGACGACAGTCATAGATCTGAGATCAGAGAGGATCTTGTCCGTTTAGAAGGCATGTACATGTCTGGAGTTTGTACAGTTCGAAATCCAGCAGGAAACAGAACGTTTGGACCAGAAACGAAGAAATATGGACCATCAAAAGAGATTTTTGGTAGAGAGCAGAGCCAAACAGAGAACAGCCACAAAGGGAAAGAAGCCATATAGAACAGGAAAAGACTACACAGCATCGTTACTCTCCTCCATCTTGGATTTTCATCCGTATTCTGCCTGCACGTTTCTATTGGTTGACGTGCCCCTACCTCAGAATCTGTCGTAGCAAAAGTTGAAATGTTTTGACATTTTTTTGATGCTCAATGAAGCATCTTTGCAGTGCATACCAGTGCATTTCTAGCACCGGTATGCAGTGCAAAGGAAGACTGCGCTCTTTCGCAGAAGCAATATCATAGCCTGTGAGGTTAATCCGAGGCACGATCATTGCTGGTTGAAATGGGGGCAGTCATGGGCTGGAGGTCAGGGATCTAGCCATGCGACCAGAAGGTCGCCAGTTTGATCCCCTGAGCCGACAGTACATGACTGAGGTGCCCTTGAGCAAGGCACCTAACCACCAACTGCTCCCTGGGCGTTGCGGAGAGGGCTGCCCACCGCTCCAGGCAAGTGTGCACACTGCCTCCTAGTGTGTGTGTTCACTAGTGTGTATGTGGTGTTTCACTGCACGGATGGGGAAAATGCGGAGGTGAAATTTCCCCATTGTGGGACTAATGACCCCAATGGAAGAGTCATCAGAAGTGAATCCTACCCGCGACCTCAGCACAAAATTCAATGTCTGAAGTGTGCAAAACAACATCTAGATAATCCAGAAGCATTTTGGAAACGAGCATTGTGGACGGAGGAGCTAAAATGGAACCCACTGGCCATAATCACCAAAAGTATGTTTAGAAAAAAAGGAGCAGCATTTGATGAAAAGAACACTGTGCCAACTGTTAAGCATGGGGGTGGATCTATTTTGCTTTGAGGTTGTATGGAAGCCAGGGGCTCAGAAAACACTGCACGGATAGGTGGAAGAATGGATTCCACCAAATATCAGAAAAAACTCTGGAAGCAAATGTGACACAGTCAGTAAAGAACCTGAAGATGAAAAAGAGGCTTGAATCAATGAATTAAAATCTCGAATTCCACCATGAACTACTTTAAAGATTACAAGCTGAAGCTTTTGGAATGTTTCTCACAGTTCACTCAATGTTTTCAGACGTCGTATGTCTTTACGTATGAATGTCAGACACACAGTCTCGATGTTTAGGGCTCAAATGATCTCAGAATCTGATGAAGATATGATAACAGTAGATAATTCACTCACATCTTCAGAAGACGCTCCTTCTCCACGTTTAGACTGAGTTCTCTTTGAGTTTACTTTAAATCATCAGATTCGTCCACTTATGGTAGGCGGCCGAAGCTCAACCTATGTCTCAAATTGTGCCTTTGCATGTTGTGTGCAGTTACACATTTCCACCAAAAAGGCCTCCAAATCCCCAAATCCTACACAACATGGCTTTAATTAGTCTTATACTCTATTACTTCAGATGAAATAGATGCATAAAACTGCACTGAAACTGTGGAACTGTAGTGCTTGTCGAAGGTCCATGCAGTAACTAAGTTTTTCTTTGCCTGCAGTGGGGGAAGAAAAAAGCCCACCAAATCCAGACAAGCCTGTGACTGAACCTGACCCTGGTTCCCAGAGCTGAGTTCAGCGTGGAGGTTAAGTCTAGTGTTTCGGGAGCTTAGACTGACCTGGAATTATCTTGGAAACATTCAACAAAACTGTTGTTTTCCTCTTTTTAACATGTTTTATTTACACTTCTACACAGAGACCGTTTAATAGGCATTAATAAGCTCTGCAGCTTCAAAACCTCATTCAGCAGGACAATGATCCGAAGTGCACAAGCAAGTCCACCTCTGAATGACTCAAAAGAAACAAAATGAAGGTTGTGGAGTGGCCTGACTTAAATCCCATTGAGAGGCTGAGGCAAAACCTTAAACAGGCAGTTAATGTTCGAACACTCTCCACTGTAGCCGAATTAAAACAATTCTGCAAAGAAGAGTGGGGCAAAATTCCTCCACAGCCATGTAAAAGGCTCAACGCAAGTTATCACAAAGTTTGATTGCAGATGAACACTGAACACTGAATGACACTGAACGACAAACCCTTAGCAGCACGTTAGAAGAGCGCGGGACGGAGAGAGCCTGTGCTGCTCGCACTGCTCTGTATTTCTCCATGCTCAGTTTTTCCGTTTATCTATCGTTTAGAGAACTTGTAATGCAAGTGGATAAGTGTGCATGAGTAGCAAATCTAGATTTACCAGGTTACTGTACAGAACTGTTAGGGTGAGTTTTCCCCATTCAGAAGCATAAGCAGCAGCATTAGCCTTAGCCGTATCCATAGCTAAGCCATTAGCTTCAGTTTTAACCCCTTTTCTTTAGCTGTTCTGTATGGGGTTTTATGGACTGCAGACTGTGAGTTTGCCGTTTTAAACCACCTCCGTGGACCTGGAGCTGGCTGATAGCGTCCCGAGCTACCGGAACGTTCGGTGCACCTCAGCACAGCCTACGAGCTACTGGGAAATGCTTGATGGTTTTCGGGTTAGCCAACACTCTGCTCTTCTGCCACTGTGAGCCAGACCCACACAGCTGAAACACAGACTGTGAGTACACATTGCCCAACACACACGGATCCCCTTCCTGCTGCAACAGGGTTTAACAGGCCTGCAATGTTTGTTATCCTGTTCGTTTTGATTTGCCGGCTTTAAACAGCGTAAAAATATCACTGTAGTGAGTGACCAGTCATCTCAGTAATACTGTACAGTGAAGTTTGGTAGTCATCAATGTTGTCATTTGAACATTGCTTCACGTAAAAGGGAATTTTAAGTTATAAGCTGAGCCTAGAGTCTATCTCTGTAAGATCCCTTAAGTGATTTGTTTACTAAATTGAAGTCTTATTAAGTTAAAACTTTAATTTCTTTGTTTCTTGAGCGTTAAAAGCAATTTAGATCAGTGTTTTAAAAAGGTTTTATTCTTTTAACAGAGTCCTTATTTTTTCATCTGCGCTGTTTATTTTTCTAGTCCATTTGGAACTGAAAGGTTTAATTTCATGCTTTATGTGAACTTTTAGTTTTTATTATTTAAAAGCAGTTATACCATCTCAAAACATTCCACTTTATAATACATTTCTACTTTTTCTATAGCCTGTGTCTGAGTCTACTCACTGGGTATACTGTCGTTACTTTTAGCACCAAGTTAGATATGGGTGGTTAAGTTATACTGGTGATACAGTAAACTTAATGGGTGAGAACCCTACCCATGAGCTCAGGTTAAATATTCATCTACCCCCTCTGTGGTAAAAGAGGGCTACACAGGTTTTTAACAAATTTTTATTTTTAATAAATGGAACGATCAAATTAAAAGCTGCATTTTGTGCTTAATTGTCTTTATCATTCATTCATTCATCATCTTTATGATGACTTAATTCAGCTAGGGTCATGACCCTGTTCCCCCGCAACATCCTCCAGCTCATTCCGGGGGACCCTGAGCTGCTCCCAGGCCAACTTGGAGAGGAGAGACGACCTCAGGGTGTTGTTCCCCACTGGGAGGTAGCGGGAGGGCCTCCTGATCAGATGCCCAAACCACCTCAACTGTCTCCTCTCAATGTAGAGGGCTCTACTCTGAGCTCCTCCCAGATGACTAAGCTCCTCACTCTATCAGGTAGAGTGTAGCCGCCACCCTGCAAAGCAAGCTAGTTTCCGTTGGCTTCTATAGGCTATCTCATTCTTTCGGTCATTACCTACAGCTCATGACCACAGGTGAGGGTCGGGATGTATACCAACCGGTAAACAGAGCGCTTCGCCTTATGGCTCAGCTCCCTCTTCACCACTATAGTCCGGTACAGTGACCGCATTACTGCTGCCGCCTGTCCCAGCCTGCGGCCGATCTCACCATCCCTCTGTCCATCACTCTTAAACAAGATACTTAAACTCCTCCACCTGGGGCAAGTCCTTTCCCCTTACCTGGAGTGGGCATGCCATCCTTTTCTGGGATAGGGCCATGGACTTCACACTCAGCTGCAAACCACTCCAGTGAGCGCTGGAGGCATCCATGCGATGGAGCCAAAATACATCATCATGGTCCCAAGTCAGATGAAACAACAACAACAAAGTCGATCATTGACTTTTGACCCAAGGAGCTCTGGTACCCTGTAGTTGTCTTCATCTTATATTAAAATTAGTCGAATGATCTGAAGCTTTTAAATGTGACAAATTCGCAAAAATAGAAGAATTGGGTGAGGGCTGCATGTTGCTCCAAAATGTGTTCAGTGTTAAAAGTGCTTTAACAGATGTGTGGGTTACCCACTAATACCCCCCATGACAGACGCTTGATTTAGAACCTTACACTGGTAACAATCTGGATGTTCCTTTTCTTCTTTGGCTCAGAGAACACAACATCCATTTTTTTCCATAAACAATTTTTGGTTGATTCGTCAGATCACAGTACACATTTCCACTGAGCATCAGTCCATTTCAGATGAGCTTGAGCCCAGAGAAGTTGGCGGTGTTTCTGGACGTTGTTGAAATATGACATACGCTGTGTACAGTACAGTCTTAACTCACATTTGTGGATGCAGCGTAAAAAAGTGTTTATTAACAACGTGTTAAAGTAGTCTTGAGCCCATGTGGTGATCTCCATCACAGAAACATGCCATCGAAATCGAGGGTCACGGACATTCAGTTGTGTTTTCTGGCCTTTTCCACAGAGGTTTCTTTGGATTCTCTGGATCTTTTAATATTATGCACTATAGAGGGTGAAATGCCTAAAATCCTTTGGATTTTGGAAAATTGGATTTGCAGTTTGCAGTTTTGGATGCAGCCAACATGAAGGGAAATGATCAGTTTTTTAAAATGGGAAAAAATACACTTGTGATTGGCTACATGCTTCAAGGTCAGTGCATGACTCCATTAAAAGTGAACGAGCGAGGCGTGTGCAAAACCGTTTTGCCCTGTTGTGAATGCACCTTTAGTCTGTTAAAAAAGCAATTACTAGAGAAAGACTGTGTTTATGGGACACTCGTTTATTTGCAGGCAAGTTTTAACTGTAAACAGGTGTGTTTAAAATGTGCAAAATGCTCAGTTGTTTAAACTGAGATTAAACTGTAAACCTGCGCTTGTGTTCAGGGTGAGTTTAATAGCTAAAGTTGTTTCTACAGTGTAAACATGTGGGTGTATTTAAGATCTGCTGATCAATCAGCTACTAGTTAAAAGAGTTCTTACAGACTGAACTGTGTGTGTTCAGTCGTCGAGCTGGCAGAGGCAGGCCACTCCGCGGTTGATCCAGTGTTTCTGAGGCCGGTCTGAGGGCAGCTCTATGGGCAGGACGTAGTTGGTGGAGTGTCCGGTGGTGGACAGAGTCCCGCGCCGTGCGCTGGTCTTGTACACTGGACACTGGTAGACGTTTTCATGCAGGAAGTTGGCGCTCTGGCCCTGGTTTGAGCCAGATGATGGGCAGAGGGTCAAACAGGATTTTGGGGAGAGACTCTGCGATGACCATTCGCTCTCTGTCCCAGCGCGCCCCCTCCAGGAACAAACCCCGCACATACGCCCCATCCACTGGCTTCTCATCCACACTCTCCTGCTTCAGCACCTGAACACAGACAGACCGTGAGTTTTATTTTAATTACTTATTATTATTTTCTCTATTAGTATTAAACAGTCATCATCGCTTTGGTAACTGTTGTTAATTACAGTTAATACCAAAGAGAGTAAAAATAGACTGAGATGTAAAGAAATGAATAGTATTTTTTTTGTTTTTATTTTTATTTACTTAATTTTATTCATATATTTATTTATTTCATGACTTTAATAGTTTTTTGTCATTCTTATGGTGGTGAAGCACTATAAGGTAGCACCATCATGAAGTGTGTTATATGAATAAAATTATTCACATAAATGATGATTATTGCACATTATTTACATATAATTTGACCAACACCTGTAAATGCATATTCAAAATATTCTTAAAACATTAGAATTTCTTTGTTGATGTAAGTTAACACTTTTTCTACAGGGAACAGGCATTTTTTTTGGCAAATTTCATATCAGAACGGCTGTTTATTTACTGAGATTAACATATAAAAAAACAAAAAACAAAATATGAAAGTTTGCACAGGCCACATTTTGTTTTATTTTTTGCCTTAATACGTTAAATTCAGTAAATAAACAGTAATTGTGCATTAAAGTGTGCAAAAGTATGTTCTCTGTAGATTCACTTGTGCATGCACCTGTAGCTCCTTCAGAATGTCTCTTGCACAGATCTCAAAGCCAGATCTTATTCAGTGCTACACACAAACTCATACACAGTTATAAGTCATAAGTTTACCTACTCTGAGATTAAAGTCATTAAAACTCATTATTATCCCCTCCACAGATTCCATGTCAACTATAGTTTTAGCAAGTTGCTTAGGATATCCACTTTACACATGACACAAGCAATTTTTCCAACAAATATTTACAGATTATTTCACTTATAATTCACTATATCAGAATTCCAGTGGGTCAGAAGTTTACATACACCAAGTTGACTGTGCCGTTAAATAGCTTGGAGAAGCTGAAAACGATATCATGGCTTTGGAAGCCTCTGATAGGCTAATTGACATCATTTGAGTTAATTAGAGATGTACCTGCAGTATTTTAAGGCCTAACTTCAAGGCCTACTTGCCACATTTCTTGACATCATGGGAGAATCAAAAGAAATCAGACAAGACATCAGAAAAATTTGTTGGCCTCCACAAGTCTGGAACATCCTTGTGAGCAATTTCCAAATTCCTGAAGGAACTACATTTATCTGTCCAAACCATAATATGCACATTTAAACACCATAGGAACACACAGCTATCATATTGTAGGGAGGAGATGAACATACTTTGGTGCAAAAACCACAAATCAATCCAAGAACAACAGCAAACGATTTTGTGAAGATGCTGGAGGAAACAGGTACAAACGTATCTATATCAACAGTAAAATGTGTCCTATATTAACATGAGAAACTCAGAAAAGCGACCTATCAGGCCATAATGTATATGTACAGAGGAAAAAGGGGGAGAACACCATCCCAACTGTGAAGCATGGGGGTGGCAGCATCATGTTGTGGGGGTGCTTTGCTGCAGGAGGGACTGGTGCACTTCACAAAATAAATGGCATTATGAGGAAGGAAAATTATGTGGAGGTATAGAGGCAACATTTCAAGACATCAGCCAAGACATTAAAGCTTGGACACAAATGGACAATGACTCCAATCATACTTTCAAAGTTGTGGCAAAATGGCATAAGGACAACAAAGTGAAGGTAATGCAGTGGTCATCACAAAGCCCTGACCTCAGTCCCATAGAAAATGTATGGGCAGAACTAAAAAAAGCATGTGCAAGCAAGGAGGCCTACAAACCTGACTCGGTACACCAGTTCTGTCAGGAGGAATGGGCCAAAATTCCAGCAACTTATTATCAGAAGCTTGTAGAAGGCCACATGAAACATTTGACCCGAGTTAAACAATTTAAAGGCGATGCTACCAAACACTAACCATGTGTATGTGAACTTCTGAGCCACTGGGAATTTAATGAAGGAAACAAAAGGTGAAATAAATCTGTCTCTAGTATTATTTTGACATTTCACATTCTTAAAATATAGTAGTGATCCTAACAGACCTAAGAGAGGGAATGTACTGGGATTAAATGTCAGGAACTTTAAAAAGCTGAATTTAAAAAATATGGCTAAGGTGTTCGTATACTTATGACCTCAACTGTAGTTGATACACACACACCTGGAACTCAAAGCCGATGTAGTCGATGGGGATGGTGTATTTCCGGGCGAAATTCTGAGACACTCCAGTGAGGAAGGACTGCGTGAAGTAGAAGCCGGAGAGCCAGAACACAGCTGGAGGTCCGTTATCTATCCACTCCTGACACAGACACACAAACAAACAGGGTTAGGTAGTAACAGAGTACATGTAACCATATTACATAATTGGGATACATAAAATGTAACGGTATTCTGTTACTTGAATCTGTAATTTGCAGTGATGTTTCAGTCTTTGTTCTTTATTTTCCATGTTGCCGTATTAATGCTGAAGTGTCTATATATTATTAAGTTTAAGACAGTCTAAAAACAGACAATTGGTCAGTCAGTGCCTTAAAAGGAATGAAGTATTAACAGCACAATGATATACATGGATCTTTATTCACTGAGTGTGATGAAAACAGATGTGTCAGCTGCTGCTGGAATGGTACAGAACTGTTCACTTCAGAGTTCTAGTCAGACTTGGGTTCTGCAGATGGACAGAGCCTCCTGACTCTTCTTCAATTGGCATAGAAAAACATTTACAACAGTCTCTAGTTAAATTTCTCTGGTTAATGCAGATTTTGACTTTTTTTCTTTTATCGTAATATGGAACAATCAGCCTATCAATAAGTTAACACCGTTGCCATGTTAAACATGCTGGTTGTTGTAAGGTAGGTGTTTCTACTAAAGTGGCCAGTGAGTGGAAGTACAAAGCAGGTGTTTCTAATAAAGTGACTATCCACAAGAGCAATGACTTAGCACCTGGGATACTACAGTGATAGCCTAGCAACACCTTGGCAACCACTTGGGACAGCATAGTAACAGTGTTTCTAATAAAGTGAACAGTGAGTGGTAGTACAAGGTTGGGGTTTCTAATAAAATGATATCACCTGGGATACCTTTTTTTCTGGAAAGCCGCTTTGTGACAATGCCTGTTGTAAAAAAGCGCTATATAAATGAACTTTGACTTGACATAGCAACCGCCTAGCAACCACCTGGGATAGCACGGTAATGGTGTATTTGTCTGGACTTTGTCTGACAAAGAGTCCATGACTTTCAGCCATTTTAATAAACTGTGCTCTTATCCAGAAGGAACTATTTTGGATGCCATGTTTAGAAATGTTGACATGTTTTTAGAATTATTGAGGTTCAGGCTCTGGATAATTTAACACCAGTTACATGGGGACTGGATGAAAAACCTAGGGCTAGTTTGCAAACGTTTTCCTGAAAATGATAAATATAATGTTAAATAGGGGGTATTATTAAGTATGAGTCTCAAGTAGTGGAATGTCACAGCTCTGCGAAATATATTGATTTTCAGCTCAAACACAGCAGTAAAAACCACTATACTGTTCAGCACCATACTGACTGATCTACTGCGGCCAGTTTTGAATGACCTCCAGCTCTGATTCGCTGTTTGTTCACCTGTAGAAAGTGCAGTCTGGCGAGCAGGTCGGAGACGTAGCTCCCGAGAGGTTTGAGTGAAGGGTAGGACTTGGCAGCCCACATTGCTGGAACTTTCCCCACCAGCATACTGTTGAACACGTTTCTCCAGCTCTGCTGACATCACCACCTGTCCTTTCAGAGCCTTCCGGATATTGATCAGGCTGCTGCGAACCACCTGGGTCAGCCTGCACATTAATACCAGTCAATAAGTGACAATCAATATCGTCTTTTTGGAGAGTTATAGACGGGCTCATTGATTATTGATTAACATGCAAATAAATGCCAATTAATATGAATCAGTAAGTATCATGTATTCAGTACAGTGCACTCCTTCAGATCGTTATGGATACAATACTAAATAATATCTGGATCAACAAGCAAATCAATATGCAAATCAACAGTTTTATCAGTACAGTGTGATATCCATTTGTAGACATCCATTATTTACTTATTATTTACTTATTATGGACATCTTTAAGAAGCTTTATGTTTGTTGTGTTTTGTGGAATGTTTATTATAATTTTTATCCAAATTTCTCTCTAATTCGGTCATGTCCATTTCCATTCCAATCATATGATGATATTTCTGAAGATATCTTGAGAAACCTTGGGGCTAAATGTGGGAGGAACCTTATTAAGATGGGAACAAACTGAGTGTGAAGTTTCTAAACTAATCCAACACTTTGTGAGGGCGGAGCTCAAAATAGAGGATGAGAGTGTCCTCATCAACACTGTCCGACAGACCACAAGCTTCCTGTTACCCAAAGATTAAACAGTAAGTTAGCATGACTGGAAAGTGCCCTCAAAATACTCCAATTAAGCACGTAAATGCAGTAAAAATAAACCACAAGAGACAGTTCTGTTAAACCAGAGGAGCCTTAGATTGTATCAGAAACAAGTTACTTTCTTCGAGCAAAGTATGAGAAGAGTGCATCCAGCATAACTCTGACAAACCTAAATCCAATGGTGTTCCCGAAACATTCATTTTAACATTGAGCGTTAGGTAACGATAGGGCTTTTCTAGCTAGCTTGGTTTGCTTTTGTTATTGATTATACTCTGGATAGTAAGATTATGGACTAGAGGAATTTGGGGCCGGGCTTCTGAGGCTACCATGAGCTTACTTCAAGATACGTGAATCTGCGCCATTGAAAAGCTCAACACATTTGGAGGAGGATAACTACTTTTACGTCAGCTAACAACTGCCTGTGATGGCTAGTGTCACAGTGAGGGATGGCAAAGAGAAAGGACCACCCCACCCACCCAGAGAGAGAGAGGGGGCAGTTTTGGTCACCTGGACTCCTGCTTACGGAGGGTGATTACCTGTTTTTGGTTTTTGGTATGTGTGGACGTCACCTGTTAAAGCGGATGAGCTCCTGCCGGAGGACGGTGTTCATGGACTCCTCGTACATCACCGGGTATTTAACCATCACCATCTCAACATCAAAATCACACGGCAATTTCGACATGATGTCCTCCGCCAACTCATCCACCACTTCCTGTCCACACACACATCAAACACACATATCCAGCCATGCAGACACACATTACACACTCATAAAAGACGTAGTTAATAAATCTGTACTAAGAGAGATATATGCACGTCACACTTTAAAATGTGAAGTGGAAAAATTCCAGAATCAGACTGTACAGAGAATTCATCTGTAATGTATTGAAATATATGCACAGATATACACCGATCAGGCATAACATTATGACCACCTCCTTGTTTCTACACTCACTGTCCATTTTATCAGCTCCACTGACTATATAGGTGCACTTTGTAGTTCTACAGTTACAGACTGTAGTCCATCTGTTTCTCTGATACTTTGTTAGCCCCCTTTTACCCTGTTCTTCAGTGGTCAGGACCCCCATGGACCCTCACAGAGCAGGTACTATTTGGGTGGTGGATCATTCTCAGCACTGCAGTAACGCTGACGTGGTGGTGTGTAAGTGTGTGTTGCGCTGGTCTGAGTGGATCAGACACAGCAGAGCTGCTGGAGTTTTAAACACCTCAGTGTCGCTGCTGGACTGAGAATAGTCCACCAACCAAAAATATCCAGCCAACAGCGTCCTGTGGGCAGCGTCCTGTGACCACTGATGAAGGACTAGAGGATGACCATCACAAACAGTGCAGCAGCAGATGAGCTATCGTCTCTGACTTTACATCTACAAGGTGGACTGACAAGGTAGGAGTGTCTAATAGAGTGGACAGTGAGTGGACACCATGTTTAAAAACTGCTGTGTCTGATCCACTCGTACCAGCACAACACACACTAACACACCACCACCACGTCAGCGTTACTGCAGTGCTGAGAATGATCCACCACCCAAATAGTACCTGCTCTGTGAGGGTCCATGGGGGTCCTGACCACTGAAGAACAGGGTAAAAGGGGGCTAACAAAGTATCAGAGAAACAGATGGACTACAGTCTGTAACTGTAGAACTACAAAGTGCACCTATATAGTAAGTGGAGCTGATAAGATGGACAATGAGCGTAGAAACAAGGAGGTGCTCATAATGTTATGTCTGATCAGTGTGGAATATGGAAATATATTTCCTTTGCATACTGAGTAGCCTTTCAGCATCACTGATTTCGGTATTGCACATCTCTCTTCAGCCCATTTTTATACATCATTTATTGTAACATTAGCCAACGGCACCATTTCATTTCCAGGAAACTCAGTAAAATTACATCTAATCCAGATGCAGCTGCTGAGCTCACGATGTTTCAAATCGAACTAGAAGATGATGTTTATTAGAGTTCTGCGTTTAAAACTTTACACCAAAGTGATCCACATTCCAACCAATAAGCTGTGAACACGCTGGCCACACCCACCTGAGGGGACTTGGCCCCGCCCCCTGTTTGCCTCGGCAAGGTCAGCAGTACTCCATCTAAAAGCTGATTGGTTTCCTGGTTGTCTTTAGTGATGTCAGCGTTGCTATGGAGGCCATAGACCCCAGGCTCTGCTGTGATTGGTAGATTGCGGATGTATTCAACGTAGCTCTGAAAAAATAACAAAAAAAGATACTGAAATGTTTTTGTGCATATTAGAGGAGTCAAAATGTTTCATATGGAAATGCAAACTAGAGTGCAATATAATAAAAACAATACACAGTAGCTAACAATGCTGTGTAGAAATGAGCACAAAAAACACTTCTAATGAAACAAAAGGACAGAAGGAGTAAAGCCAGGTTGTATTTCACTCAACCAGTCCGGGACTCATTTTAGATCATCGTGAAACAAGAAATAAATAATAATATGTAAATATGCAAATGACTTCATATCATCATACTGTCACAAACCGGAGGTCTGCTTGACCGGAGCCCGATAGGGGCCTGAAAAACTGAATCCAGTGATTCGTAACTACATAGATGCTCCGACAATATTAGTTTGGCTATTTTTTAAATAATGAATCAAATTATCCACATGCAGTTTCAGTGATACACAGTCGTTAAAGACACAACGATTCTTTTATTTGATTTTTTTTTGGACCTTTGGTATTTTGGCATCCGTATTAAGGGCGAAGCCAAAGAGGGATGGAAGTGAGTGTGTGTGTGTGTGTGTGTGTGTGTGTGTGTGTGTGTGTGTTGGTGTACCTGATAGGGTCCGTGTGGAGGAATGTAGTAAACGTCTCCCTCACAGATTCGGTACTTGTCCTGCTGTACGAGCTCCCAGCTGTAGAAGGTGGAGAGCAGAGAGAGGAGCAGCCGGCGGTCCTTATCATCGGTCACTCTACCTCCATAATTACACTCCCCTGAAGAGAGAGAGAGAGAGAGAGAGAGAGAGAGAGATGAGAGATAGAGAAACAGAGAAAGAAAAGAGAGAGGGAGGGAGAGAGAAACCGAGGAAGGTAAGAGGAGGCAGAGACTCGATGTCAGAGGGAGTTCAGGTTTGACGGATTTAACCAGGTGACACCCACGGCTGACTTTTCTTTGCATATTGTGACGAATCTAATAATATAATAATATTAATAATAATCATTATTATTATTATTATTATTATTATTATTATTATTTATATAGCATCTTTTATACATTAGAAATTCAAAAACTAAAACAAATAAGTAAAAATTCAACAAATAAAAGTGGTGACAAGAGGGGGCAAATAATAATATATTAAAATTAATATTAAAATAATATTAAAATTAAAATGCACAAGATGAAAGTATGTATAAAAACAAAACATACAACAACTAACAAGACAGTAAAAGTAATAAAAAAAGGGAAACAATAAATAAAATACTTAAGCGCTAAAGTGAAGAAACATATTTTAGCTGTTTTTTAAACCACTGACAGGAGGAGTCTGATGAATGTTTATTGGTGATGTGTTAAAGATCTGTGACGCATAAAAACAGAACCTCTCCGCTATGTTTAGGTTTCATACGTGGAATCTGGAGAAGTAGCACTATAAGATCTTAAAACACGATTTGGAACATCATCTATCAGCACTCGGAGATGTATGAAGGTTAACGCAGCTGGTCAGCTTGGCTCGACCCACCATCCTTCAAGACACATGGAAGGCTCTTCTCTGTCCTGGAGCTCAGGTGGTGGAACGAACTTCCACTGACTGTCCAAATAGCAGACTCCCCCGCAGTCTTCAAACGCAGACTGATGACCACGTCTTTGTACAGGACTGAGCTAAACACAGTGTAAGTGCAATACAATACAATTGCAATACTATACAGTACTTAGACTTACAGAAACGTATTGCACTTATGCAGTGTTTAATTCTGCATCTTTGTTTTTAGATATAAGCACTGGCTTTTGTGTCTGAGCAGTGTCTGATTGGTGTCTTGGACTCTCATCTATCTGTACCAGCTAGGATACATTCTCTGAGTGGACAACAAAGCACTTTTGTAAGTGGCTCTGGATATGAGTGTCCGCTAAATGCTTTTAAATGAAATGAAACTAGACTGGAGGAGCAGAGACGAAATAAGCACATGTCTAAGAAAAAATAAGCACATGTCTAAGAAAAAAATGGGAAGGTATAGAAAGAAAAGAAAAAGACGTGGCAGGAAAGTTACAGTAATGTTCCAGCCTCATACACTGATTGGGGTTCAGAGCTCAAATCCAATTTGGGCAATAAAGCTAGTGCTAGGCTATCCCACTTACTAGGAGTGTAGTGCTGTAAAATAAATTAAGCTTTAATTCATGTTGGTGTTTTTTTTTCCTTCAGCCCTGTTCACAACACAGAATACTATGCTGTGCCATGCACCTGTCCCCCATGCCCCAATGACGAAAAGCCAACAGGAAGGCGGGACCCGAATCCCGAACACCACCGAGGGATGCGAGAGGCAGGGGGAGGACGTCAGCTGCCAAAGAGGGGACGATGATGACGACAATGGCCACGCGAGGCACGAAGGCGGGATGCAAGTCCCAAACGAGGCCCGCAGTGAGGCTGCTTCACTAACACCTCAAGTTCGATCCAGGCAGCCGAGATGCGGAGCTGGGGCGGTGACGGAGAGGTGGAACAACGAGCTCCTTTTCCCTCTCGGCTCAGGTGAGCGCCTTTTAAAAGAGCAGAGAGGGAACAGAGAGACAGAGAGGGATGAGCAGCAGCAGAAAAGACTGAAGAGCTGAAAAGCTTGAGTGAGAAAAGGACCGAAAAGTCTAGTTTTGAAAGCCACTGAAAAGTGGTCAACTTAGGTCTTGGTTTTGTTCGCTTTGTTTTGGTTTTTTGGCAGTTGCAAACCTGAACCCTGCCTCCGTTCTCCTGGTGTCCGGGGTAGCACTGGGCGTGCTACATTGGTGCCGAAACCCGGGATGCCAACGCACTGAGGGAGTCCCCATGGTGGAGGAGGAGGCCATCAAGACCCTCATCCACCTGCACCTGGCTGGCTAACGGGAGCTGCAGGCTGCTTTTCATGACGATGAAAAGCGATGAAAGCAGCTTGAGGAGCAGCAGGTGGTGACCCATCAGATGGCCAGGAGCTTGATGGCAGAGCGACTGTCATTCGGGCCCAGGGGACGGGTTCATGGCACATTTGTCTTATTAGTAATTATCAAAATATGAGCAGGACGTGAAACAATTATTTTTAGCTGTATATTTTATAGACGGATGCTGCAGATATAGAACAGTAATGGTGGTCTAACAGGTTTTCCATTCAGGTGCTCCGCACAGACCGGCTCTTTCCACACACTCGCTCCCACGTTTATATGGGCTCACCGGTCAGGTAGGTCAGAGCCTCCAGAGGAATCTCCTCATATTCATCCAGAAACATCTGGATCTGACGCATGCTGATCCGCAGATCCGATTCATTAAATTCATATGGAATGTTCCAGCCTGGAGAGAGAAACAGAGAGACGGAATAAAGAGGTCATGCATTACAGTGATGCCTGGAAGAACCTATGAACACTACGTTCAGCTGCCTACGTACATCACCAAATGTTCTTAAGAAGAAAATTCTTCGTAAAACCCACTTACACAGTTTTCACGGATATTCTGCACTGCAAAAAATGGTATCTTAAAAATAGTCAATAAATCTACTGTTTGAGATTGTTGTAAGCTTAATTTAAGATTATTTACCTTATTTCTAGACATTTTTACTTGTTTTACACTATTTTATTAAGTAAAATTATCTCACTTGTTTTAAGAAATGTACTTGAAACAAGCCAACTTATCTACCAGTATAGTGAGATTGTACTTAATTAAATTTCTTAAAACAGGTAGAAAATGTCTAGAAATAAGCTAAATAGTCTTATAATAAGTGCACAACCATCTCAAAATGGGAAATAGTAGACATATTGACTATATTTAAGATCATTTCACTTGACAAGATCCCATTTTTTGCAGTGTGACATTCACCAGTGTTTTCTTATCTAGGATTTGTTGTTAGGTAAGAACAGAATCTATACACACTTGAGAGCACAAAGGTGAGAACAGTTCTGTAATTCAAGAACACGTCAAGAATCTGATGTAGACTTTTTCTTAGGACCTTTCTCAAGAACACACTTAGGAAAAAACTTAGGAAGGTATTGGTGAATACGCGTGTGCACGGCTTCAGCTGCCTTGGCCGAGTACCACTGTGCGGTGTGGAATGATGTTTTACCAACGTAAATGTGACGCAGCATTAGAATGTGGCGATTACAGAACTATTCATTTAAAAAAAACCTGCCCATTTAACCACCTCAACCAAACTAGCTGTTATCCCCCTGCCTTTTTGGTGATGATTGTTAGGATATTTGGACTATTTTTGGTCTAAATATGCATTTTCTGTTGGCTTATTTTAAGATTTGTTTCTGGTTTGTTCAGCCAGCTTCTCAACTTCTTTCTGCACATGCTGCTGCTGCTGCTGTCTTCAGGAGACACGGACGGGAGAAGTGAATGACGCAAGACTTAAGCACACAGGCACTGTACCACTTTGACACTTTGACTCTGACATGAATAGGCAAACACATGCATACAAAAACACACGCTAAAATATGGTGAGCATGCGCTGCTGAGAGTCGCCCTGTAAATCCTGAAATAATCATTTAAAACTCAGAGGCATCGAGTTTTTTTTTTTCACACCACGTCATACGTCTTTACGTATTAATGCCACACATACAGACTCTGAAAGAAGGTCCGGCTCAATGTTCAGGTCTCGAATGATCTCAAAATCAACATCATACTGATGAAGATGTGATGATGATAGTCGATAATTCACTCACATCCTCAGAGACGCTCCTTCACCAAGTTTAGACCGAGTTCTCTTTGAATTCTCTTTCAATAATTAGATTCATCCTTCTGGGGAAGGGGGCCGAAGAACAACCCACGTTACAAAATGTGCTTCATGTTGTAGTTACATATTTCCACCAGAGAGGGCTCCAAATTCCCAAATCTTACATAGTGTAGGTTAAAAGCACATTTACCCAGTTTCGCCCCCTCTTACCCCAAATGTAGTCGATCAGCCAAGACATGTTTGGTGTCTGAAGATTCCTTTTTGAGTGTTAGCACTGGAGCCACGAGGCTAAGGTAGCTCAGAAGACGAGGAAGCTTATATCCCACCAATTAGCACGGGTGCTAACTGCATGCCTAAATCATCACACGCTTGCCAAAGACAGACAGTTAAGCAGGTGGACAGCGATGTGATTACTGACCTAACGGGCCGAACGTCCTCCTCTCCTGGACGAGGGCATGGAAGAAGCAGAGTCCGAACAGGAGCTTCTGCCACACCTCCTGTTTGGAGGAGCTGCTAAAGAAGGCGGTGTCCGAGATGGGGTCACTCAGGTAAGAGCGCAGCAGGTTCGCTCGCAGACCTTTAGGAGGCTCATTCGTCATCTTCACACCGTTCTGCAGGATACTCACAGGGAACTTATCAGAGGGGTAACTGGTCAACCACAGCCTAAGAGGGAGAGACAGAGAGAGACAGAGAGAGAGAGACAGTAAAGGTTTTATAAATACATTAACCTTTGTTTTTGGTATTTATAATGGGATCTGCTTCTTATGACCTTCACACATCAAGTACAATTTATTTAAAAGATGAACAAACACAGAAAACACTTTCATCAACATGACTACATCAGAGCTACATTTTACAAACTCACTGCAAATACAGAGAACATTCAACTTCAAAAACGCTGCAAAGCCAGTCACAACACAACGGAAATGTCAAAGAAGACTCAAAGTGGATGGAGTATCTACGATGGAAAATCGCTGACAAAAGTAGAGAAGACCACCGACACTCGGACACTCTCATCCCGAGTTCGTGGTTAACTTTGCTGGCTAGTTTGCTGTCTGTCATGTCGTAGCTGTACTGTGGTCGTTCTCTGGTGTTACTAGTTAAACATTTACAGTGACTCTCTACAGATGATTCCCATTACGATACAGTGATGTCAGTAATCTGCTCAAATAAAAGTCAGCTACTGTTACTGGTGAATGTACTTTACATGTGCTGTACAGAATTTAAAAGTCTGAATGGCCCCGTCATCTCTGAGTGTCCTCCGGAAACATGTCCGCTGTGTTGTGGCTTTACAGTGTTTCTGAAGCTGCGTGTGTTTCTGTATTTGCAGGGTGTTTATGAAATGTAGCGTCGGTGTCGTCATTATGATGAAAGTGCTTTCTGAGGTTGCAGAGTGTTTACGAATATTGCAGCGCGTTTGTAAAATGATGTAATTCTGATGAGTGTTTTCTGCATTTGCAGCTCGTTTTATTTGCAGTTTGTTGGGTCTTCTCGGCCACCGTAGTTGTCTCTGCTGTTGGCATGGCGACAACCAAACTGGTGGATTCAAAACCAGCTGGAATTGTTGACAACCATCAGAAGGATTGGTTTGTGCTCTGCTTTGTCATTGATGCCGTCAGTGTGTGAAATACTCCCTGGGATTCGGGGGTCACTAACTCACTTGTCAGAGCGGCGCTGATGCTTCAATGCCAGCACAATGCTTGGTTTAACAGTTCCTCTGGAAATGCTCTGTTCTAGTTTGCTGTATACCCTACTGGTTCTTTTCCAACTGATCAGATGTCCGAAAAAATAAATGTTGTGACATATCATGTATTGTAAAAATTTCTTGAAGTATCGCAATGTTATATTTTTGTCATATCGCCCAGCTCTAGTGAAAAAAAGCAAAGTGTTACTCATTTCTCAAATCAAAGACACCGGAGACGAATGTGTGGAGGAGCGCATTACTCACCTGAAGTCAGAGTGTGTGTTCTCAGGTGTGATAATCTCCTCACAGATCTTCTCCAGGGCCGGCATCCAGCTGGTCGCTAGGTGACAGTTCTGCAGGACCACCCAGGTTCCATCCTTCAGCGCCGTTTCAATCATACGGGCCGCGATCGGACCCTGACCCTGACCCAGAGAGATGGTCTGGGTTCTGCTGCCCCCCATACCCAGATCATCCGCAAACTTCAGCAGCCCTGAGAGAGACAAACATTACATTCCCACAAAAGTGGACATAGTTTATATACATAAATACCTACATTTAGAGTCGGTTATTCATTCAGTCTAATGAGAAACTGTACAACAGACTCAGTTTATATCACAATACCTACATTTAGAGTCGGTTATTCATTCAGCCTAATGAGAAACTGTAGAACAGACTCAGTTTATATCACAATACCTACATTTAGAGTCAGTTATTCATTCAGTCTAATGAGAAACTGTACAACAGACTCAGTTTATATCACAATACCTACATTTAGAGTCAGTTATTCATTCACCTAATGAGAAACTGTAGAACAGCCTCGTTTATATCACAATACCTACATTTAGAGTCAGTTATTCATTCAGCCTAATGAGAAACTGTAGAACAGACTCGGTTTATATCACAATACCTACATTTAGAGTCGGTTATTCATTCAGCCTAATGAGAAACTGTAGAACAGACTCAGTTTATATCACAATACCTACATTTAGAGTCAGTTATTCATTCAGCCTAATGAGAAACTGTAGAACAGACTCAGTTTATATCACAATACCTACATTTAGAGTCAGTTATTCATTCAGCCTAATGAGAAACTGTAGAACAGACTCAGTTTATATCACAATACCTACTGTTACTATGTTGAGGCCAGACGTTACTATATTTAGGCCACAAATTTCTATATTGAGGTCACAAATTAAGATTATGAGGCCACAAGTTACTATACTTAAGCCATAAATTACTATATTGAGGCCACAAGTTACTATGTTGAGGCCAGACGTTACTATATTTAGGCCACAAATTTCTATATTGAGGTCACAAATTAAGATTATGAGGCCACAAGTTACTATACTGAGGCCATGAGTTACTATATTTATACCACAAATTACTATATTGAGGCCACAAATGAATATATTGAGGCCACAAGTTACTATATTGAGGCCGCCAATTAAGATTTTGAGGCCACAAGTTACTATATTTAGGCCAAACATTTTCATATAGAGGCCACAAATTCATACATTAAAACTATAAAATATTGTACTAAGGCCAAAAATTGATGTACTAAAGGTCATGAAGTACTACATTGAGGCCACAAGTAAAGAGAAACTTAACTTGTGGGCTCGATTTAGTAACTTGTGCCCTCAGTATTGTAATCTGTGGCCATGCCTTATCAAAAATCTAATCACCATGTCACCTTCGGGGCTCCGTAAACCTTTACGCCCTTTAAATGCATGTATTTTGATAAAACTGTGAAGGGTAATCACACACCCTCTTACACACACCTGCGGTGGGGTCCGATCCCGATGACAGCACGAAGATGAGCGGTGAGCAGCAGTTGGAGTCGCTGTAGCTTCCTGCCAGGTCAAAGGTTGGAGGTTCGATGTAGGTGCGGCCCATGTTGTCCACGATGAACTCCTGCACAGCGGGCACCAGCTTATCAGGCCTGAAGCAGCGCAGCACCACCATGCGCTCCATGCCCACCAGAGTGCGCCATTTCCCCGGGAACTGCTCCTCATGTGGCCGGCCGGAGTCGTAAATCTGCTTCCACTGAGCCACGTTCTCCTGCACGTGCTCAAACAGCCCCTCCAGGTTTGGGAGCTTTGAGGCTCGGACCACCTGACGCCACAAAGGGAGTGAGTGAGGAGTCACGTCTGATTCAGGCATTCTGTATTTTAACCCCTTAAACTCCAACTTCAGTTCCTCACCCTCATAACTGCACACTACACATTCCTATCATAGCTGTCACTGAATAGTTCATAGTAGTTACTGTGTAATAAGCCTTAAGATTAATCACTGAATAGAAAGCCTAGAGTTACAGGTAGTTTCAGCTAAACTGAATATAAAACAACCGTCAACACTGACAACAAAGTCACCACACTAGTTATTATGTTGTTGTATTAGTATCCTGCATTTTATAGAGGAATTCCACCATTTTTTCAAATTTTCTGCATAATTCAGTTGTTGAAATGTAAAAAATTGTTTTTAAGTGAATAATTACAACTTGGAGAAACACTCTTTCTTTACAGTGGTGGTGTTAAGAACCAGGGGTCACATGTCTACGATGTATGCAAAAGTTTAAGCATCCCTGGTCAATGTACATATTTTGTTGATGTTCTAAGCCAAAATAAGTGAAAAAGCTTCATTTAGTTTTGCAAATTTTAGAGCACAGCATTGTTATCATTATTGGCATTTAATGAATAAAAAAACATAAAACCATAAACCAATTAATGTTTTATTTGTATTTTTTTCCCAAATTCAGCTAGTAAACAGTAATTGTGCATTACATTGTGCAGGACTGTGCTCTCTGTAAAGGATGTGTTAACTTATTCACACTTAGAAAACTAACAAAACATGGCATTTGACCAGGGTGCCCAAACTTTTGTATACAAAGGTATAGCCACTTTATTTACTATCCAGAACCACCAGTGAACCTACACGAGTCTTCTGAGTTTATATGGAATGCTGATGATGAAAATAGTGGAAAATCTGAAATAATAAGTTTTCTTTGGGGACTATTTTGCCTCACAGCGCCCTGCATATTATGTATCCCTCCACCATGAACGGATTTTTGGGCTAAAATCTCAGGCAGTGAATTCATAACCATTTCATGTAGGAACTTTCTGTGAGGGAGCTTTTAGAGGTGGACGTCTGGTTCCTATCACCACCACTGTGAACGACTGAAATGATGTGAACATTTCAGACCAAACCGTTCTGAATGACTTTGTTTACATCTTATGTGAAAAAATCTCTTATGAAGTAAATTTGATCACTCCACCTCCGACCACGCTTTGTCCGACAGCCATTCTGGGGCGGGGTTTGGGTGAGGGTTGTCGAGGGCGACGCCGCCCGTGAGCAGGAAGCGCCAGATGAGGTCGCTGACCTGACCTTTGCCTTGCATGATGCCGACAGTGAGGAGAAGCGAGAACAGTAGCTTATCCTTCTCGAACAGCGAGCGGCAGACGTTCCTGTAGATGCTCACGGTGAAGTGCTCCGTTATGTTGGAGATGCGGGTGTCCAGGTCGTCGCTGGCCGGGCTCTGGGCGATGGATTGCAGGTACAGGCCGATGAACCAGGTGAGAGAATACTGGTACATGGGCTCGATGTTCGCCAAGTCCGAGATGCAGAAGAACAGGATGGACGAGTGCTCGGCCACAGGACGGTAGCCTAGCCGCGTTTCGTCGATTTCTCGCTCCGTCAAGCTCGCAATCTTCTGCTTCTCAGAGATCTCCTCTGATAAAACCTTGGAGGAAGACAGGACCTTGATGGCCGTTTCATCTTCCAGAATGTTCCCCTGAGATGAAGACAGCACCTCCAGGATCTTGTCCTCGATCTCCTTCAGCTGTTTGTTGTTAGCGGCGCTCTCCAGGATCAGCTGGTTCTTCTTCTCCTCCAGTTCGGGTTTTTCCTTGGCGGCGACGATCCCCAGCAGCTGGTCCTGCAGCCCCAGCGGTGTGATCATGAAGTTCAGCAGGCACACCTTCACCGCCACCTCCGGCAGGTAGTGAGGGTTCCGCAGGCCGGTGGTCATGTAGAAAAGGAAGTCTCTGGAATATTCTATGATGTTCTCGCCCAGTTTCATATACTCCACCCCCTGCTGCTTGAAGGTCTGCTTCAGTAGAACAGGCTCTAGAACCGCGTCTAGCTCCTCACCCACATTCTCCAGGAGAACTGGTGTTCCAAACTGAATGGCGTTCTCCAAGGTGCGGACGTAGTTGCTGTCGGAGAGCTTGATGACGGACAGCTTGTTGGCCTTCTCCATGTTCTTGATCCACTTATTGGCTTGGCCCTGCAGGTGGGTTGGATGATATGGCAAAAAATAAAATAAATTCAAATTTAAATGTACTGACGATTCTTGATGACCTAATAGAAACTTTGAAAAAGGCCAAAAGATAACTCATCTAATTTTGTTCATTAAGGCTGTCACACGCCAAACACCATACAAATAAACAAGATGAAAATAAATACAAATAAAAAACAAGACGTGTCACATCGGTTTGAGCTGATTTTGGAGATCTTCTCCACACATGATGAAGAAAAAGAAAAACTAATCCTTCTAACGTTTGTTGAAACGTTTGGGTTGCTGGAACAATCACCCAGTTTGGTAGTCGCCATGCCAACAACAGAGACAACAGGGACTGGTTGAGTGAGTTCAGGTTGCCAGAGAGCAAATAAAATAATGGTTTAAAAAAAATAACATTTATTGTGCAAGATACCATCAGCAATTTTACTGATTTCCGAATAAACGGCACAAATAAACTGTGAAGGCCTTTATAATGGAAAAAGTCTGACTGGTCAGCGTAATCAGAGTATTGGATCACCTCTAATAAATGGAGATGCGCAATATTTTGCCTGTCTTTTCTATGCGTATCTGTCAAAGCAGACACAAGTTCTGAATTGAATTTGTAATGCTGCCACTTTTAGCTGTGACTCGTTTTCTACAAACTTTGCATATTGATTAATTGTATTCTTAAAAATCTGAACCAGTTCCATATGAACGTAGTGGCATTTCCATCTTAAGCAAGGAGTGCTGCCTGTCTTCAGGTTGTATGTGCATGTTTCTGCAGCTGATTTTATTTATCAGGCTGCGTCAGCAAGAGTTTAGTTTTTTTAATCGCAGTGTTTGCTTAATGTGTTTAAGGGTCGTATTTACTAATATATCAGTGTAAAGCAGTGTTTGTTTAGTGTTTTGGGGATTTTTCTCCCCAATTTGGTATTCAGTTCCACCCACTAGTTAGTTTTACCGCAATCACATGATACCACCAGCGCTAGGAGGGCGACTGGGAACACAGGCTTCCTCTGAGACCTGTGAAGCAGCACTGCATCTTTTTGAACTGCTGCTAACACAACGTCACTGTACAGCTTAACGCGCTCGAAGGAGAACACTAACCACCAGCTCTGAAAACATCTTTCATTTGGACCTAATTGTATAAAAGGGAACATCTTTAGATATAATGGTGGGCAACCAGGTAATGAAATGTTTAAAGAGGAAGGGGTGATTATCTCATCATCCCTAAAAATCATATAAGAACACTGTACACCGCTTTGGCATCGTATTCCGGAGCCTATGCCCAGGCTGAATGCTTTTTGCTAAGCCTTAAATAAAGATTATGGCTTTTTCCAACTAAACCCAACATCTGAAGTCTTTTCCTGAAGATCCGAAATAGAATCATGCGGCATGCGCCCACCCCCCGGGTCCCGCCTTCCTGCCGGCTCTCGCGGCTGCCATCGTCGGGGCCTGTGGGGCGGGCGTATGCCACAAATCATTATTAGGTGCAGGTAAATTGTAAGAGCTTGAGATAAAATCAATGCCGTGTCTTGGGTGATAGGGTTCGCTTGAGGCATGACACTGCCCACCCGGAGAGAGCGAGGACAATGGTGCATAAAGCCCTGCTTGGACATTTTTCACTTCGTGTTAAACCTTCAATAGGACTAAATAGCATAAGAAAATCTGACAGCCTTACCTGCGGGTCGATCATGAGCGGCCAGCGGCGGGAGTTGGACACGATGATGCCGTTGTCTGTTGAGAACGAATCCACAGGTAACCCAGCGATCTGCCATGCCCTGATCAGCACCTGGTTTCCTAGGGTGGTGCTGAGCGTGAAGTCGTCAGAGCATGGTATCTTCCTGTGCTTGCAGAGCTCGTGCCACTCCCGCTGGCACTCCACTCTGAAATCCACTGTGAACGCTCCCAGGTAGGACACAGTGCCTGAGGACAGCAGCACGTCACCCGTCAGGTTTGTGTACCTGATTCCCAGCAGCCTCGCTGCCTCCGTCCACCTGTCCTTCTCCCCTCCCAGCCCACCAATCAGTTTCTCTGCCCGGATCAGCTTCTGCGAGCACAGCTCGATGTTGTCCTCCAGCTCCTTCTTCTTCTGGATCATGGCTGCAAACGTGTCGTTCAGGGCCTGCAGCCGGTCCTGGACTTCTTTTAGCTCGCCGCGTTTCACCTCCAGCATCTTCATCTGGACGGCCAGCTCCTCCTCGGCCTCACGGAGGCGCTCTTTCTTCGGGGCGACCACCTTGGCCACGCGCTCGTACACCTCCATGGCGCGGACCCACTTGCAGAGGCCCTCGCAGGCAGATGAGACGTTTTTGATGAGTGCCGGCTGGAAGTCAGGGTGATCGATGAACTTCTCGCGGATCTTCTTGATATTGGCGGCCGGGATGTTGTCCTTATCGAAGGCCTTGAGGTTCTCCAGGAACTTCATGTCTCCCAGCAGCTTTTTAGACGGTCCCCAGTAATCCTCGATCATCTTACCTGAAAAGGAGACCAGTATCATAGCTGTGAGCGCAGTAAGGAGTCAGGGAGGGGCAATTCAATCAAAGCTGATTTTTGAGGCATTATTTGACAAATATGAAATGTACACAAAGAAAAGCAGTCAGTCTAAAGTCTGATTAAGATAAGCAGACAAATGCTAATCATCTGTTACCTTAACTAACATTACTGGTCACATCATTTTTCATACTGTTGGAACAAAACGCCTACACCGATCAGGCATAACATTCTGACCACCTCCTTGTTTCTACGCTCATCGTCCATTTTATCAGCTCCACTTACTATATAGGTGCACTTTGTAGTTCTACAGTTACAGACTGTAGTCCATCTGTTTCTCTGATACTTTGTTAGCCCCCTTTTACCCTGTTCTTCAGACAGGGCAGACACTCACTGTCCACTCTATTAGACACTCCTACCTTGTCAGTCCACCTTGTAGATGTAAAGTCAGAGACGATAGCTCATCTGCTGCTGCACAGTTTGTGTCGGTCATCCTCTAGACCTTCATCTGTGGTCACAGGACGCTGCCCACAGGACGCTGTTGGCTGGATATTTTTGGTTGGTGGACTATTCTCAGTCCAGCAGTGACACTGAAGTGTTTAAAAACTCCAGCAGCACTGCTGTGTCTGATCCACTCAGACCAGCACAACACACACTAACACACCACCACCACGTCAGTGTTACTGCAGTGCTGAGAATGACCCACCACCCAAACAGTACCTGCTCTGTGAGGGTCCATGGGGGTCCTGACCACTGAAGAACAGGGTAAAAGGGGGCTAACAAAGTATCAGAGAAACAGATGGACTACAGTCTGTAACTGTAGAACTACAAAGTGCACCTATATAGTAAGTGGAGCTGATAAAATGGACAATGAGCGTAGAAACAAGGAGGTGGTCATAATGTTACGCCTGATCGGTGTACGTACAAAATGGTAATTTTACAGGAGGAGGAAAAAAACATTCATAATCTTTTTGGTTTTGTTCCAACAGCAATGATATACTAATCACATCTCATACTTAATCTCATATCATTTAGTTGGAAAACAGTGAGTTTGTAAATAGTTCGCTTATAGCAAACATGAAATTCTCTAAATGATGCTGAGGGAATGAGGGAAAAGCTAAATTGCTAATCAAAAATCATAATTTACTATTCTGTTGTATTGCAGAATTAACGAGCTCTTCATCCGTTAAAGTGGGCGTGTCAGAGCAGGCCAAACACTAAATGTGCAGGGCAGGAGCCCCCATTAAACCTTTTTCCTGGTTTAATAAAATATGTGCTGTATTCTCTCACCGGAGCCTCCAGGGTCAGGTTTCCTCTCTGGTTTGATGCCCTTCATGACACAGATGGACTCCATGACCAGTTTGACAGGGCCGGGAGGGTTCTGCATGGACTTCACCACCGTGATGTCGGCCGGCTTCAGCGTGTCCAGGGCCGACAGAGCAGCTTCCAGTGCCGGCATCGCCTCCGCGAGGTCCCCCTCGCACTCATCCTGCCCATCAATCAGTCAGCAAACCACTCTGAATGTCCACTGGTCCTTTTCATGCACTTACGCACTGATTAGTCAATTAAGTACCTCTTCAAGCAAGGCTTATTAAAGGGAACAACTGACCCTCCAAAACGTTAAACTGATTTTTCACATTATGTTTTCTTCCTGAATTTTTGTTCTATAATATTACAAATTCCCAAAACTGGCAGAAAGCTGACAGCAATACACAGAATACATTACTCAGCACACACGCGTGTACACAATACATACAAACAGTGATGTATTTAGTTATGAAGTTAGCTTGATGCTAATTTTACATAGGAATTCCCATTGACTGGTTAATGGAAGTCAGCATTGTGCTAGCCACACAAATGTAATGGAAAAAATGTTATTTATAAAGTGGATTATAAACAGTTTCTGGATGAAATGCTGCTATATTTAGTGGAGGCAGGTTATGGCTTGCACGTTAATGACTATTTTATGACTATGTATTAGACATTAAGTGTTTAGTTAATCGTCCCTGAGGCTTCTCAAAGTGGTATACACATTGTCCCGTATGCTATTTTCATCATCCTCGGGATGACGGGACGTGGTTAGTATGGAGCTCTGCTTCTAAGTCCACCTTAAATTCAATCTCTCTTCTTTTCGGCGCCCTACGCAGCAGGGTTACTGTCCTGAGCCGTTCAACTCAACTCACTGATTCAACTCATCGGTGTAAAGTGGACATCAAATCGATATCAAACATTAAAATAAGATGTGTGACTTGATGATCTGAAAAAAAACCTGCACTGTAATTCAAAAGGAGTGAAAAACTCAACATTGCCGTCTGGTCAGGACTGTGGATGTTTCAGACCACACAGTGATGACAGCAACGGCCATTCTGAATGAGACGCTGGATAACGGAGGTAAAGAAACGTTCAACCAGGAGTGACCACAGTGGTGATCCTGTCATAGGTGGCTATGACAGATAACAATCATTCAAAGACCGTCAGCATTTATCGGCTATACTGGACCAGCCAAGTTATGCAGGAAGAACTTTATGAACGTGCACCCTCTGCTCGGCAGCTCAGACATCCAATCATAGCACAGAGATGTATTACAGCCGTTACGGTGAGTTTAGCAGAGTTAAGGAGTGTTTTACAAATGATAACCAGCTCACTCACTGTTGTTCAGGTGCAACTAAAGAGGCTTTGGTTTGTGCTGAGTGGGGCTTTGAAACAGAGCAGGTAATAAAAATCTACACTAATTCTGATTGGTCTGAGGAATCACTCGACGGCGTCTTCTCATACAGTCCCGCCCAACTCAAATCAAACCAAGGAAACACAAAAGGGCTAAAATCTCTCAGTCGAAATGATCTGTGCCGTTGACTAGAACATTCCCGCAGGAGTGAATGTAGAGGAGTAGAAGTGAAAACTCTATATAGAGAATAAAGTCGGCAATAAGTGAACACGTTTTCTACAGAGAACATAACTGCACATTTTAATGCACAATTACTGTTTATTTGCTCAATTTAACATATTACAAATAAGTGCAAAAGCATGTCACATTTTATATCAAAGTTATGTCAAATTTTGCAAATAAATAGAAATTCTGCAAAGAAAGAACACTGCAAAAATGAGTATCTTGTCAAGTAAAATGGTCTTAAATCTAGTCGACATATCCAATATTTCTCCGGTCGAGATTGCTGTAAGCTTATTATAAGAATATTTAGCTTATTTCCAAACATTTATTACCTGTTTTAAGTAATTTTATTAGGTAAATTTATCTCACTATACTGGCAGATAATTTTGCTTGTTGTAAGAAATGTGCTTAAAACCAGCAAAACTGTCTGCGGTATAGTGAGATAATTTTACTCAATAAAATTACTTAAAACAGGTAATAAATCTTATAAGAAGTGCACAACTATCTCACAATAAGAAATATTAGACATATCGACTAGAATTAAGAATTTCACTTGACAAGATACTTTATTTTGCAGTGAAGATTGAAAATGCCATATTTAAAATTGTTCCCTGTAGAACAAACATATTTTCAGAACCAACAAAACATGTAATTTGACCAGGGTGTTGACTTCTGTGGTTAACCAAATCACCATCGTGAGCAGCATCATATGTGCCAAGACAAATACGACGTTGTTCAGCACTGTCCACACCATGGACTGAAGAGTGATTCTGAGTTTGAGCCTCACTAACATCAGATAACCACTGAAATGTTTCTCCAAGCCCTCACTCACGCGGCAGCACACCCCCCGACCATCCATCCATCCATCCATCCATCCATCCATCCATCATCTAAACCGCTTATCCTTCTGGGTCGTGGTGGGGTGCTGGAGCCTATCCCAGCTGTCATTGGGCGTAAGGCAGGATACACCCTGGACAGGTCACTAGTCCATCGCAGGGCAGACAGACAGACATACACATTCACACACTCACACCTAGGGGCAATTCAGCATGTCCAATCAGCCTGACTGCATGTTTTTGGACTGTGGGAGGAAACCGGAGTACCCGGAGGAAACCCACACAGACACGGGGAGAACAGGCAAACTCCACACAGAAATGACCCTGGTCACCCGGCTGGGAACCAAACCCAGGCCATTCTCGCTGTGAGGCAACAGCGCTACCCACTGCGCCACCGTGCCGCCCACCCCCCGACCAGCATCTGCAAAATGCTCTCAGATACCTTAATGGCTTTAGCAGCTGCTGCAGCCTCATTGGCCACTTTCTCGTCAGCAGCAACCAGCTCTTTCTTGGCGTCCACCTCCACCGTCTCCTTCTCGATCTTCACCATCATCTCGTCTGTCTCGGCGGAGGTGCGGATCAGCTCCGGCTGCAGCGCGGTCAGCTCCTGCTGCATCACTGCTACCTGGAAAACGGATACAACAGAAAAACAGATGAGCAAAAAACAGACCGGTGAGGTGGACCCGGTAGCGAGAAACCGATTGCTGGCTGATTATGATAGCAGAATATTAATCATAAACATTGGCTGATACCAATAAAGATCATTCTTACACTGCAAAAAATAGTACATCATCAAGTGAAATGATTTTAGTTCTAGTTGATCTATGTAATATTTCTTATTTTGATGAGATGTGGAAATAAGTTATATAATCTTGCACTAAGCTTACAACAATCTCAAAAGGAGAAATATTAGATTTATTGACTAGATGTAAGATATTTTTACTTGACAAGACACCATTTTTTGCAGTGCAGGTTTTACATATTTTACAGTTACAAAACTGTCATTTGTGCTGGGAGAAATGAATCCTGTGCAAGTACAAAAAATAATAATAATTTGCACACGTCAATTGTCAGTTGACAGTTACTTTGTGAACTGTATATCACATGGTGTGTACAATATCAAATGTTTTCGCACTGCCCGAGTCATCTCCTCAAACAAAGTTGTGCAAACTGAAACACAAGTTCCATACATGCATTTATGAGCTCCTGCTGGTGTGGGTTTCTGTTCTTTCACTGATGCATTAAACACTACTCGCATACTGAGAATTTTGAGTATTGTGGAGAAAATGAGCGACGTTTTAATTTCCCAAAATAAACATTAAAATTCAAAGCTTTTACTCACAGCTTCTGTTTTTCTTCACAGTTAAAACAAACTGTTACACTTACTAGGATTTTAGAAGTATAATTTTCAATTTGTCTGCAACACTTGCAACCTTTCTGGCACCAAACGTTTCCATACAGTAATGAGGGGTGCTGTTTTTTTGCCTGTTTTTGTTTTTAAATGACAGGACTGTTAGTTCTTAAACAATTCGGCTTTAGCTCTAACAGCTGATACTGAGGACTGGCCGGTAGCATCATTCATCACTAATACCTGGAGTCAGGTGTCTCACCTGAGAGGCAGCAAAGTCGAGTTTCTGCAGGCCGACCAGGTATCGATTCCTGAAGGTGTTGACCTCAGTGCGCTTGGAGGTCAGTAGGGTCTTAAAGGTGAGGATCAGCTCCAGGTAGGAAGTGGGCGTGACGTAGTTATGCCTGCGCAGCTGTGAGTAGTACCGCTCTGAGAGCTTCTGCGCGCTCTCCTGAAACGTCTTACACATCTCCACCACCCTGAGAGAGAGAGAGGGAGAGAGAGAGAGATTAAGAAACAGGAGCAAAGTAGGAAGGAGGGAGAGAGAAACCGAGGAAGAGAGTGAGAGTGAGTGAGTGACAGTTACTTTACTCTCAGTCATTTAAACACAACCAACTCTTTGTAATTTCACACAGTTTGGGGCTGAACTGTATTATTTGTCTGTGTTCTATGCTAACAGATATATAGTGTAAAAAACTTTGGTGGGGGGGTGTGGGGGCTTAACTTACAAAAGTTAGTGTCCAGACTGCCTTGAAATTTTGAGTTATTTGAACTTTACAGGGCATAAAACACAGAATCCTGTTCTGTTAACTTACTATTTGAAATTCAATTAATTAAAAAAAAGTGTCCAAACACTTTAAGTTAAACATTTTTTTCCAGTGTACAAGGCTTTTCCTGTAGTAACAACCTGGGAAACTCCCCAGATATTAATCAGCAGCCTTAAAATGATAATTGGATTTGGAAAAATAACCTGAAATTGGAATTTGAATCCACATTTACAATTTTTCCCTCTTCACCCCAAATGTAGTTTTGCTCTGACAATGAGGCTAATGTGACTAATAAAAGGAAGCTTATACCCCACCAATCAGAACAGTTCCAACTTTGTGTCTAAATCATCATACACTCGCCTCAAAGGTGTTCAGTATCTCTAATTGACTTGATTATGTGGTTTCTGACCCTGTATGACTCACTGTTATCTATAAACATGGACTAAAGTACAGACAAAATTCAGGCCTCCAGGCTGCTGCTGCTATTTTCAGCTTTGCACTGTACTTTTGTTCACTGGAAGAAAGTTGTGCACATTAGCATTTTTGTTGAACAGTCACTTTCCTGAAGAATCGGTGCAGTTTTAATTTCAGAAAGTTCTGTAAAATCATACCGGCCCAGAGGATGTCATGATCTTTAACCCACAGCTCATGCTCTTACTCTGTTCTGATGTAGTCGTCCAGCTCCACCTCCTCCAAAAACTTGTTGGCCACCATCTCGAGGGCATCGGTGGGCCAGGCCTGGAACCAGTCGATCGTGCAGCAGTTAATCAGAGATGGGAACATCCGCAGACGATTCCGGAAGGCATCTCCAATCGGACTCATTGCTGTGAACACACAAACTCACACACTGAGTTTCTGAGCACAGTACTGCTGCTGTCCAGATATTATTCGTACCATTCTCAGTACAGCAGTGACCGTGCGTCCTGCTGGTTAACAGGCATCAGCGCTCTGCAGTTTCAGTTTCCATTCACTGAAGCTTACCAAAGTTATTCCTGCTAATAAAAAGTCAACTAAGTCTCCCCATTATTCACCACCATCACTGCTGTATTGTATTTGGTGAGTTTTATGAACAGTAACAGATGAAGGTAATATAAGGGAACGGTGGACATTGTGTCTTTAGTATCTGGGATATTTTGAACTGCAGACTTATGAAAAAAAGAACATCTCTCTCAGAAGTAAAAGCACCGTTTTGCAAAATGAATAAATTTTACACTATTGGGGCTCCTGAGTGGCTCAACCGTCTAAGCGTTGGTCTTAACATCAGGAGATCGCAAGTTCATTCCCTGGTGATGCTACAGTCTTCTGTGTCCGGGAGTCCAAGAGAACACAGTTGTCCTCGCTCTCTGGGTGGGCAGGATGGCTCCACGCCCCCATCACTCAGCGCTATGCTAGTCAGTGCAGGCGTCTGTTAGCTGACGTAACAGAACTGGCGGTTGGCGCTTTCCTCCGAGCGCGTTCGGCTGTTGAATGACGTTACATTAGCGTCAGTTTGAAAAGATGCGGTGGAGCTTCACGGGTCTCGGAGGAAGCCTGTGTTTGCCTTTGCCCTCCTAGCGGTGGTGGTAGCGCGTGATTGGCAAAATCCTAACTAATGGTTAGAATTGGATATGAGAAAATTGGTGGAAAATTCTGGGGCCGTATTACAGAAAATTCTTATAATTTTTGTCTTAACTCAAGATCTGACAGGCCAAGATAAGATTTATCACAAATTCATATTACAGAAGCAAATATGATCTTAATTTAGGAATCTTATCTTATCTTACAGCATCTTAACTTACTCAACTGAAGTCGACAATCAACTGTCGTGTCTGTTACCTAGCAACTGACCATACGCGCACAGCTGAGATGTAAACACGTAATCAAGTTAGTTAGCCAGATAGCTAACGTTAGCTACCGTTACTGAGGTAAACAAAGTCAAATAAAAGTAAAGCGCGTAAACTGAGAGTTAATAATATTGTGAGAGCGCCCCCTGCTGTTTATCAGAGCGTCGCCGCTCCCCAGTTTCAGTCTCCATTTCCCAAACGCTTTAGCCGAGCGCGCTAACGTTACTCCTCCTAATAAACAGACACACGTTCAGCTCCGTCTCCTCATTATTCACCACCATCACTGTAATATTTCATCATCAACATTAACACACGAAGGTGATCAGAGGGGCGGTGGAGATCGAGTCTGCAGCGTCTGAGATCTTTAAAACGCAGAGTTAGAAAAAAAACTCACAAGTCAAAGCAGCGTTTTCAGTGTAGATAAATAAGCGTCATTATGCTGGTTTAGTGAACTGTGCTGCCTGACACGGTATAAAACAATAGAAACAGACAATTTAAACAGAAGTTAAGATGCTCTGGGGTTTATATTAAAGTTAAGAAAATATTTTGGCAACTTAGGATGTTTCTGTAAAACCAGATCTCAGACTTGCTGAACAACTGTAACATTGTATTTTCAGTACAACTGCTAACAGTAGAAAGTGGAAATTAAACAGACGTTAGGACGCTGTTAGGGTTTAGTTAAGACAGTATTTAGGAAATTGTGTCTAGTTAGATGTCTGTGTAATAATATTTTCCTACCTGGAGTTTGGATAAGACTGTGTACTTAGGAACTGTCCCAAATTCAGTCCTAACTGAAGATTTTAGAGTTAGGATGTCTCGGTAATGTGGCCCCTGAACTACATCAGGCAGGTCTGTGAGTGCTGTGTATGTATGTGTGCATGTGTGCAGTACCCAGAACGATGTGCAGGTTAGCTTTGACCCTGTCGATGAAGAAGTTGTACATGGTCAGCGGCGTGGCGTCCAGCTTCCTGCCCTCCATCCTGGCGACGGCCTGCATCTTCTCGATGATGTCGGCGCGTTCGTCGGCGGGAAAGATGTTGGGGACGTCTCCGGTGTTCAGCAGCATGTTAATGTCCTCCACAAATGACTCATCTTTGATCTGACTGTCATTGAACAGGAAGGTGGTCCTCTTGCCCTCCACTCCAGCCTTCAGCATCACTCGCTTCAGGTCATCCCTCCAGTCCGTCGTTCCGTAACTCTTGGTCAGTTCGATCTGGAACAGCTCGTAGTCGCTGATGAACGTGGCCAGTTTGGTGGCGCTCTGGCGTCCGGAGCCACCGATGCCCACCAGCAGCAGGTGGCCGTTGTCCTGCTTGAGAACCCGGCAGATCCGTGAGACGTGCTCGATGGCGAACTGGAACATCACCAGGCTCATGGGCGCCTTGCTGACGTTGTTGAACTCGTCCAGGTAGAGCTCCATAACTTCGGTCAGAGCGCGCACGTCCGTCAGCTCGTCGTACGCTTTGACGTCCGCGTCCGGCTTGCCGTAATCACCGAAGAACAGACTGCGGATGTTCTCATCCGTGACTTTTCCAGAGGGAGAAAGATGACAGAGGAGCTAGAGAACGAGAAAGGAAGACAGAAACAGAGAAGCAGAGAGTCGATATCAGAAAAATGCAAAAATTAATTTCCACAAACCATGAACACTGATTAGCATGATTAAATAGTTCTTTGCATGATGAAATCGTTCTTTAGATTGATGGAGAACGTGTTATTCATAGTTCTAAACAGAATCTTTTTGAAAATGGTTCTATATAGCAGCAAAAAGGGTTCTACTATTGTTACAAGCTTGACATTATAATAACAGCAGAACCCTTTTCTCAATAGCAGAACCAATTTCATAGAAAACCCAAACTTTACCACTTTCAAAAAGATAGAATTAAAAAGGTTCTGCTATTGTTACAAGCTTGACATTGCAACAATAACAGAACACTTTTTGGTGCTATGTAGAACCCTTCTCAAAACGGTTCTACATAGAACCATATAAAATATACTCTCCATGAGTCTGAAGATCCATTTTACTATGCAAGGAATGCTTTAAGCATGCAGATGGTTCTTTGAGTGTTCGTGGTTCTATCTTTGCTAATCAACCCTTGAAGAACCATCTTTGTCAAGAGTGTAGAGATGGGGATTTATAGGGTGTTATATTAAAAGAAGGAGGGGTTTCAGACAGGGTCCTCCCCCCAAACTTCACTTATTCCATAACTCCGTTTAAAGGCGTAAATAAAAAGCAGATTAAGGATAAACAGTCAGGAGTTTTCATTTCTGTGCATCACTAGTTAAGAGTGGGAACAGTACCTTGTCCAGGCTCTGTTTGAAGTAGCCTGAAGTTCTCTCTCTGACGATGCTGAAAAAGGTCTCTCTGTCCTCGCTGTCAATCAGGCGATCGTAGAACACTCGGTACACCTCGTGGATCCATAACCTCATCAGCTTCTCCCCATCCTGCTCAGGACAAAACAAACAGAGCTGTTACTGGAGGGAACGGCTGAGACAGGGACGTCTGCACGCGTTGGTATCTGAGCCTGTCTGTGTGTGAGCGCCACCCTAACACACCTGCATGTGTGTGTGTGGACAGAGCAGCACTCCTTTAATGACTCTGGAGAAGTCTCTGAGGTTGAATATGTAGTGAGATTTAGAGGGAGTGGGTAGAAACTTCTCCATCGCATCCTTATACACCGCCATGGTGGCCTGAACCAGGATCTTACCCAGCCTGCAACACACACACACACACACACACACACACACACACACACACACCACACACACACACACACCATCAAACATTCACATATACAGAAACACAGCTCAGTCGCTCACACATCAATCTGACGAATCACTGCAATGGTATCCCAGGTGGCTGCTTAAGTGTTGTTAGCTCAGTGCTGTGGTATCCCAGGCGGTTGCTAATTTGTTGCTTTGCTGTTGCTATGGTATCCTAGGTAGTTGCTGAAGTGTTGCTAGGCCATTGCTATGGTATCCCAGGTGGTTGCTAAGGTTTTGCTAGGACATCGCTATGCTCTTCTATGTAGTTGCTAATTTGTTGCTTTGTCGTTACTGTGGTATTCCTGGTGGTTGCTATGGTGTTGCTAGGCTGTTGCTATGGTATCCTAGGTGGTTGCTAAGGTGTTGCTATGGTATCCTAGGTGGTTGCTAAGGTGTTGCTAGCCCGATGCTATATTATTCCAGATGATGCTAAGGCGTCACTAGGCTGTTGATATGGAATCCCAAGTGGTTGCGAAGGTGATGCTAAGCAGTGGCGTTGTTAGCCCAGGTGTTTGCTGAGGTGTTGCTGGGTCATTGTTATGGTTTCCTAGGTGGTTGGTAAGGTGTTGCTAGTCATTGCTTTGGTACCCCAAGCGTTTACTAGTATATTTGAAGACGAAAATTGGGGAAAAATAAAAAAAGCAATAACCTCACCACCACCCACCCACGGAGCAAACACAGACACACCTGTAGAAGGAGGCGTCGAAACCTTTACTGAAGTGCCAGTCGGTGATGGAGGAGAAGATTTTACTGAGAGTTTCATCATCAAACGAGTCGATCGACACGATGTTCAAATGACGTGTAAAACGACCTGAAAAGCAGCCGAGAAAATGAGGACGCGAGAGTGAAAAAGAGAGTAAGAGAGGCAGAAAGAATACAGAGAAGGAAGGAAGAAAGATAAAGAGAGTAAATGTTGTTTCTGAATCATCCCGTTAGTTCAAGTTCATTAACCACATTAATCGAAATAACTTTCACCTGTAATGTCATTCCTCCCTCCACCAGGGGGCCCCATAGCAGAAACGAAACAGCACGTCTACAATGTCCAGTCTAGACGTGTCCTTCTTATCGTACCAGTGCCGGTGATCGATCCACTGCCTCAGCAGCTCGATTGGGGGCTGGGCTCCGTAAATCTCCTTCGCTGGCATATTCAGGTCGTCTACATATTCAGGTCAAAGATCAGCTGAGTATCTATATCACAGCGGTGACCCTCTAGAGACAGTAAGCCTTATATTCACTCCCAGACAGTATAAATTTACTGGTACACATACACTGTAAATATACATTCAACAACCGTTTCAGTAGTAATTACTTCATAGAGAATCAGAAATGTATGTTTACTATGAGTTAAAGAACAGTTTTAATAACTTTAGTATTTATTACTTCAAAGGGAATCAGAAACGTATGTTTACATTGACAGTTGAACAGCTAAACCGTTTCTCCTATATAGCGTGTCTGGGTGATGGGCAGTGCAATCGGATATTGCTCATGATGGACAAGCAATCCGATGGCGATGTGTAAAAGGCGATAATCGCTGTTTTGGTAAAAGAAAAGAGAAAACTAGAGAGGACTAATTTAACACTAAACAGCTTGCAATTACATTAGTAAACTGGGGTTCATGTTTAAGAAGTGTGTGTATATATATATATATATATATATATATATATATATATATATATATGGAGAGAGAGAGAGAGAGGGGTTTGTTATTTCACTCTGCTACGCACTGTAATGCTAGCTTTACCGCAAGGATTCCCTTTAATTTACTTTACGTGAATGGAACTGAAAATGAACGCTCACGTGCTTTCGAACTTCAGCCTGACGCGCTGCAGTAAATACAAGAACTAAAATCACTGAAAGTTAGCGTAGTGCAGCTAAGTTCACTCTAACCTGGAGAGAACATTTCTGTGATCCTCAGAAAAAGGTAATAAATAACATTAAATAAAACGTACAGATAATGTTTTCTTCACTTTTACTCTTCAAACACTAAGTAATAATTGGGTCTTTAAAAGCTCCAGTAAACTCCCCACTGTGTCTGCTGCGTGTGATCTGTACTGAGTACAGTCTGCAGTATTTTCAGATTAAGTGCTGAATTATGAAAACGCAGCTGTAACGATGGAAAATGCCTTGTTTTTCATGTGGACGTGTGCATGGCTTTGGAAATCACTTGCAATCTGAAGTTTCTCCAGCAGGGAGCGCTACTAGCACGCAAGTCGGCCTGAACCTGCAGCAGAAGAAGCTCATTAAAGTACGCGTTTGCGTTTATTATAATGACAAATGAAGTAGTTCTCAAAATATGTTGGTTTACTCAGTATCATATTATTTAATACATGAGTTATCAAAGATTTTCATTAAAACAGTTAATGTTAAAAAATGCATATATGCTAAAATAGAATAGAAAGTAGGTAAAAGCTGCCATGGACTGTGTGTGATATTATTGATAATCGCGATTTTTTAACTAGAAAACAATTGTCCAGGTCCTACTTTACAGTTAAACATACAAACATCAAGGTGATCTGAGAGTAAAAAAGTCCTCTGGTCTTTGTGTTTAGCAAAAAACTGATTTCTGTTAGTCAACTTCTGCCCACAGCACCCACTAGTGGATTTATTAGTCAGGTAATGCAACCCTTACTCCAGACGCAGCAACTTTAATGTTTTTCTACAGTCAGGTTGACCAATGATCTGATTAATAAAGCATAACTATGTAAATTCTGTAGACTCATTTCTCATGTGAAGTGATTTCTGATTGGTCAGTGTACAGCCTACATAAAATCATTAGACATAAATTATTATGCCTGTTCTCCTGATCAGATTACTTTTTGTGCTGGTAAATCTGAAAAAGTACAATAGAAAGTGAAAAACAAAGCTAAGCTGACAGAACTGATGAAGAATGAAAGATAAACGTCTGCAGATTGTTTTAACAAAGCTCCCTCAAGTAAAAAGAGCAAGAATTCACAGAATTACCTGACCACCAACAGTCACATGACTGAAAACATACAAAATAAAGCCAGGTTCAACTTTTACATATATGTATTCTCAATGCGTTAATCATTAAAAAGTCAGAATAACACATTAAAACATCATCAAATACATTAATTATTAACAATAAAGCTGAGCACCAAACTAAGCCATTTTCAAAAGGGCCTGAGATTGAAAAAGATTGAAACACAACATACACACTAGTGAACACACACACTAGGGGGCAGTGAGCACACTTGCCCGGAGCGGTGGGCAGCCCTATCCACAGCGCCCGGGGAGCAGTTGGGGGTTAGGTGTCTTGCTCAAGGGCACTTCAGTCATGTACTGTCGGCTCAGGGGATCAAACCAGCGACCTTCTGGTCACAGGGTTGGTTCCCTAACCTCCAGCCCACGACTGCCCGACTGTTTTTTTCATGCATCTAGTTTTTTCTCTGGATCACCACCGCTGGGAGATTTGACCACCTTCTCCGTGCCAAAATACCTGAGTGCAGCTGATGGGGAAACTGTATTAGACTAGATTTCCCATATTCCATCCTAATACAGCCCATATACCTCCAAAACGGAGACAAAGCCGCATTTTCTAGGAGTACTTCGTATAGGCAGATGCCTATAACATACAGAGAAGCCAGAAACAGCTCCACACCGGCGCACAACTGCCCTGACTGTGATTGCAGGATAAATTAAAGGGAAAGTTCATGCATTTCTGGATGGTTAATCAAGGCTAGATGTATCTGGTTGTATCAAAGGAGGTTTTTGATGTCGCTTAAAAGAAGCACTAAGAACTTCTGTAGGATGTTGTTGTAAACTGACCAATCAGTCCAGTATTTGTGGTCCTTACCGACATAGACGATGCACTTCTTGCCTACTGGTGGTCCAAAACACTCCCTTGCGTCGGCGGTCCAGTTTGGCCATGATGATGTCCTGCACTTGGTTGGCGGAGGTGCGGGCGGAGAAGTTAAGGCAGTTTGGTGTGTACTGCTCTTTGGACAGAGACAGCAGGAAGCTGTTGTTGATGACGGATTTGCCTGTGCCTGTGGGACCCACAAACAGCATGGGCACCTGGTGGGACAGGTAGGTCCTCAGGAAGAAGAGCTGACGTGCCGTCTCCATGGTGGGGATAATCAGATCAGACACCTGAGAGAGAGAGAGAGAGACAGAGAGAGAGAGAGAGAGAGAGAGAGAGAGAGAGAGAGAGATACTTTCATTTTCACATCCTTTGACCCTAAGGACACAGTGAAAAGTGAAAAAAAAAAACCTTAGTTATATGCAAAAGTTCAAAATTACAAAATTACACATCATCTATAGGGAACAAGACTCTTTTTTTAGTGCACAACTTCTATTTATTTGTTGAGTTTAATTATTGGAAAAAAATCTAAAATACAAAACGTGCCATAACTTTTGCACAGGCCACATTTTGAATTTTATTTTTTTTCGCCAATGTTTAGTTCAGTAAATAAACAGTAATTGTGCATTAAGATGTACAGAAGTGTGTCTCTGTAGAGAATGTGTTCACTTATTTTTGGTGAGAAAATCAACATATCATCTGACCAAGGGCGCCCAAACGTTGCATTTGGCCGTAAGGGCAAATTGAGTGTTAGACCTTACTCTTCAAAAGATAAAAACAAGATATATAAATATGGATTAACTAACAAAAGCAGGCAAGACTTTCACTATGAGTTCACTATGCAGCGCACAGCCCTTAGCTAAGCTAATTTAACCCTTTAACTTCAATATTTAAGATGTTTTATGCAAGTATATGTTTGCTTATACTTCACTAATTAAACCAAGCAACTAATTCAGTCACTCATTCGCTCTTAGCAGGCTAAAGATTCTCCACACGGTAGAGTTGTGAGTATTTAAAATGCTTTTATGTTGTATTTGTGAGCATCACTGAAAAGGATAAACTGGCAGGAACCCACACCAGCAGGATCTCATGAATGCAAGAATGTTTGCGGTCACATTTGTGTGTTTTGACATAAAATGCCCAAAACACACCCTACATACTGCATAATAAGTGTTTACTAATAAAGAAAATGTTCTCTTAATCAATGTAACGTTAATTTACATTCATCACACTGTGTCCTTGTATTTGTATAGTCAAAGTCAAAGTCAAAGTCAAATTTATTTGTTTAGCGCTTTTTACAACTGATGTCACAAAGCAGCTTCACAGAAATCCGTTTAGGACAAAGTTTCAACATGAAATGTAAATCCTCCAGGTGAGCAAGCCAGGAAAAACTCCCTCAGAGCTGAGGAAGAAACCTTGGGAGGAACCAAGGCTCACAAGGGGGGACCCATCCTCCTCTGGTCAAACTACCTACAAAATGATTATACTACTAATATTAATAGTAGTAGTATTTGTATAGCACTTTGTGTTGCAGCTGACAGCCCTTATTCATCAAAGTAAAAAAGAAAAAGAACAGATTTCACCACAATGTCATGAGCCTGTTCAAGGTATGGGGGCCATTAATTATACATCATACATACATCTAAACCGCTTATCCTTCTGGGTCGCGGTGGGGTGCTGAAGCCTATCCCAGCTGTCATTGGGCGGAAGGCAGGATACACCCTGGACAGGTCGCCAGTCCATCGCAGGGCAGACAGACAGACACACACATTCACACACTCACTCACACCTAGGGGCAATTCAGCATGTCCAATCAGCCTGACTGCATGTTTTCGGACTGTGGGAGGAAACCTGAGTACCGGCCGGGAATCAAACCCAGGCCATTCTCGCTGTGAGGCAACAGCGCTACCCACTGCTCCACCGTGCTGCCCGCCATTAATTATGCTAAAGAGAAATTTAGCCCCACACTAAAGACAGTTGTGTAAAACAGTCGCTGGGACTATATAAACTGCTATAATTATACCTGCAACAACTGTGGCTCCAACAAATCAGAACTTAAGCGGATGAGGGGACGCAGATGAAGTAGTTTGGGTTTGTTTAGTAAAGTTTACAGATCATTAAACTGCAATGAGTCTTAATGCAAACGTGGTCTAACATGATCTAGATTCGTGTTTGTGTGTATCTACACTAACATTAGCTCCCAGCTGGGATGGTGCTTTCCTCCTTAGTGATGGAGTCGGTCCAGGTGTTCCACTCTCCTGACCCCTGCTTGTGGAAGTAATAATCATACACCGAGCCTGCAGGGGGAGACAAAAACACCAATATTACACAACACAGCCACACTGTACCGCACCAGCGTGATGCAAGCTATGACCTGTAAAAGAACAAAAAGACTGTAGTTGTGTGTACCTCTCTCGGGAAGACGTTGTTCTCGGTAAGTTTGTGTGTGTTACTGTTTTATTGTGTGTGTAGTTGTGTGTGTAGTTGTGTGTGTTTGTATGTGTTACTGTGTGTGTAGATGTGTTTGTTATTGTGTGTAGATGTGTGTTATTGTGTGTGTAGTTGTGTCATTATGTGTGTAGTTGTGTGTGTAGTTGTGTGTGTAGTTGTGTGTGTTTGTGTGTGTTATTGTGTGTGTAGTTGTGTGTGTTATTGTGTGTAGTTGTGCGTGTTTGTGTGTGTTATTGTGTGTAGTTGTGTGTTTTGTGTGTGTTATTGTGTGTGTAGTTGTGTGTTATTGTGTGTAGATGTGTGTTATTGTGTGTGTAGTTGTGTGTGTTATTGTGTGTGTAGTTGTGTGTGTTATTGTGTGTAGTTGTGTGTGTAGTTGTGTGTTATTGTGTGTGTTATTGTGTGTGTAGTTGTGTGTGTTGTGTGTGTAGTTGTGTGTTATTGTGTGTGTAGTTGTGTGTGTGTAGTTGTGTGTGTTTGTGTGTGTTTGTGTGTGTTATTGTGTGTAGTTGTGTGTGTTATTGTGTGTAGTTGTGTGTGTAGTTGTGTGTGTTGTTGTGTGTGTTGTTGTGTGTAGTTGTGTGTGTAGTTGTGTGTTATTGTGTGTGTAGTTGTGTGTGTAGTTGTGTGTGTTTGTGTGTGTTATTGTGTGTAGTTGTGTGTGTTATTGTGTGTAGTTGTGTGTGTAGTTGTGTGTGTTTGTGTGTGTTATTGTGTGTGTAGTTGTGTGTGTTATTGTGTGTAGTTGTGTGTGTTTGTGTGTTATTGTGTGTAGTTGTGTGTGTTGTTGTGTGTGTAGTTGTGTGTGTAGTTGTGTGTGTTTGTGTGTGTTGTTGTGTGTGTAGTTGTGTGTGTTTGTGTGTGTTATTGTGTGTAGTTGTGTGTGTAGTTGTGTGTGTTTGTGTGTGTTGTTGTGTGTGTAGTTGTGTGTGTTTGTGTGTGTTGTTGTGTGTGTAGTTGTGTGTGTAGTTGTGTGTGTCTGTGTGTAGTTGTGTGTGTCTGTGTGTAGTTGTGTGTGTAGTTTTGTGTGTAGTTGTGTGTGTAGTTGTGTGTGTAGTTGTGTGTGTTTGTGTGTGTTGTTGTGTGTGTCTGTGTGTGTAGTTGTGTGTGTAGTTGTGTGTGTAGTTGTGTGTGTTTGTGTGTGTAGTTGTGTGTGTTGTTGTGTGTGTAGTTGTGTGTGTCTGTGTGTGTAGTTGTGTGTGTAGTTGTGTGTGTAGTTGTGTGTGTAGTTGTGTGTGTTTGTGTGTGTTGTTGTGTGTGTTGTTGTGTGTGTAGTTGTGTACCTCTCTCAGGGAAGACGTTGTTCTTGGTCAGTTTGATGCTTTTGGGTCTCGGGTATTTGTCCATCGTGCCCGTGAGCAGGTTTCTGTAAAAAAGGTCAAACTTCTTCCTGCTGTCCCCGTTAATGGTCCCGCCCACAGTCCACACCACAGCGAACAGGAACAGGCCCTGCAGCAACAGGGTCATCTGCTGACTGGACATAGACTCCGAACCACCCTGCCCTGCTGCTGCTATCTCATCTACACACACAAACAAACACACACACACACAATCATCTGTCCCCTTTCAGTTGTGTATGTTTGTGCTCTGACCGTCCACTTCATTACAAACACCTGTTCCAACACAGGCTAGTTATAATGAACACTGACCAGCCACTTCATTAAGTCCATCTACTTTGTATCTACACTCATTGTCCACTGTATCAGCTCCACTGGCCATATAGTTTCGCTCTGTAGTTCTACAGTTACAGACTGTAGTCCATCTGTTTCTCTGATACTTTGTTAGCCCCCTTTTACCCTGTTCTTCAGTGGTCAGGACCCCCACAGGACCCTGACAGAGCAGGTACTATTTGGGTGGTGGGTCATTTTCAGCACTGCCGTGACACTGATGGTGGTGTGTTGTGTGGTGGTGTGTGTGTGTGGTGGTGGTGTGTTGTGTGGTGGTGGTGTGTTGTGCTGGTCTGAGTGTCTCAGACACAGCAGTGATTCTGGAGTTTTCACACACATCAGTGTCACTGCTAGGCTGAGAGTGGACCACCAAGTGGGGCTCTGTGGTCAGAAACTGATCATTGATGAATGACCAAAGGACCAAACTATGCATCAATAATTTAGCTACAGTTTCTAACTGTACACCAGCAATATGGAGCTACAATGAAGGGGTTTCTGATAAAGTGGACAGTCAGTTTACAGTCGTATGCAAAAGTTTGTGCACCCCTGGTCGGGTGAAAATAAGTGAACACATCTGCTACAGAGAACGCACTTCTGCACATTTGTTTATTTGTTAAATTTAACATACAGGGAAAAATAAAGCGTAAAATGTGGCCTGGGTAGGAGTTATGGCACATTTCATATTTACTAAACATTTTATATTTTATTATTATAATATATTAACCTCAGCAAATAAATAAAAATTGTGCACTAAAATTTATTTTATTTTAGTTTGTTCCCTTTAGAGGTGTCCAGGAGAAATCTGGAACCAGATTGTTCTTCAAACCTGCTCATAAGTTATCAAATACTTTATCCAAATATTTTTAAATACAAAATTCTTCTCACTTCTGTTTATTTACATCTATTCTAATGACAGATGGTGTATATTTATATTTATATATATTTATATATATGCCTATACATCTCGACACAAAAACCCAGTGTTTTTGTGTTTGTGTGTATACCCAGCAGGCAGGAGTACAGGCGCATGAGGCTGTAGGCTAGGTGGATGGGTGACGTCTGCACCAGGAAACGGCAGTTATGGGCAATGAAGTCCAAGCATGGCTGCACCAGCCAGTCAAACAGATCCACAATCTACAACATACGCACATGCACAGACACAAACCCACAAATAAAACACAGAAGCACCTGCACAGACGATCGAGGCCACCGCTGCTGACTCGTGCACTGACGTGTGGACAAACACAAAGCACTTTATACACGTAAATCACCAAATACAGCACAACACAATAAACTACACGTAACAATAAAACAAAAGCCTTCTTCTAAAACATACACACACACATCAGGCCTGGATGGGGGGTGTTCGATTGTATGTGCTCCTTACCAGTTCACGGTGCTCTGGAGCCAGACTCTCCGGGAGAGTGTCCATGTAGGAGTCTCTGAGGGGAGTCCAACCCAGCTGATGGGGCTCCATGTAGATCATACCACACCTACACACACACACACACACACACACACACACACACACACACACACACACAAAGAACGGTTTCTAAATGATCATTTTAATGCAACAGGGCTGGCAGTAATCAAGCCTGGCTGTGTCTAGTTTAATCATATGTTTTCACTGTATACTTTATTTAGTTCATATAAACACAATTTTAAAGAGATCTAAATATATATGAAAACAATCCAATACAGTAATACAGTTGATTATTCCATAACAAGATATTCAGGAAAAGAAAGCACAACGTACTCTAATGTTCAAATGCTTGACATCATTTTCCATGTTAACAATTTTTATTATTTTATATATAATAGTAACATAGAATGTGTATTTAAACATTACAAACCAATCACTAAAACCTACACGTTTTTATTCAATATTTCGGAAAAGAAACAGAGAATAAAATGACAAATAATACACTGTAATTAACTATTTATCTGCCTTTGTATTTTCTGAAATTTCATTCTTGATGTTCTACAGCAGTGGAACCCAGGCTGGTCCTCACGGCCCCCCAGAAGGTCCACATGTATCCTTCATCTTTATGTGTTGTGAGTTGGCTTGGAGCAAAAATGTGGACAGGGGTTGGGAACAACTGTTCTGGAGCTTTTTTCAGTCATTTTAGAATCATCTACAGCTCTGTTATCATTGTGGACACATCAAATATTTCATTTTTATTTACAGCTTCCTAGCGCCCTACTGATTATCTGAAACCTGTGAAGTTGAACAGGATGAGCAGATTAGAATAATTGCATACATTTATTTCAAACTAAATTGGTTTAATTGATAAAAACATTGATTTCAAACATTTAAACAGAAATGAATTTAAAATGTTGTTACTGTCAGAACAAAATCTCAATTTTTGTTTTTTTATTTTTGAAAAAACGGAGCGATAGAAATGTTCCAATATTACTTAGAAATAATATGGTTCTATTAACTTCTATTCCAAGTTAAAAAGTCTTTTTTTTCCTCCTGCAAAGTTACCTTTTTGGAGGTTTTGTTCAGGCAGTGACAATATGCACATTGTGCTAATATGACTGGAGGGTGTATATTTCTCTGCAGTGTGTGTTACCTGCTGACAGTAGCTGGTGAGGCCTGCTCCAGATCTGCTGGTTCAAAGATCAAACTCATCTTAGGACTCATCTGGATGATCTCACCGCTCATCAGACACAGCTACAACAGAAACAGATGACTGATTAAAAGCATCACTCACATAATATTCAGCTGCTGCTCAAATAACATAAAAAATCTGTTTATTCTTCATATTTATATATTTCCTTGCAACAACCAAATGTGCAGTTTTTGAATGACTGTTTCTGACTAACTGACACAACAGCAGCCTCAGTTTAGCCCTTTGTGCACTTGAGTCTCACCGAACTGAGGCTGTGTGTGTTAATTAGAGTTAAAACCAGCATAAAGATGAGAGCTGTAAGTAAAATCCGAGCATATAGCATGTAGTGTGGTCTTTTTATGCTTCCTATGTGGTTTCCATCGGTTTCCCCAACAAACTGCTGAGGGGGAGATGTGACTATTTAGTAGATACTAAGCTCAACGTTAAAACTAGTTTCTGTGGCGCAGCTTGGTTTGATTTAGTAACGTGTAAACCTAAACTTAGTAAGCACTTACATTATACTTACTAAATACGTAACTAACCTATGTCGGAACTTACGTACAGCGGGGGCAACCGGCCCCAGGAGCTGATTCTGATCAGTTATTCATATAGATCTGTATGATGTAGAGGAGCTGTCTGACACTGATCAATCTGAAATTAAGATCAATATGACATGCCTTCTTGTTATCATCCAGTACGGTGTTCATGTTCTCTATCCAGACTGCGTCAATGGGTCCGTCGAATATGATCCACTGGCGGTCCTCTGCTGTGGATTGGGCCTGCTCCCGGAACGATGTGGCCAGAACACCGTCCGTCCACTCATGACTGACCGGGTCAAAACAGCCGTAGAGCTGACCCATGGTGATCGCCTTTGGGTTAATGATCCGGAAATCTACTGCAAACTCCTCCATCATGCCTCCTACACACACACACACACACACACACACACACACACACACACACACACTCTCTATATGTTTTGTTGACAAGAAATCCACTGAAAAATTAATGAATAATGAGATGTAAGTCAGATATATGTGTTTATGGCACTTAGCTTAAATCAAAGCCTCTCCTGATCTTAAGTTTGTAAGTTTATTTTAAAATGCATTAGAACATTTTCTAATCATTTCAGACATTTATACTGTCTGATAGACTTATGTACTTAATATTTGTAATGTTCAATGTTCATGTTAATGTTTATATTTAGTGTTTAGTATTTATGTTCACTTAAAGGACCCATATGATGGAAAAATGAGGTTCTCTTGCTCTTGTGAAATAGAGGAGTTTAAAGTAAAATGTAAACATGATCAGTTTCCAAACGTACCATTCACTACCGGCACATACAGTAACTGTATAAATACTGTGGAAACTAAACTGCAAAAACAGCCTGTTTTCTATTCACTGTTTCTATGGTGTAGCGAGAACCAACTTATTATTTTTTAAATAATTCAAAATTCTCCCAAAAACAACAAATTCAATCTTGGTAAAACTTCAGACATCATGGTGCTTTAGAAGAATAGTCATATAATCAAATTGTTGTGATGTCACAGATTCACATCTGTTACAGTATTTTTAAGGTTATCCTGACAAAGCACATTCCTTTGCGAGACACTTCACTCTCAGCACTCTCAGACTGACTGGCAAACAAGCTGACTTACAGATTAACTGATTGGTTTGTGGATTTATTGGTTTTGTATGGCGGCCAAGAGGACCTAACAAACTGCAAATAAAAAAAACGAGACGCAAAACTCAGAAAGCACTTTCTTCAAAATGACACCGACGCTACATTTCATAAACGCACAGCAAGTACAGAAACACATTCAGCTTCAGAAACGCTGCAAAGCCAGTAACAACGCAACGGAACTGAGCCACAACACAATGGAAATGTCTCTGGAGGACTCAAAGGGCTCAAAGGGGATGAAATATCTATGACAGAAAATCAATGACAGACGTAGATGGTTAACCTGGCTGGCTAGTTTGCTGTCTGAGACGTCACAGCTGTACTGTGGTAGTTAATCTGGTATTACTAGTTAAACGTTTACAGTTACACTCTACAGGTGATTCCCATTACGATACAGTGATAGCAGTAATCTACTCAAATAAAAGTCAACTTTTACAGGTGAATTTTTGTGCTGCACAGAATTTAAAAGTCTGAATGGCTCTGTCGTCTCCGAGTGTCCTCCAGAAACACCTCCGCTGTGTTGTGACTGGATTATCAGAGTTTCTGAAGTTGTGTGTGTTTCTGTTTTTGAAACGCATTTATGAAATGTAGCGTCAGTGAAAACAATTTCATCAAAATGACGAAGGAGTTTGCAGAGAGTCTGTGAATTTGCAGTGTGTTTGTAAAATGCAGTGTCCATGTTGTCATTTTGATTAAAGTGCTTTCTGCATTTTGCAGCTCGTTTATTATCGTTTTATAGTTTGTTGGGTGTTTTTGGACATCGTTGTTTTGTTGTGATTTGTTGTCTCACCTTCATACAGGTCTTTGAGAGCTGCTGCTAGAACTTTATAGGCTGAAGTCTTCCCTCCCAGTGGGTCACCAACAATCATGAACCCATGCCTCACCAGCATCATCTCATACACCTACACACACACACACACAGACACACACACACACACACACACAGAAACACTGTTACAGGAAGATATGTGTGGATGAATGAACATGTGCATAAACGTGTGCACGGACAGATGTACAGATGAATGGAGTGGACCTGTATGATCTTGCTGATGAACCAGGGCACAGGCTGCAGTTTGAATTTAGTGATGTTTTCATTCAGAGCCTTTAACATTAACTCATAATCAGGCTTAGGCAGCACCACTCCAGGAAACAGATCTGAGATTATACCCTGTAACACAAACAGACAAAAATACATACAGTCTATAATTTGTAAACAGCAAATAATATATAATTATAGAACTAGCAATCAACAGCAATCACTGTATGTAATCACAAATTAATTTTACTATATCATACATTTTTTAATAATCGAAAACATCAGAACTATGGTAATTGTGTGCAGACCAAAAAAGTGTTGAATACCCCTAAATTTAAAATAAATTGAAATGTTATTTTAGATTATTTTAGAAATTAGCCCCTTATTGCCTTAATGTAGCTTTGCAAAGTTACTCCACCATCACAGTGTGAAGTCCCCTGACTCGCGACCTAGTCAAACTCCACTGTCCCCGACTCGTGGCCTAATCAAACTCCGCTGTCACTGTGTGAAGTCCCCAACTTGTAACCTAGTCAAACTTCACTGTCACTGTGTGAAGTCCCCAGCTCGTAACCTGGTCAAACTACAGTGTCACAGTGTGAAGTCCCCAACTCGCAACTTAGTCAAACTCCTCTGTCACAGTGTGAAGTCCCAGACTCGCAATCTAAGCAAACTCCATTGTCACACTGTCCCCAACTCGTAACCTAGTCAAACTCTACTGTTACAGGGTGAAGTCCCCAAAGTGTAACCTAGTCAAATTCCATTGTCAGAATGTGAAGTCCTCAACTCCCGGCTTAATCAGACTCCACTGTCACAGTGTGAAGTCCTCAACTCCCAGCTTAATCAGACTCCACTGTCACAGTGTGAAGTCCTCAACTCCCGGCTTAATCAGACTCCACTGTCACGGTGTGAAGTCCCCGACTCGATACTTAATCAAACTCCACTGTCACAGTGTGAAGTCCCCAACTTGTAACCTAGTCAAACTTCACTGTCACTGTGTGAAGTCCCCGACTCGCGGCCTAATCAAACTCCACCGTCACAGTGTAAAGTCCCCGACTCGATACTTAATCAAACTCCACTGTCACAGTGTGAAGTCCCCAACTTGTAACCTAGTCAAACTCCACTGTCACAGTGTGAAGCCCCCGACTCTCGGCCTAATCAAACTCCACCGTCACAGTGTGAAGTCCCCGACTTTTAGTCTACTCAAACTCCACCGTCACAGTGTGAAGTCCCCAACTTGTAACCTAGTCAAACTCCACTGTCACAGTGTGAAGTCCCTGACTCGCAACATAGTCAAAATCCTCTGTCACAGTGTAAAGTCCCCGACTCGCAATCTAAGCAAACTCCATTGTCACACTGTCCCCAACTCGTAACCTAGTCAAACTCCACTGTCACACTGTGAAGTCCCCAACTCGTAACCTAATCAAACTCCACTGTTACACTGTGAAGTCCCCAAAGTGTAACCTAGTCAAATTCCATTGTCAGAATGTGAAGTCCTCAACTCCCGGCTTAATCAGACTCCACTGTCACAGTGTGAAGTCCTCAACTCCCGGCTTAATCAGACTCCACTGTCACAGTGTGAAGTTCCCGACTCGTAACTGAATCAAACTCCACTGTCACAGTGTGAAGTCCCCAACTCGTAACCTAGTCAAGCTCCTCTGTCAAAGTGTGTAGTCCCCGACTCGTGGCCTAATCAAACTCCACTGTCACAGTGTGAAGTCCCCGACTCGTAACCTAGTCAAACTCCACCGTCACAGTGTGAAGTCCCTAACTCGTAAACTAGTCAACCTTCTTTGTCACAAGGCGAAGTCTCCAACTCGTAACCTAGTCAAATTCAACCGTTACAGTGTGAAGTCCCCGACTTGTAACCTAATCAAACTCCACTGTCACCGGGGGAAGTCACAGACTCGCAAATGGGTCAAACTCCTCTGTCACAGTATGAAGTGCCCGACTCGCAAACGGGTCAAACTCAATTGTCACACTGTGAAGTCCCCGACTCGTAACCTTGTCAAACTCCACTGTCACAGTGTGAAGTCCCCGACTCATAACCTAGTCAAACTCCACCATCACTGTGTGAAGTCCCCAGCTCACAGCCTAGTCACAAACTCCACTGTCACAATGTGAATAATGTAGAGGTTTTGAGTCAGTTTTTCTCATGGAGGATTAGTTTTTAAGAAGTATGACCAACTCTCTCACATGAACACACCTGGAAAAGAGGGACGTCCTGAGCGAGGAATTTGGCCATGTTGACGTCCATCAGTGCTCTGAGCAGCAGCACACTCTCGTCCTCCTCTGGGTACTTTAGTTTCAGGTTCCCCGCTGCAGTCAGGACAGATTTTACCGCACGCATGCCATAGTCGTAGTGATGCTGAGAGGACAGCTGCTCCGAACACAGGCGGTATGTCGCCACGATCTTCTGCGCCAGACTGCCATGACAACCACAATGACAGGTCAGAACTACAGACATACATACATCCTATGAAAGTCACAGTAAGGCACAAAGCTGGATGGTATGATTAAAAAAGCAGATCTTGATTTTTTCAGCCCTTCAGTGATAAACACGAATGAATATTCATCTAAATATTTATGCGTTCTCTCTGAAATGGCTTTAAGAGTTATCAGAAGAGCCATAATTTGGACATAACAGCCTTTATTAAGTGTAATATGATATACAAACTTTGAAGTAACCAAAGAAAGTTCAAAAAAAGTAACATACACTAAAGTACAGCAAAATTTATTTAGAAGTAATCAAAGTCTGTTATTCAGTAAATTAACACAAGAAACAGTGGATTAGCATCATTTGTTATTTGTATTCATTTTCCACTGCATTCCCGGTGCTGCAAGGGATGCTGTTTTAAGAGCTAAAATTAAAAAAAAATTAAAAACTCCTTTTCCAGGTCATTTGAAATGTAAACAAATGCAACATTATCAGTCTTTCATTTCCTATCTTGCTTGATTTTACTGCTATATGTTTATTATAATTTGTATATGTAGTTCTGTTAATTTTAACCTGATTAAGTTGTAATTTCATTGTAATCCCTTTAAGATGTAAATGCCCTGCTACATTGAAAATGAGGGTGTTACAACTCTTAGGACGTATATACATGTTTTTTTTTTCTGCCTTGCCCTCTTGTCTTTCTCTTTATCTTGTTCCTCTTATCAATTTTCTAGGTCCATAGCTTGGAGACTTCTTATTGGCTGCAGCAGGGGGCGTTCCAGCTATAAAAGGGCCTGGGAAAGCAAAATGGTGGTTGGCTGCTTCTGTTGTTGTGTCTGTGCTATCTGCTCTCCCACTGACCAGATCAAACCAGCAACTTGGTTCAGCTTGTTCTATTCAGCTTTGATGTTTCTTGTAATGAATCGTGTAACTCTTGTTCTCCTAAGTCGGGGGTGAGTGCTCTGTTTTGTTTTCTACCGTTTTCTCCTGGTTTGGTTCAGGGACACAGGGAAGCCGTTTGTATCTTTCTTTTCATCCTAGGTAAGTTAGTTTGGTTTTACTTCTAGCTCGTTTTGGGCTCTCCCCTGAAGTTATTTATCTCCTGTTATTATATCTTACTATATTGCATGTAGCATATGGCTAACGTAAACAACTTTATCTCTTTTCTGCTATATTACTATGCTGCTTATGAATGGCAATTAAGGTCTGATTGAAGAAAGAGATAAATGTTCATATTTTGCTGTCTTATCAGGATTCATGGTGTTTTGGTCCGGCGGTTGGGTTGGCGTTTGGTCTTTTTATTTATGTACAACCTCTTTTAAAATCCCCTAGACCTGTGAGATCGTAACAGAGGGTCACCCTCAATGTATTCCTGAGTGACAGTAAATGTTGTCTGATTATTTGATTGAATCCTAATTGAATCTCACGTGTGCACAGCAGTGTTGTCCACAACACTATTCGGCTGTTTTACACATCAGCATAAAATGAGCATTAATTTACCACAATGTTCACAATATTGCCTCATTTTTTTCTGTATTTTAAAAAAATGCATATTTAATACACCCAGCCCTAGCAGGGCATTTCAGAAGGACCAAGCTGCAGCACTTTAAAGGCACATCTGCCTCATATCACCTGATGATATCTACAGTGGGGTCCAAAATAGAGACCACTTGTAAAATTGTGAAAATGCTTGTATTTTGCCTTCTAATTTAATAGATTGTTGTCATTACACTTCAAATTATCAGCAAACAATTTGAGTGAGGAGTAGAATCTTTGAAATATTCTGATGAATTTCATAATTTTGTATTTAGCTGTAAAGACATTGTGCACTTAAGCTCCACAAGTTTGACTAAAAGCCTCTGATGAGTAGATCAAATCCACCTGGGAGAAACACAACCTTCAATGGAAGAGATAAGACTAACAAAAAATCTTGTACAAAGGCCTTAATGTGCTAGAAATAGAGCCGAATCTTGAATATTTCTGCTTCGATTTACATCTCATAACATTTCTTTAATTTTTTTTCAGAGTTCAAAACTTTCTGTTGTTTATTTCCAGGTTTAAATGAAAAAATCTCAGATTTTCAATGTGATCTCAAACTTTTGGACTGTACCTGGTGAGTTAAATCAGATGGGACTAGAACAGAGAACAAATAATGCCTGTATGGGGTGGGGTCAGGGGGGATATTTCACAAAGTAGGATTTCTAGTTTCATAAGGATTCACCGAAGTTAGGTCTGTACAATACGAGAAGGGCTGAGGGAAAATTCTATTGGACAGTCATCCACTCTGAGTTTAAGTTAACTGGCTAGCTGAGAAATCCTGGTTTCTCATAGACCTTCAGGGGTTGGTACTTCCTGTGGAGCATACAGCTGAAAAAAGGTTTGTTTTCTGGAAAATGTCAACTATTACGGCTCAAAACAGGAGCTATGAGAAGATAACGTAAATGTATCTTGCAAGTCGGACTATAACAAGCATTTGACGTAGAACTGTTGTTATTTGTTTATTTGTGGCTTTACATCCATCTCCTTCAAAAACCTGCTTGTCATTCAATCATGTCAGAGAGTGCCGTTATGAATAATATAGATTCTACATCAGGCTGCTAATAAATTTAACTAGGAAATGACCCTTTGCTGAGGTTGTTTAAGAATCCTTGAATTGTTAGAATGAGAACCTGAAAATCACACTGTACACCAAAAAATGAACCACAGCAGATTCATAATCATAAGCTGAACACATTTGTCTAGACTTATAAACCACTTAATAATATTTACAGAGACTCAAACTCTAAATACAGAGCCAAAACATCCCCTAATGATAAGACATCAACTAACATGTTATGCATGGATGAAAGAACAAATTCATAAATTCAGTTTACCTCCGAGACTGAATGAAGCCCATTGAGTAGAGTGATATCTCTCCAATCAGCCCATAATCTGGCACCATCATGGCTACAGTGCGAAAAAGAGCCTGCACACACACAAAGACACATGCATATACATATGTGCTCATTTCATAACATGGAGGGTGAAATTTAACAATGTTTATCAGAAAGTATCAGCATACAAGAGGCAGACAAAATAACAGAAACACCACATGAAATTCTCATTCGTACTGGCCATTTTATCAGAAACACCCACCATCTAAGTGGACTTTGTAGGTTTACAGCTACAGACAGCTACAGACTGGACTACAGCCAGTAACTGTAAACCTACAAAGTGCATGTGTAACGTGTTTCTGATAAAATGGACAATGGATATGTTGTGGTGTCTGCATTACTTTGTTCAACCACTGTGGATTATGTAGCGCAGATGTGTGTGTGTGTGTGTGTGTGTGTGTGTGTGTGTGTGTGTTTACTTTAAGGTTATCAGGCAGCTCAGCGCGGCCGGCGTATCCTGGGTTCATGGTGATGAAGACGCTGCAGGTGGGGTTCAGTGAGAGCTCCGTCCCCTCAAACAGAAAACGCTTCAGGTTCCGCGCAATCGCCTGCTGGATACTCAACACCTGCTGAGCCACCACTGACAACACCTCCACCTGAGAGAGAGAGAGAGAGAGAGAGAGAGAGAGAGAGAGAGAGAGAGAGAGAGAAATTCACTTCCCATGAAAAGTACTGAGACACTTTGCCTTCTTTTGAAATTTCTTTTACTTTGCTGCTACTTTGGTTAAGGTAAGGTTACGGTGAGTTTGGACTGGGATTAGTTTGCGTGGGACTGGATGTGGTTTTGATGAAACTGTGGTGGAATTTTCATGTGGTTTGGGTGGGGTTGGCGTGTAGCTCGTGTGGGATTGGGGTGTGGTTTAGGTGGGGTTAGGATGTTGTTTGGGTAGGGTTTGGGTGTAGCTTGGGTCTGATTGGGGTGTTGTTTCGGTGGGATTGAGGTGTTGTTTGGGTGGGACTGGGGTGTGGTTTAGGTGGGCTTGGGGTGTGGTTTGAATGTTGGTTAGGTGGGATTTGGATGTGGTTTGGGTGGGGTTAGGGTGTTGTTTGGCTAGGGGTATGATCTATGTGGGTTGGGGTGTTGAGTGGGCTTGGGTGATGGTTTGGGTGGGGTTGGGGTGTGGTTTAGGGTGTTGTTTGGGAGGTACTGGGGTGTGGTTACCCTGCAGTACGAACCTGGGTGGGGTCAGGGTGTGGTTTAGGGCATTGTTTGGGTGGGACTGGGGTGCGGTTACACTGCAGTACTAACCTCAATCCGGTTGAACTCGTCGAAGCAGGCCCACGCTCCAGACTGAGCCAAACCCTTAAAGAATTTACTCATGGCTTTATAATCCAGTCCATCTGAACAGTTGAACACCACACACTACAGACACAGAACAGAGACAGAGAGAGGAAGACTGAAGTTCTTTCACAATGTTTTTCATATTGGCAGATGCAGAAACTTCACTGAAATATAGTCTGAGAGTTTGTGGCTGCTTAGTTTAGCCTGATACCTTCTTCTCTCAAGCTATTTCACCTGAGGCCATTTAAAACAACCTGTTTCACCTGAGTGTACAAGAACTGAAACACGTTTTTCACGTATATTCCCCAGACAGAAGTCATTTTTTATGTTTAACCAGAACAGCCACGTTTCTAGAATAATCGGATCCATGTAGCCACCCAGCATGTTTAAAGGTTATGTTCATGTGTGGGAATACTAGAGTTTTGCTTTGGTTTCCATGAAGTAAATCAAAAAATGAACAAGGTCTTTTTTTAAACCGTTGGTAAATGAGTTTTTAACATCAGTGGGAGAGTTTGGAGCTGCAAATCAGTTCACTGCCACCGGGGACAGGCCGACGATTTACTGACATCTAATAAACTTAAAAAAACTACTTAAAGCTGACATAAATTATATTTTAGTTGCGAACTGTATGACAAAGAAGGAACACTGTATGATTTATTAGCTTTGAAAATCTTTTAAATTCTGATTTTTATAATAATAATAATGATACTTATTTGTTTTTAATCTATCATTATGGCTGGGATATACTGATTGATTGATTGACATATCATGATACAAATCTGAGTTCATCTCACATGCACGTGTGTATATACCTGTTTAGCCAGAGCCTTGGCCAGGTCTTTGGTTGTTTCTGTCTTGCCTGTTCCTGCTGGTCCCTCTGGAGCTCCACCCAGATTCAGCTTTAGAGCTCCCATTAGAGTCCTGCAGCATTTAGCATCACAAACACAATCCATCACTTCCAGAGAACCCACAGCATCCACAGGGGAGAAGAGAAAGGCAGGCTGGGTGAGACGCTGCAGAAGTGAGGACTACAGACTGTGTGTGTGAGAAAGCTGTTCTTACATAGAGAGAACCTTTCAGGACAAACGGACCAACAAAAACATAAAAGTAGCAAAAACATCTCAGAACAATAACAGAACATTAACAGATCTTCAGAGTGATTTTACGTCTTCTAAATAGTTAGTTTGAGGAAAATAAGTGTACAACAGTGAGAGAGTTATGTACATTTCCATGTGGGATTTACCAATCAATTTTTTTTGTGGCCAGTTCTGATTGATCTGATTCTCAATGGACGTTAAATACTGTCAAATGCAAAAATTTGGGCAGAGTGTAACACTACTGTACATTTCAATACACAATTACTGTGTATTTGCTAAATTTAATATATTGGTAAATAATAAAACATAAAATGTAGCTTGTGCAAATTTTATGTTTTATGTGTTGGCACAAGAATGCCATATTTAAGTGTGTGGAGTGTGTTTGTGTATTTTTTAGCATATTGCTGCTGTCAGAACAAAACCTCATATCTCCATTTGAAAGTACCTGTGGTCCTTTACATTGTGTGTGAATTTCATGATGAATGGACCAAAAGAAACGGCCCAAAACTACTTGGGAAAAAAGTCTGGCTCCATTGACTTACATTAAAAGTAAAGTATGTTTTTTCCTACTTAAGTTCTTATTTTGTAGATATGAGGTTTTGGATCTGACAACAATGATATACAGTTTAGTATATTTAGTATTTAGGTAGTGTATATATATACTAGTATTTATAGTATATTTAGCATGTACATGTGTGTGTCTGTGTGTGTGTGCTGTAACCTGTAGCAGCGGTCAGTCAGAGGAGTGATGACCAGTCTGGGGGAGTTGCCCAGGTACTCGTATCCGTACTTCAGCTCAGTTGTGATCATTCTCAGCATGACGTCCCCATCCTCCCAGTAATAGCGCAGCTGTGAGATCCACTGGAAATCATTCAGGGACGACACACCGTCCTGAGCCAACTTCACCACCACATCACGCGCTGACCAGAACAAGGAGCAAAGGTCATGACTTCTCCAAACTCAGGGCCTAATACAATCAATAATATACAGCTGCAGATGCCACTTTCAGGACCCACCGGCACCACTCTCACAGCCTTTCTCAAGGGCTCTAATGTAGGGAACAGTGATTAGGGCACTATTTCTGTTCTCTATAATCGATTCTATAATGCTCTAAAGTAGGGAATAATGATTAGGGCACTATTTCCGTTCCCTTTAATAGATTCTATAGTGTTCCATTGTAGGGAACAGTGATTAGGGCACTATTTCTGTTCTCTATAATCGATTCTATAATGCTCTAAAGTAGGGAATAATGATTAGGGCACTATTTCCGTTCCCTTTAATAGATTCTATAGTGTTCCATTGTAGGGAACAGTGATTAGGGCACTATTTCCGTTCCCTTTAATAGATTCTATAGTGCTCCACTGTAGGGCACAGTGATTAGGGCACTAATTCAAACACATTCACTGAAGTGCCACTTCATCTCAATATCATAGATGTAAATGTTCTTGAGAACAAGAAGAACATAAATTCCAAAATATTTCATAATGCATAGTCAATGGTAAAGCTCATATTTACCATGGACATCAATGACTGTCAGCGCTCCGAGAGTCATCCTCGCCCCTCCAGACAGTTTACCCCTAACCAGCTCAACAATGTCTGCAATCTGAGCGTTAGACTGCTCCATGTACGCCTATAACACACACACACACACACACACACACAGACACACACACACACACACACACACACATAGTGTATCATGATTGATCTGCTGACAAACAGACAACATTCTTATTTTCTTATCTATGAAAAAGTTGTATATTCTTTTTTTATAGAGATCTGGTACTGCTAATTTTAAAAGCCCAAACCCTCGACTTTAAGACCTGACCTGTCCAGACCCGATTGATGCTACTAAATTTCAAGCCCGAACCCCTGAATTTCAGAACTTGAAGCCTGAACCCTCTACTTTGAGAACTGACCTGACCAGTCCTGACTGATAATGCTAAGCTTGAATTCAAAACCTTACAGCTGATCTGATCACATCTGATCTAGTACTGCTATTTTAAAAGCCTGATCCCTCGACGTTGAGACCCGCTGGCTCAAGTTTCTTTTTATTCTGTCTCGGGTGAACCACTGGTAAGATCAGCTTTGTTGTGCACATACAAGACAATACTAGAGATAATTATGTAGGAATATTCTTTCAGATAAGATCTAATCTACTACCAAAAACGTCATTCACTAGAAGACAAACACAAGCCCAGCTGAGCTTAATGGTGTATGTGTAAAACTGGCCCAGACTTCATCTAAAAACATTTGATTTTGAGTCAGACAGGAGACCTCTAGCATGTGTGTGTGTACTCACAGGTAGAGTGTTGTTCTGTATAGCGTGAGACACTTCACTGGTCCAGAAAATGGAGGATGCACAAATAACAACCTGACCCGGCCACTGCAACACCCACTTCTTTCTGGGGACCTGAAAGACACAGAGTTGAGGAAATAGTGAGTTTAGAGTCGAGATCCAACAGCAGCAGAGCTTTCAGTCAGGTTTAGTCACATACTCAGACAGAAATCTGCACCTCTTTGCAGCTGTGAAAATTCCCTCTGAACCTTCTGATGCAATTTCTTATTCTCACAAAAGCTCTCTACAGCACAAGAGTGTATGTGGAAGGGTTACTTAGTGGATAAAAGCACTGTATGAACTAACAGCTCTGCTGAGTGCAGCTCTCACCTCAGTGTCACTGTTAACTACCACCAGTGTTTCACAATATGCAATATTAATTGTGAAATCAACTATTCATTGAATGAGAGGTTGTATAAAGGAATTATGACTGCCTTTGGTTCATTAACCCCTTTTTACAACCCCGTTTCCAAAAAAGTTGGGATGCTGTGCAAAATATGAATAAAAACAATTTAAAATGGACTGAGGCGAAGTGGAAAAGTGTCCTGTGGTCCGACAAATCAACATTTAAAATTCTTGTTGGAAATCATGGACGAACTCAGCTTGTTATCAGTGCTCAGTTCAAAGCCAGTATTCATGATGGTATAGGGGGCATTAGTGCACGTGGCATGGGTGACGTGCTCATCTGTGAAGGCACCATTAATGCTGAACGATATATACATGTTTTGGCAACATATGCTGCCATCCAGACCACGTCTTTTTCAGGGAAGGCCGTGATTATTCCAGCAAGACAATGTCAAACCACATTCTGCATATATTACAACAGCATTGCTCCGTATTAAAAGAGTCCGGGTGCTAAACTGACCTGCCTGCAGTCCAGACCTGTCACCACTGAAAACATTTGGCGCATTATGAAATGAAAAATACGACAAAGGAGACCCTGAACTGTCTGAGCAGCTGAAATCCTGTATCAAACAAGAACAGGAAAACATTCACTTTCTAAACTACAGCAGTGTCTCCTCAGTTCCCAAATGCTTACAGAGTGTTGTTAAAAGAAGAGGTGATGAAACTCAGTGGTAAACAGGCCCCCGTCCCAACTTTTTTGGAATGCATTGCTGGCATCAAATTCAAAATGGGCAAATATTTAAAAAAAAGAAACAATAAAATTTTTCAGTTTCAACATTTGATTTGTTGTCTTTGTACTATTTTCGATGAAATATAGGGTTTAAATGATTCGCACATCATCGAATTTGTTTTTATTTACATTTTACCTGGCGTCCCAACTTCTTTGGAAATGGGGTTGTAATATCAAAAGTAAAATATCATATCAAAGGAAAAACTAAAATACAGGTAAAATGTAGGATATGAGACCTTTAATGATGACAAAAGTGAACACTACGCATACAACAATAGCAATGTTGTGAGGATCTCTAGCGAAATTATTATGAAAGTGTTGAAATTTGATAATCCACAGCTTCATTTTCAGTTTATTAAATTAGTGAAAGTAGTGAAGCCCTAATTTAGGGCAGTACGTTTGGGTTGATGTTTCTAACCATTTTCTAATGTGTTTGTGACGCATTACAGGGTTCAGTCATATTTAGGCTGATGTTTGTGGATATTTGATGAAATCTCTTTGTCTTTTATTCTAGTTTTTATTTCTCTCAGACTGTTTAGTTTTCTCTCCAGAATGAACTGTGATGTGTGTGAAGTGGGGGATGTGTGTACCTGAGGGTACTGCTCTACTCCCTGCCGGATCACATCCCTCACACTGCTTAGCATCATGTTCTCCACCTGCAGAAGCCATTTCTCCACCATGCCCTGAACAACACACACACACACACACACACACACACACACAATATATAGCAGCATATAATGTATTCTACATTATATTAGCTGGATAAATGATGTCTGTAAGTGATATATACATTATATCAACAAAAGTACTGGGACACCTACACATCACACCTACAGGAGCTTTAATGACGTCCCATTCTAAACCCATAGGCATTGATATGGAGTTGGTCCCCCTTTGCAGCTCTAACAGCTTCCACTCTTCTGGGAAGCTTCTACAAGATTTTGGAGAGTGTTTGTGGGAACTGCTGCTCAGAAGAGCATCTGTGAGGTCAAACCCTGATGTTGGGCGAGAGGGTCTGGCTCACAATCTCTGTTCTAGTTCATCACAAAGGTGTGTGATGGGGTTGAGGTCAGGGCTCTGTGAGGGTCAGTCAAGTTCTTCCACACCAAACTCACCCAGCCAGGCCTTTATGGAGCTGCTTTGGTCACTGGGGCTCAGTCATGCTGGAACAGGAAAGGTTCTTCCCCAATCTGTTCCCACAAAGTTGGAAGTGTATAATTGTCCAGAATGTCTTGGTGCTGAAGCATTAAGATTCCCCTTCACTGGAACTAAGGGTTCTAGACCAACCCCTGAAAAACAGCCCCATATCATCATCCCTCCTCCACCAAACTCTACAGCTGGCACAGTGCAGTCAGGCAGGTAACGTTCTCCTGGCATTCGCCAAACCCAGACTCGTCCATCAGACTGACAGACAGAGAAGTGTGAATCGTCACTCCACAGAATGCATTTCCACTGTTCCAGAGTCCAGTGGCGGCATGCTTTACAACAACCCCCCCCTCCCCAGCGTTTGGCATTGTGCAGTCTGATCTTAAACTTGTATGCAGCTGCTCAGCCATGGAAACCCATTTTGTGAAGCTCCTGACATGCAGTACTTGTGCTGATGTTGCTTCCAGAGGCAGTTTGGAACTCTTTAGTAATTCAACTGAGGACAGACACTGTGCGCTTCAGCACTTGGCAGCTCCACTCTGTGAGTTGCGTGGTCTACCACTTCATGGCTGAGCTGCTGTTGCTCCTAGATGCTTCCATTTCACAATAATAGCACTTACAGTTGTCAGGGGCAGATCTAGCAGGGCAGAAATTTCACAGACTGACTTGTGGCAGAGGCGGCATCCTATGACAGTGCCATGTTTAAGGTCACTGAGCTCTTCAGTACAACCCTCTACTGCCAGTGTTTGTCAACTGAGAATACAAGACCATGTATTTACTTTTATCCTCCTGTTAGCAATGAGTGTGGTTGAAACACCTGAACTCAGTAATTAGGAGGGGTGTCCCAATACTTTTGTCTATATAGTGTATTATACATTGTATACTCTATTATATCTGTAGTGGTCAGTGTGCTGTGTGCCTTGGCCTTAGCTGGGTAGATGATGTCTGTAAGTACTATATTATATATCATATATTATGATATATTACAGTGGCGCAGTGGGTAGCGCTGTCGCCTCACAGCAAGAATGGCCTGGGTTTGATTCCCGGCCGGGTGACCAGGGTCATTTCTGTGTGGAGTTTGCCTGTTCTCCCCGTGTCTGCGTGGGTTTCCTCCGGGTACTCCGGTTTCCTCCCACAGTCCAAAAACATGCAGTCAGGCTGACTGGACATGCTGAATTGCCCCTAGGTGTGAGTGTGTGAATGTATGTGTATGTCTGTCTGCCCTGCGATGGACTGGCGACCTGTCCAGGGTGTATCCTGACTTCTGCCCAATGACAGCTGGGATAGGCTCCAGCACCCCACCGCGACCCAGAAGGATAAGCGGTTTAGATGATGTATGTATGTATGTATATTATATATTATATCTGTAGTGGTCAGTGTGCTGTGTGCCTTGGCCTTAGCTGGGTAGATGATGTCTGTAAGTACTATATTATATATTATATATTATATATTATATCTGTAGTGGTCAGTGTGCTGCGTGCCTTGGCCTTAGCTGGGTAGATGATGTCAGTGAATGGTACGTTCTCTTTCTCTGAGCTGATCATGCCCGTAATCTCCAGCTCTGGGGTGAACTCTAGCTTAGCGATGCCCTCAAAGCACTTCTTTAGATGGGGCTGCACACGCAGGGGGTCCTTTGTCTCTGACAGGATCTCCAGGAGCTCATCATTAGACAGGAAGAAAAACCTACACACAGACAGACAGAGAGACAGTTAACAGAGGCTTATCACAGCAATTAAACAAGCTTTTAATGTTAACTGCTCAAATGGTAGCATGTACCAAGAAATATCTAGATCTTAGGTTTCACTTTGTGTCTACACCACTGATTTACAGACACATGCTTGTCTGCAGAATCTGCTCAAACATTTATTTATTCATTTTATTTGATTTAACTCACAAAAATGAACAACTATCCAGTTAAAATGTTAGTCCAGTTAGTGCATTTAGTTACAGACTTAACCCACAGCTGATAGTGCTAAACAGTGAACTAAAGGAGGTCTCATTTTGCATTATAACTGTTTTTCCTCAGTATATAAACATCAGCAATGTAGGCTCATAAAGCTGCAATGCTCAGTGGAAATAATCATAGGAGAAACATTTAAAATGCAGCATTAAAACACAGTGTAGGATGTTAAAGATGAAATCAGTTGACGATTAAAAGCTTTTTGCCCACCAGATCAGGACGAGGCTACAATGTTCTAATCAAATATAATGTGTTATATAATGTGTATGTCTCCTGTGGAAGCTCACGGGTCAGTCTAATCGTGTTACCTGGGGAAGTAGAGTCTCTTTTTCTCCAGGTAGGTGTTGAGTCCACGCTGAATGTCCTCCAGGTAGATGTTTGACTCCTGCAGGCGGGACAGCATGTTGGGCTGCCCGGTGGCCACCAGCACACGTGTGTCCTTCAACTAACATAAACACACATATAGAAATATCAGACACATATCGCTGCTGTCAGACCAAACCTTGTATCTCCATTTTAGTCATTTTTAAAAGGAAAAGGTTCTTATTAAAGATGTAAAAGGTTCTTATTAAAGATGGTTCTCCAAGGGGTCTTTAGTAAAGACAATGAACCATGAACACTCAAAGATGCATTTGGATGCATTCTTGAGATTGATGGAGAATGTGTTGTACATGGTTCTATATAGAACCTTTTTGAAAATGGTACTATATAAACTAAAAAGGGTTCTGTTGTTGTTTCAAGCTACATTGTAACTATAGGAGAGCCATTTTTGGTACTATATAGAACCATATACAACTCATTTGCCACCAATCTGAAGAACCATTTCGCCGTGCAAAGAACCATTAAAGCGTTGGCTGGATATTTTTGGTTGGTGGACTATTCTCAGTCCAGCAGTGACAGTGAGGTGTTTAAAAGCTCCAGCAGCACTGCTGTGTCTGATCCACTCAGACCAGCGCAACACACACTAACAAAGTATCAGAGAAACAGATGGACTACAGTCTGTAACTGTAGAACTACAAAGTGCACCTATATAGTAAGTGGAGCTGATAAAATGGACAATGAGCGTAGAAACAAGGAGGCGGTCATAATGTTATGCCTGATCGGTGTGTATTGTGGAAAGACGAGTCTGCAGACAGATGTGATGAACGGGTTGAACTAAAGCTGCATCAGCGTTTAAAACTGAACATTCACAGTGTGACAGGATTCAGACATTCACAGCCGCACTGAATAACAAAACGATGCAGCCTTTGACCGCATCTCAGTGATACTGATAATGATGATGATTGACATTTTGGACATTTGGACATTAACTGTACACTAAAACACACACACACACACACACACACACACACACACACACACACACCGCTTCAGCGATGATGTCCTTCCAGTAGCTGTCCACGATGCCAAACTTGCGACCCTCCTCAGGCATCTGGGCAATGATGTCATCAGAGCTGAAGATGGGCTCCAGGTAGAGCCAGGTGGACTGACACTTCAGCATCGCGTCCAGGATGTCCTGCATCAGCAACAACTTCTCCTCCCATAGCTGCAGAGAGAGAGAGAGAGAGAGAGAGAGAGAGAGAGAGAGAGAGAGAGAGCTAATATTTGTCATGGTTCTATGTATCACCAGAAGGGTTCTTCTACTGTTACAAAGTCAGTCTTGCGACAATAAAAAAACCCTTTCAAAAGGTTCTATATAGAACCATCTACAGCACATTCTCCATCAATCTGAAGAAGAACTATTTAATACTGCAAAGAACCCTTTAATCATGCAAACAGTTCATGGTTCCATATAGAACCTTTTTTTTTTTACTAAAGTACCCATGAAGACCCACCATTTAAGTGTGGACTGTAGATATTGTACCACATACTTACCCAGTTAATATCTAGAACCTGTTGGGAGTTTCAGTGCAATTGAGCTAGACTGTTGGAACTAGTTGGACCCACCATGTTACCCAAAATAATGATCTGGTTCCGGGTTTGTACCCCACACTAGCATGGTTAATACGTGAAGTTGATGCCACAGGCATGAGGTAAGCCAGTCTCCTTTAGTGGGTTTGTTTACAGTGTGAGTGTGTTACCTTGCATTCTGTCTCGATGGGCTTTATGAACGGAGATCCCCTCATCGTCTGGGTCTTAATGACGTGATCGTCCAACAACACCTGGATATCGTCCACTGCCGAGACAACGCTGGTCCCCTGTACACACAAACACGCAAACCCAGAATGACTCAGAAAAATGACTCAGACTAAATGAGGAAATGACCCACACTGTAAAATCTCATATCACCACTGTGATTTCAATCATTTTCACATCATTGCACAACTATTAGCATATCGTTTAGAGCGTTTAGTCACTCGGTTCATTCACTGGAGGGGACATGCACCACTGCATTGTGATTAATGTGATTGTACTTATATTTTATGGCTGTTTTAGTATATTTTATTATATATCTTTACTCCTTCTATTTATGCATCTCTGTAATAGTGCTTGGTAATACTTTTGCTCTTGTTGTGCTCTTTACTGAACTTCATGCTGCTGTAATGGATGACAGGGATTAATCCCTCTGGGATTAATAAGGTGATCCACCCATCCATCCATCCATCCATCCATCTATCTATTACACAAAATCTCACCATGCCAGATTTACAGTCCCATAATATACTACAAAGGGTGAGGGAGAAGTCAGGTACGTGTTACCACAGCTCTGTGTGTTCTACAATTGTTCTGTATTGTGTGTGATTCTGTATCCTACGCTACATGTCTAAAAGTATCCAGACACCCCTACAGTTAAATAATTAAGTCCATTAGAGAAAACAGTCCAAACATTATGGGAAACAAGTGGGTCACGATGGATGTGCATTATTCTTTGTTCTTCAACAAAATCAGAGCTAATGGAACCGTCCTGCATGGCAAGCACAGCCGTGCACGCACTAAATTCACTGATCAAGTTTTAGGTGAACAACAGTGGACGTGACCGCTGTACAAACTACTCAAGTTTGTCACGTATTGTTTCCGGCAAAGCACCAATGATCATCACGTCCAACTGAATGTGGGTAAGACCTGATGGATTACATCCAGACACAGAACAAATACTTGCTTCCAATGGAACAATGGAAGCCTACAGATGTTGAATACCATTTGGGATGAGTCGGAGTGATGGAGCTCCACTGAACACATCTGGGATTAACTGAATGAATGACGCTCTACTGAACACCTTTAGAATTAGTTTGAGTGATTAAGCTGTATTTAACACTGTTGGGATGGGCTGGAGTGATGGAGCTCCACTGAACACTTTCAGGATGAATTGGAGTAATGAAATCTCTGAGATGTGTTGGATCGTCAGAGCTCCACTGAACACCTCTGGGATGAGTTAGACTGATGGAGCTCCACTGAACACCTTCGGGATGAGTTTGACTGATGTAGCTCCACTGAACACCTTTGGAGTGTGTTTGATTGTTGGAGCTCCACTGAACACCTTTTGGATGGATTTGATTGATGGAGCGCCACTGAACACTTTTGGGATGAGTTTGATTGATGGACCTCCTTTGAACACCCTCAGGATGAGCTGGAGCAAAAGAGCTCCACTGAACACCTTTGGAGTGTGTTTGATTGATAGAGCTTCATTGAACACCTTTGGGACCAGTTTAATTATCGGAGCTCCACTGAACATCTTTGGAGTGTGTTTGATTGATGGAGCTTCATTGAGCATCTTTGGAGTGTGTTTGATTGATGGAGCTCCACTGAACACCTTTGGGACCAGTTTAATTATCGGAGCTCCACTGAACACCTTTGGGATGGATCTGACTGATGGAGCTCCGTAAGCAGACATTTTTGGGATGTGCTGAAGTGATGAAGGCCCACTGAACACCTATGGAATGAGCTGGAGTGGAATTCCACTGAACACTTAAACTCAGCAATTATTCCCCTGATTTTGGAAGAAATCTCTGGGTATATAAGTATATTTGTGTATATGTGTGTTACCGTGTCTCTGTACTGTGCGAACACAAAGCGAAGGTCGGCCCATTCATTCTTCATCTTCTCCAGTGCTTTCTCCAGTGAATATTCCTTACTGGCAGATGCTCCAATCTCCTCCAACCTGCAGACAGAGAGAGAGAGAGAGAGAGAGAGATAGAGATGGTCAGAGATTCAGTTGTAAATCTAAACCCGTACACCAACCAAATACAATATCTTTCATCATTCTGTAACTCTTCTTACTTGTCTGTGAATTTGGACAGTCCGAGCTCCACCATGTTGAGGAGCGAAGTGTCTGCGTCTGGCTTCACATCAAATCCCACGATGGCGCTGATCTAAAAACAACCATCAATAATTCAACACACACCGTCCTATTTCACTACACTCCACTACATACTACATTTCAGTCCAACACGGCTGCCATCCAGCAAACTGAGCCAAAGCGGCTGTGATCCATCCAATTAGCACTGCGTTCAGAGCCAGCATGGCCATCAACAGTCCACACCGCCATGAAGTTAACACTACAAATATTATTAAGTATCGCACTTCACAGCTCTGCGAGAGATTTACTGCAATAAACACTGCCATTTTTGGTCAACTGTTCTTTTATTGATCACTTTAACGTGTGAGGTTCTAACGCTGGCTTTACACGATGAAACTTTCATGCAACTTCAGCTGCTTGAAACCTACATGAAATTAAACGGCACTTGAGTTGCTTAATGTAAAGCATCCTGCAGCTGCAACAGTTGCAACTGCCTTAATTCTGTGAATTCTGTGAAAAATGGCAATGGCGCATCACAAGATCATGTCAAACGAATTTCAAAGCATTGATTTCACCAGATCTATGCAGAAGAAAATGAAACAGAAGATGGTTCACTGGGCGACTGAAAAGGACTCACTCAAGGTTTCCCAAACCAGAACAACGGACATGATTTTCATGTACGTTTCTGAAACCAGCTGCTTTAACTAGCCAGCTAACTCTAACAGTTGTTTAATGCTTGTGCCAGCATTTATTCTGCTTTAGGCTGCTTTACAGTCCATAAGCCGGTTTTCCAGTGCATGGTACGGCTCAACTCGACTCGATTCGCTTTTGGTACCAGCTACTTTGTTTTCCACTGCAGATACAGAGCCCCTCAATGTAGCTGGTCGGCATAGCGACATCGCATGAAACTGCCAAGACGTGGAGACAAACTTTTGTTCAGAAGAGGCTGATGGCAGCGAGACAAAAGACTGCTGACCAAAACAGGACATACCGCATCAGACAACGAGACGATTCTGGTTGCACAAAAAGTCGCACTGGAACACTTTTACGTCACCTTTTTATATCAACTCAGCTCGCTTGGAACCTGGGTGGTCCCAAAAACAGTACCCGGTAACACAGTAGTGGAAAACCAAAAAAAAGCAAGTTGAGCCGAGCCGAGTCGGTACCATGCAGTGGAAAAGCAGCTATAGATGCATCTCTTCTCTCATATTGCACCAAATTGAATACAGAGCTGAAATTCAATTGAGATCCAAAGGAAGAACATTTCTCAGAAGAGGAGAGAGAGACACGGTTGTGATGAACACAGTCTGTGAGGCACCATCAGGTTATAACCTTCACCTTCATTAAGAGCCCTCATGTCTCTGTTACCTTTCTGGTTTCTCCCTCTTGGTTAGGCTGTAACAACCAGACCTGCTGGAGTCTCTGCTGCTCTGTTACACTGTGATCTGTGATCAGTCACTCTGTACTGAACTGACTCTCTGTGTGTTTCCTTTCTTTGCCGAGTTAAACAGCTGCCCATCCTGTGTGTCTGATGCTGCTGCCTCTTCTGTCTTGATCGGGTGCCACTGCTCGCCAGCCTTCTGGACTGGCTTGACCACCATTGAGCTTCATGCTGTACAACGCTGTGCAAACCTCACCCTCATGAACTGACCCTCCTGATGATGCTGCATAAACTCAGACCATCTAATTAACCATTGCTCCACCTGTTTTTCCCTGTTTTGTATTCTAATATTTTATTCTAACGCTGTTTGCTATCTGGTGTCCACCAGAGGAGGATGGGTTCCCCTTCTGAGTCTTGGTTCCTCTCAAGGTTTCTTCCTCTTAGGGATTTTTTCCTTGCCACTGTCGCCACTGGCGACGCTCATGGGGGCTCAGACCCAGATGTCTGTAAAGCTGCTTTGTGACAGCACCTGTTGTAAAAAGCGCTTTATAAATAACCTTTGACTTGACTTTGACCTTAACGGCTACTTAAAGATTAATTTTCAAAGGCCCAAAACACAATAGATAAAAAAATCTCTGAAAAATATTTAATTAAGAGCACATAAAAACATAGAAATAAGGGCAATGATGGCTGGAAAAAGACATACAATGACGATAAGCATGCTGCAAATATGTAAATTACACCTTGTGGGTGTCTTTATAGCGAGAACGATATGGTGTATAATTAGTGGAGAATCTAATGTGTTGCGTGTAACTTGCAGGCAACTCACAACATACATGCAAGTTGCAGCATGTAAAGCCAGCCTTACACATTTGCCTGCTGAAATACAGCAAAAAGAGAGAAAGAAATTGGGGGAGATGGAGGAGGGAAAGTTCTAACTGTAATAACAATGAAGAGTGATGCCGCTGGACTGTATCTAACTACAACTGCTGGATTTGGATCTTAATTTGCCATTGAATAAATGATTTTCTTGAGTGCCTGATGTGCTGCTTGACCATTGCAGGAGAGAAGGAGACTTTAACTACTGTTTCTAGTTATTAAAATGAATTGTAGACTATAACATGCTGACACTTTGTTGTAGGTCAGTGGTCTCCAAACCTGACCCTGGAGATCTACTGTCCTGCAGTGTTTCACACCACAATCTGCCACACCTGCTCTAGCTAATGAACCTTTTCAGATGTTCCTGATTGGCTGGATCAGATGCAATAGTGATAGGTAAGGGGAGGGGCAGCATGTTAGATGCAGGTTGGAACTAAACGCTGCAGGGCGGCGGTTCTCCAGGACCAGGGTTGGAGACCGCTGTTCTGGGTCTATTTAATGGTAGAGAAAATGGAAACAGCATAACCCTTTCAGTTAAAGTGTTCATCTTAAACATACAGTGAGAAAGAAAAACCAGAGAAAGAGAGGACCTTCTCCCAGTGGCGCTGTTTGATGCCGGGGTTGCAGATGGTGGTCAGTATGGGCAGGTGCTGTTTGAATTTGTCGATTTTAACGCAGAAGCTGTCTGCTATGCGCCGCGGCCCGGCCAGCTCAGAGAAAGTCTTGGTCAGTTTGTACATGGTGCGCCACATATTCCCCAATTCATCAGAAATCTTCACTGCATCCAGCTGGACAAAGGGTCCTAGACAAAAACACACACACACACACTAACATGTACAGTGTATTTCTGTGTGAGCTAACTGACTACTTCAGCATTTGAGAACTAATATCATATTATACATATATATATACAAACATAACTGATTATTGTGCAAAAGCTGTCAAAAATAATCAACAGTATTGCCAACTGATCTATACTACTACAACTAACTCCCTAACTAGCTCCTTAACGTCAGGTAGCGGAGGCGACCAACTGTGTACTAAATACAACTATATTTAAGTTTAGGAACAGTACCTTTATGTTTTTAGTATGCATTCTCACTCATAGAGACTTAAAATGGTTAGTATTTGTTAGTATTTGTTTGTAAATGTTAGTATTTGTGTCTGAACTGTAAAAAACGCTGGTCTTCTGTGTGCTCGGCAACATTAAAGACTTCAAATCAGTGACAAATGGAAACTATCTATGAGTCAAGACTAATTATTTTAGTTTTGTAAAATAATGTTGTCGGTAGGGGGTCATTAATACGGCCACTGCCCAGAAAAAATCACGTGAGGTAAACAGTTGAGTTCCTCAGAGCTGCATTAGCAGTAAATGTTTTAACTCTGAACAGTTCCTACTTTGGTGCACTAGGTGGGGCTGTGTGCCTTTTACTCCCTAGACGGCGAGAGGGAAGAAGTCTAGCCGTTCACTCACAGCACCACATGCCAGCTGAACAGTTAGCAGAGTTGAGCAGTCTTGGTTATTTTCATTTTTATTTTCAGATTCTTAGACATATACAAATGTTATGACCGATACTTTCATATAGACTCTAAAGCACTTTACTTGAACCTGACATAACACTGACGTAACCATAAACACGTCACAACAGAAGTCATACACTGTTCCCATGTTCAGTAATGTAACAGTGTCGTGTTTCCATTATCAGTGACTGTCATGACGTGTTGTAATGTTATGATAACTAGAGTGCAGTTAGCAAGATTTCTGTGTGACATCATTTGTAATGGCATCAAACATGGTGGCATCTGTCATGACAAATACAGATATTCAACAGCTGGCTATTTTGGTTTATTACACCAGAATAAATGTTTTGGTTGCATCATGGCTCAAATTGCTATAATTATAAAAATAATAAATATTAATAATATATAACGTGATGTATAATGTATATATGATGTATAATTATAAAACACTATTATTAACAAGGCTTTATTATTATTATCATTATCATTATTATTATCATTATTATTATTATCATTAATAAACAACAATAATAGCATTCACCAACAATCAGTGTCAATAAACTTTGAAATGAAATCATTTGGAACAACATGATAGAATTTTCAGCCATTTTTTTTCCACTGGATCCTTTGCGCAGTTCCCTCCAGTGGGTTAATATTTAGATTTAGGTCAGTGATAACAGCTACAGTAATATCAGTGTGTGTTTCTGGGTCTGTTTCTGGGTCTGTGTTAGGGAGCGTTACCGTTCATCCAGACGTCTGAACTGCTGTGGAAGCTGAGCGCTGTGTTCCAGAGCTGATCATACGGCTGTTTACTCAGCATGAGCGACGGCAGCAGGGGGAACTGACTCTGCTCTCTCTCCAGCAAACTCTCCTCCTTATTAATGTACTGATAACACAAACACACCACCGTTATCAGCTGTCTCAAACACACACACACACACACACTCACACCCACGCACACACACCTCCAGCTCTGTGGCTGCGTCCTCCAGGCAGGCTGAGAGCTCCTTCAGTTTCTCCACGTTGTTCTTCATCTCTTCCATACTCATATTTTCTTTCTTCTTAAACGCCTCCACTTCCTTTCCAACAGCCTGCAGAGTGTTCTCCAGCTTCACAATCCTATCACACACACACACACACACACACACACACACACACACACACACACCTCTTCAACTGAACCCTGAAGGTAGGTGTTTCTAATAAAGTGGCTGATGACAAAGTACAAAGTAGGTGTTTCTAATAAAGTGGCCAGTGAGTAGAGGCACAAGATAGGTGTTTCTAATAAAGTGGTCAGTCAGTGGAAGCACAAGGAAGGTGTTTCCTATAAAGTGGCCAGTTAGTGGAAGCACAAAGTAGGTGTTTCTAATAAAGTGGCCAGTAAGTGAAAGGACAAGTTAGGTGTTTCTCCAGCGTTTACTTGAGCATTAGCTAAAGGGGTTTCTGTCACTAAACCCTCGTCTGTATTAGCCATTTAAACCTGCTGCTTCACCTCTGAACGCCTAAACGATTTCCCTGGTTTGATTAATGTAAACAAGGTACCCAGAATGCATTTTTGTTCTTTAAATTGATCGTCATGTGTACTTCATTAGTCCTTAAACCTGTACTGTGTATCCCTACTTCATATTTTGTAAGGCAGTGTATTTAAGAAGAACGTTTTAAATGTTCTCCACTGTGTGCTTCTAAACTTTCCTCTGAACTACTGAATTTTACGTGCATTTACAGTTACGGGTGCTATCAGGTAGCCTGAAGAGAAAGTCCGATGGATGTAACAATAGCAGCTAATTGAGATATGTGTGTGTGTGTGTGTGTGTGTGTGTGCGTGTGTGTGTGTGTGTGTGCGTGTGTGTGTGCGTGTGTGTGTGTGTTTTCAGAGTACCTCTTGAGCAGTATGTCTTCCGCATGTTCTCTTCGAGTGGTCAGTTTGCCTCTACTGCCCTCACACACAGAAATGATCTGCAGTGGCCAATGGAACACCCTGCTGTTCAGCTTCACATCCTCACCTACACAACACACACGCACACACACACACACACACACACACACACACACACAGACACACGCACAACTGTTTAACCACTTAAAAAAAGTTTTACTCAGTTATTCATCTGAGACTAATTCAGATGGAAGATGTTTCTAATAATGTGGCCAGTGAGTATCTACTATGTATCCACTATGAATTACTCAGTAACTACTATATTATTCAATAAGTGCTATGAATCACTCAGCATCGACAATAACTCAGTTAGTACTATGAATTATTCAGTATGTATATGAAACTAATGTGTAAGTTATGTAATCTGTAGTTATGATACAGAGGAACTGGACCCACATACGGACCCTCGGGCTGTTTTCATGCCTAGTTTGTCCACTCTAAAGCTAGATTTCGTGTGATACTGTATTCTTTCATCCAGTATTTAAAAAGGCAACTAATTCATTCATTTAAGAGTTTTGAATTCCAGTTTGGTTCATTACAGAGCAAATAATGTTGTTTATATTGCAGCTTTGGTTAATAAACAGTATTGGAAAGGTGCTCGTGTGTTTGTAGTACTCTCTACACATGTATGACAGCGGTCACAGGGGACACAGCGGACCGCCGAGACAGAGGAGTAGCATATAAAACACAAGCAAAGACGAGCCATTATCATGTGTATGATGAAGGACTCAGACGTCGAGTCACTCTTTGTACAATTTCAAGTCAGCTGTCAGTGTGTAGTGAAATGTTTCCCAGCTCTGATTGTGGTATCGGCAATTCTCAACCCCAGTTTGCGTTTTTGCTACGCGTAAAAGCACAAACAGGTCCGGTCCAGTGCGTTCAGCCAAAGTCCTTATAGAAACTCAGTTACTTCCATCCATACAAGACCAGACTCCTCTCTCTCTGAATGGAGAGAGACCAAAATTCTCGAAAACTGGTCAAATTACTGTTCAAAAGACTTGAAATCACTGATAAAAGTTGACAAAAACCTCATAATAGTTTGCAGCGTTTAGCCCAGTTTTTGGGTTGTTCTGGCTAGGGCACTTGAGGGGGGCTTTCCCGCTTGGGCCACAGTATCCTTGATGCTTCTTCACTTGAGCCATAACCAGCGAGCTGATTGGCTCTTTTCCTTAAGGGGCTTTTCTCCATAAACAGATGCCATGTTTAGCGTTAGTTATGCTTTCTCCTCCATATTTTAACCAGTGAACGTCTCCTAGTTTATAACGTCTCTGGTTTAGCTTTGTTAGCGTCAGATGGTGACGGGGGAGATCTGGGACTCTGGGGCCGTCTTACAGAAACAAAAACTTTTTAGGACAGTTCAACTTTCAGCCTGCCTTGTGGGCCTGACTGGGCAAGTTAGGGAAGCGGTTGATATTGAACTGTGTCCTCTGTGAGGGTCACACATCCTCCCGTTTCTGACATCCATAACGACTCCATTTCCAACTCTCTGGGCAATCACGTCACCCATGAACTTCCATGTTTCACCAATCAATGCTCCAGTTCATCCAGACACTAACCTATTGCACCTGTGATGTATGTGATATCAGAGAACTTGCAGAGAGAAGAATTACTGCTCTGTAATGTCTTCTGGGTTTCTCAAACGCTAGAGGGCGCTCCCGAGCGAGTCTAGAATGAATGGGTTAATATGGAGCATTTGAGTAGGTTTATGAACACAAACATTTTTAATGTAAAAGAATTCATTCATTTCCTGAACAGAGAGCAGCATAAAACATTTTAACACTGCTGTTATATTTTAAGAGCTTTTAAACTCGAGCTATAGATTTACATCATTTAGCAGATAGGAGTTTAAAACGGCTATAGGAGTTTAAAACAGCGCCTCATGTACATCCATGACATCAGTGAGTGTGAACAGCCAATAAGCTGCTCTGCTCGCCAACCAATCAGCACTCAGTAGCAGTAATGCTGACCAATCAGCACTCAGTAGCAGTAATGTTAACCAATCAGCACTCAGGAGCAGTAATGTTAGTGCCTGCTGCCCGAAACCCGTTTGCTGTAGAAAAAGGAAACATACAGGTGAGTTTTCTTTGTTTATTTAGTGAAATCCATCCTTCTACTCTCTAAAATTAAAGGAAAGTTCTGGTTCAGTGATTAGAAACTATTTTAACTTTTTGTTCTTAGCCATTTAGCTCCATTTACTCCCATTCATTGAGGAATCACTGGATGCCCTCTGCTGTTTAGCAGTCCTATTTTTGATATAATGGGGGAAATAGGAAGTGGCCAGGCTCCTCATTAACCAGCTCTGGTCATAAGACTATCTGCAGTGTAATATAAACTTTGCCTTTTCGTCTCCACCCTTTCGGATGTGGTTGCCTGAATGTGTTTTGTATATTTGTCTTTTTCTGTATTTTGGCCTTTTTGGATTTGACCACTGCCTGTTTTTTACTACGAGTATTGTCAAGCCCTTTCTAAGTAAAGCCTCATTGCCTTTCTTCTACCGCGGGCATCTGGCTGGTTCTGTTCCGTTACGGTGAGAAAGAGATGTGTTGGTGCAGCTTTCTCACAACCCACTTGTTTGACCACACTGTGACCCACCAGTGGGTGGTGATCTACAGTTTGAAAACCTCTACCCAAAAACACAATCCCCAACACACACACACACACACACACACACCAGCAGTACCTGACAGGGCGGCATAGTCCAGCAGGAAGCTGAGGCGGTGGGCGGCTTCCTCGACCTCATCGCGGAGTTTGTGCACAGTGACGTCGGTGGTGTGTTTCAGGAACTCACTGAGCTCCACCAGTTCCTCTGTGTTGGCCGGCACACTCGTCACCGTGTCCACAATCTGCTCGTACCGCTGACAGACACTGCACACACATACAGAGAGACACCAGCAGGACATGTTAAAGACCAGCGGCCATATTACAGAAACATCCTATCTTTTTGTCTTAACTTAAGATCTGACAGGTCAAGATAAGATTTATCACAAATTCATATTACAGAAACAAATCCAATCTTTTAGGAATTTTATCCCATCTTACAGCATCTTATCTCGAGTTAAGAAATATTAACTTACTCGATCGAAGTCGACTATCAACTGTCATGTCTGTTACCTAGCAACCGACCATATGCACACAGCTGAAACGTAAACACGCAATCAAAATAATCAAGCTAGTTAGCCAGAAGCTTTGGAAACTTGAAGTTAAGAATATTGTGTCAGCGCCCCCTGCTGTCTATCAGAGCATCGCGCCCCAGTTTCATTCTCCGCTTCCCAAACGCTTTAGCCGAGCACGCTAACGTTGTTCCTCCTAATAAACAGACACACGTTCAGCTCCGTCTCCTCATTATTCACCACCATCACTGTAATATTTCATCATCAACATTAACACACGAAGGTAATCAGAGGGACGGTGGAGATCGAGTCTGCAGCGTCTGAGATCTTTAAAACGCTGTGGTGTGTTAGTGTGTGTTGCGCTGGTCTGAGTGGATCAGACACAGCAGTGCTGCTGGAGTTTTTAAACACCTCAGTGTCACTGCTGGACTTAGAATAGACCACCAACCAAAAATATCCAGCCAACAGTGTCCTGTGGGCAGCATCCTGTGACCACTGATGAAGGACTAGAGGATGACCAACACAAACTGTGCAGCAGCAGATGAGCTATCGTCTCTGACTTTACATCTACAAGGTGGACTGACAAGGTAGGAGTGTCTAATAGAGTGGACAGTGAGTGGACACAGTGTTTAAAAACTCCAGCAGCACTGCTGTGTCTGATCCACTCGTACCAGCGCAACACACACTAACACACCACTGTCAGTGTTACTGCAGTGCTGAGAATGACCCACTACCCAAATAGTACCTGCCCTGTGAGGGTCCATGGGGGTCCTGACCACTGAAGAACAGGGTAAAAGGGGGCTAACAAAGTATCAGAGAAACAGATGGACTACAGTCTGTAACTGTAGAACTACAAAGTGCACCTATATAGTAAGTGGAGCTGATAAAATGGACAATGAGCGTAGAAACAAGGAGGTGGTCAGAATGTTAGCACTGTGAGAACTGCAGATGCAATAAGGCTGTTTTATGCAGTCTGTGTAGCCCAGAAACATCCAGACAAACTCAAATGTTTCGAGTGAGGCTCAATTGATTTCACCCAAAACTGCATTTTGAAATGTGTCACCTTAAAATATTCATAGTGCAAAATACATACAAGTTACATTCAGAGCTTTGCAGCAAGGGGGCAAAATAACAGCCATTACACACATATAGGCTGAACAAGAAAGGCTATCTATGCAGGGATTTGAATCTTAGTCATCAACGTGCAAAGCTGTGGCATTTTCTATTAAACAATTAAACCAACATAGTGTTTAGTTATGATTCTAAAAGCTCCAAGCGTTCTCATTGAAATCCCAGTTCTTTACAATTAGGGGTGTCACAATACGCATGTTAATATTCATTCTTTTCTATGGGGTCACAAGACAATACATATATTTGCAGTGATATTGCACTAATATGTGCAGAAAAATGGCATATTTAACTGTGTTCTCTGTAGAAGATGTGCTAACATCTTAAAATTGCAGGCTGATTATATACTAAGTCTTATTATTCAGTAACTACAGGGACTTCAATGCAAACTGGCTGAGATATTCTTAGGTTACAGAACCGTGTAGTAATAAAACTTGCCTGTCGGTGGTCCCTGGCCATTTAAAGGGTCAACAAAATGCCATTTATCAGAGGTGTTTTCCAACTTTCCCATACCACTGTAGTAGGTGTAGCTGTTGTAAGCCAGTCTGACATTGATTTGTACTCTATCACCTCCTTGAACACTGAGCTTTAGCTGCCTCAGTAATGTAAGAGTGCATGTTGAGACTGTGTATCTACCAGCCAGTCACTGGTATCTGTGTGTGTACTTGTGTGGTGTATATTTCTGGCATTATAAGCTTTTCAGAGTGGTGTTCTAACCTCTTATTAAGCTGGCGGTTCTCCTCCACCTCGTAGGTGATGAGCAGGTGTTTGAGGTGTTCAGTTCGATCACACAGATCCTCATGCAGACTCACAGCTTCCAGACAGAGCAGAGACAGAGGAACAGTGACCCGCAGAGACGCGATCTCCTTCCACACGCTGCTCACTGCCTCAATCCTCTGCAGGGAGAAAACAGAGACAGAAAAATACTGCTCGTCTTTTCAGTAATAAACATCTACCCACACTAGAGGTGGAACTTTATTGGCCAAAGTTGCAGCATGCAAAAAATTGCAATGCATGTAGAAATATCTGTTGTCTATTGAAATAGCATGAATCAAATAAGTGCTACATCAAAAGTAAGAGGTGACTGGCTGGATGAGATCGTTAACATGTGTAAACATTTTAACAAAACGAAATTAACAAAAAGAGTGTTTTTAAGGTGGCACAGTGGCGCGGTGCGTAGCGCTGTCGCCTCACAGCAAGAATGGCCTGGGTTCGATTCCCGGCCAGGTGACCAGGGTCATTTCTGTGTGGAGTTTGCCTGTTCTCCCCGTGTCTGCACCGGTTTCCTCCCACGGTCCAAAAACATGCAGTCAGGCTGATTGGACATGCTGAATTGCCCCTAGGTCTCAATGTGTATGTCTGTCTGCACTGTGATGGACTGGCGACCTGTCCAGGGTGTATCCTGCCTTCCGCCCAGTGACAGCTGGGATAGGCTCCAGCTCCCCACCGCGACCCAGAAGGATAGGACATATATATATATATATATATATATATATATATATTTATTTATTTTTTTTAATTACATTTTTGTCAATTCTAAATGTACAGTACATTACTGGCTACTGGGCTGCATTACTTTGAAAGCTGTGTAAAAAAACAGGAAATTACAAATTACTGTGTTTTATTTCCAGCTTATTACTGTAAGTGTAGAGCAGAATAACAGCTACATCACAGTGATCTTGTGGTGCAGGTGAGTGTGGAGTCACAGTACACAGCTCTTGTTTTACTATTATTTACCCTTAATATGTACAAATAGCTGCAGTGAGTCAGTGTGGAGAGTTTTTCCCTTTGATTTCTGTAAATGTTGTAGTTTAGTGTTTAAACCTGCAGACAGTCTTTTACAGAAAGAAGGGTCAGTATTGATCCACTCAGCACTGACGGCTTCACACAGCTGAAAAACCCTGCTGAGCTAGTTTGTGTTCAATGTGAGACCAAATATTCTCTATAGGGTTTAAATCTGGACTCGGACCGGGACAAACCTTTCTGATAAAGTTCTAGTTGTACAAATGCCCAGCTGTCGTTTTAGGTAGATGTAGGCAGCAATTTTCAGCAACATGGACAGCAGTAAAGGGCCTGGATGTACAGTCCAATAGGTTAGCAGCCTCTTCAGGTGTGTATGTGAGTGCAGGTTTACCTTGGTAAGGGCCTGTAGAGAGTGTTTCTCCTTGAGGAAAGAAAGGATCTCCTGTCTGGCTGAGTTATCCAGCAGATTACTGTATTTCTTATACACATCCAGATACCTAATGCAACAAAAATAACACAAAAAATAACACACAAAAAAACACTATACACAAAGGTACTAAACTGCCCCTAGGTGGGTGCGTATATCTGTGTGTCTGCCCTGTGATGGACTGGCGACCTGTCAAGGTGTTTTCCTGCCTTCTGCCCAATGAGCTCTGGGGTAGGGTCCCGCAAACCAGGAGGAGGATGATGAGTGCAGACTAGTAGTACAGCAGAACTACAGAACTACAGCATAACTTTGCTGAATATGAACAATAATATTGCCTATGAGGATGTTTTAAAGGGCCCATATTCTACATTTTCTGATATTTTAGCTTTCCTCCAGATGTTCATTTAAAAAGTGTATGCTGGGCTCCCGAGTGGCGCAACCGTCTAAGTCCTGTCATCAGATCACGAGTTCGTTCCTTGGTGATGCTACAGCCATCCGTGGCCGGGAGTCCAAGAGAGCACAATTGGCCTCGCTCTCTCTGGGTGGGTAGGATGGCCCCCCGTCTCCCCCACCACTCAGCATGATGCTAGTCAGCGCAGGCGTCTGTTAGCTGACAGTCTCCTCCAAGCGCGTTCGGCTATTTAATGATGTTTGAAAAGATGTGGTGGCGCTTCACAGGTATCGGAGGAAGCCTGTGTTAGCCTTCGCCCTTCCTTTCGCTGGTGGTATCATGTGACTGGGGGAGTCCTAACTAGTGTGGAATTGGATACGACTAAATTGGAGAGAAATTTGGGGAAAAAAAGTGAGGTGCAGGCGTATTAAAGGGGAAGCTCACCTCTGAGGACCCACAGTGTTCCTCTGGAAGATTTCTCTGGCTCGGCTGAGCAGGTCTGACACGAGCGGCTCGTCAGGTCTGACAGAGCGTAGAGTTAAATTCTTCTCCTGGAGCTCCGGGAACAGACTACACTCCACCTGGAGATCCACACACACATACGCAAACGTTTGAACACCACCCGTCAAACTACACGTTCTGTTGATCTTCTACATTTAAGCAGTAGAACACGAGAGGGAGTGTGTTATCAAGAAACATCACGGCTGTGATTTGGTCGCAGGCACGATAACACACTCCTCGAGGGTTCTATTGCTTTTATACAACAGGTAAATAAATGGAAATACTGGGCTGTTTCCTAGAAATTTCAATGAGACAATAAAAGACAAGGCACCCTGGGAACATAAGGATGACCCCACACAAATGAGCACAAGAAGATTTCACCACTGTACGAACCATAAACACTCACACACTCTTCTTCTAAACACTTACTGCTCTCCTTCATCCTGAAAAAGATTATTTAGTAAAGGTTCTTTAGTAAAGACAGTGGCTACAGTGAGGTCCAAAAGTCTGACAGCCCTTTTTTTTCTGTCTCACTTAATGAGAGAACTGATGTTGTTTGGCCAGTGCCAAACGCTGGACGTCAGGCTGAAGAGAGGAAAGCTGAAAACAGAGCTCTGGCTCTGTTCAGCAGATGAAGATACATATCCTTTAAGTTTAATCTCTAATTGTTTCGCTTCAGAGCTTCATTTGAAAACACCTCTAATCATATGACGAAACGGTTGTTGCTTTTTCAGTTCTCAAACACGTGAAGACCAGCACTTGGTACTTACTGCACTTTTTCTTTAGCATACATTGTTTCTCAGTTTTCTCAGTTTTATATTCGGTGACCATTTCTCTTGTAGCTGGCCCAGCTGTTTAATCTTAACCTTTTAAAAGTGCTAATTTTAACCATTAATTCTTTATGGATGAATTCCATACAATTCAAAAGTGAAATGTTTTACATTGACAGAAATATCAACCTGGTTAGCAAGCATTTCGCTAGTATAATCAACAAGCTCAGCATAAATATGTTTATTTTTGCAGATAATTATCACAACATTTGTCATATTTAAAATTATGTTTAGTTACATGTCTATCTGTTTAGAAAAAACTACAGCCCCCAGCAGTACCACCATGGCCCACTGGGGGAAAGCAGCCAGCAGGTTGAAAACCACCACTCTACACAGGAACAAACTTAAATATGACTTTTTGTCATTTTTAGTGCATAATTACAATTAATTTGTTGAATTTATTATGTATTGAGAAAACACAACATACATTCTAAAATGTGCCATAACTTTTGCACAGGCCACATTTTTGTTTTTGTCATATTTTTCCCCATTGTGTTAAATATACAGTAAGGTGTACGAAGTGTGTTATAGATGCACGGTGGCGTAGTTCAGGGTGTGCGTATGTAAGTGTACCCTGGGTAAGCTGAGCGCGCTGGTGATGATGTGCAGAAACGAGCGCTCGATGAGCTCCCAGCACTGCGGCAGCGAAGGCTGGAAAACGACGGTGGGCTCCTCCACCTTCAGCTTGACCAGCAGGAGTGGACGCTGAGTGTACTGTAGCTCCTCGAAGGACTCGCCGAAACCATTTCCACTCTGCAGGACAGAACACAGACACCTTTACACTTCCTCTGCTCACTGAGCTGAAGACATCCTGACATCAAAATCAGGGAGGCACAGTGAAGTCAGAATCATGGCGGAATCAGCTTTATAAGCCTGCCTTAAAAATGCCTTTACAAAATAACAATTTAACAGATTATTGAGATTTCAAACCAAAAACTGATGACATATTTATTATCCTCCACTTAGCTTTAGTTTAGTTTAAAAGCCAGCAGCCAGCTGCATCAGCTGAGCGTACGTTTGATCGTATGTTGGGGCGTAAAGTCCATCCTAAACCTCATGTTGAGAGTAGTTGGTTTAAAACTAGCGACACACAGACTTTTGGTTGCACCTCAGACACTTACGGTACATCTTAACTAGTGTAGTGTAAAGTGATCGTAGATCAAAACACTCTGCAGCCAATCAGTAACACTGAGCAGCATAAGCAAGAAACCACTCGTATTTCTCTTTTCAAGCTGCGTTTACTTTGCTAAAGGTGAGTCGGTCGTATCAGCTATAATTCAGAAAGAGACTGAGGTTTACAGTAAAGTTGTGTCCTCAAAGCGTCCGTCTCTGTATGTGTGTTTATTCTGTTCTGCTGCTGGAATTGTTCCGATGTTCTAACTGGGCTCTCGTGCACAATATTTTAACGGCACTTTATCAATGAACGGTCGGTAACGTTATCAAAGCTGCGGCGAAATGTATTTGCTATATCAATCTACTGACTGACAGAAAGGTGATGTTAGTCATGTTAGCAACATCTGAGCACTGATTGCGCTGCTCTTACTGCTCTGAACGCAGTTGACTTGTGTACTTGAACAGAGTCGCCCACCAGGTTTTGGAACAACCCTGTAGAAAAATATCTCAGTGCTGAACACAATGCAGGACTCAGGGCTCCGTTACTGTCTGTGTTGTATAAATGTAAGGCTAAAAGGCCTGTGATCTTTTCTATCGCTGATTGACGAATGATCAACATAATCTATCGCTGCAGGAGTGGATCCCGATGCAAACCCGAGACATATTTCGTTTTCTTTAAGTTTTCCCATCGATCAAAACAACCAGCCATTTTAACTGATTTTTACAGCAGGACTATACCGACTACAGGGTGACGGTAAATTTTAAGTTATAACTTAAAGCTATGTTGAAACTATAGCTACTTGGTGCAACCGGTTAAATGCTAGTAGGTCGTAAATGCTAGGCAGTTTACGTTCAAACTAGGCTACGATCTAACTTACGTTCAGCTGGTGCAGCTGGCTGCAGGGCTTTAGATTAGGTTAGTTGCGAGGAATTGCTTCTCTTAGTAGAACTACTGAGCATTTCCTGTTTGCCCTTTAGTGTGTTTGACCCTGTTTCTTCCTTTTTGGACCTGGTTGCTTTTTGTTATGCTTGTTCTTTTTGTCTTGTTGCTCTTGTGGATCTGACCCGCCCCTGTTCACCGACTACGATTCCTGTCAAACCCTTTACAAGTAGAACCTCATCTCTGTTTTGACCAAGAGCATCTGGCTGTTTCTGTCATGTTACATTTACACAATGCTGAGTCACTGCACTGCACTCATTTTATTCAACAGTGTTCCCATAACAACGTGAATTGTGTTCTGAATGTGTTGCTCAGAAACTATCGCAGTGCATCCAACAATAAAGGCAGCGTGGAGCTTCTTTTACACTGTGATAGGAAACACAGCAGCTCACAGGATTTCACACGCTGATCCATTTGTCTCATCAACACGGTTGCATCACTGAGACACCTTTGGTTTGATACATAAATTGTGTGTGGGTATTTCTTCTTCTCAATTTATTAAAACTAGGGGGTTGCAGTGGGTTACTGAGTATGAGGTTTGGTGAATATGCAGTGGGGGGGTTACTGAGTATGAGGTTTGGTGAATATGCAGTAGGGGGGTTACTGAGTATGAGGTTTGGTGAATATGCAGTAGGGGGGTTACTGAGTATGAGGTTTGGTGAATATGCAGTAGGGGGGGTTACTGAGTATGAGGTTTGGTGAATACGCAGTGGGGGGGTTACTGAGTATGAGGTTTGGTGAATATGCAGTAGGGGGGGGTTACTGAGTATGAGGTTTGGTGTGAATATGCAGTAGTGGGGGGGGTTACTGAGTATGAGGTTTGGTGAATATGCAGTAGGGGGGGGGTTACTGAGTATGAGGTTTGGTGAATACGCAGTGGGGGGGTTACTGAGTATGAGGTTTGGTGAATATGCAGTAGGGGGGGTTACTGAGTATGAGGTTTGGTGAATACGCAGTGGGGGGGTTACTGAGTATGAGGTTTGGTGAATATGCAGTAGGGGGGGTTACTGAGTATGAGGTTTGGTGAATACGCAGTGGGGGGGTTACTGAGTATGAGGTTTGGTGAATATGCAGTAGGGGGGTTACTGAGTATGAGGTTTGGTGAATATGCAGTAGGGGGGGGTTACTGAGTATGAGGTTTGGTGAATACACAGTGGGGGGGTTACTGAGTATGAGGTTTGGTGAATACACAGTGGGGGGGTTACTGAGTATGAGGTTTGGTGAATATGCAGTAGGGGGGGGTTACTGAGTATGAGGTTTGGTGAATACAGCAGTGGGGGGGTTACTGAGTATGAGGTTTGGTGAATACGCAGTAGGGGGGGGTTTACTGAGTATGAGGTTTGGTGAATATGCAGTAGTGGGGGGGTTACTGAGTATGAGGTTTGGTGAATACAGCAGTGGGGGGGGTTACTGAGTATGAGGTTTGGTGAATACACAGTGGGGGGGTTACTGAGTATGAGGTTTGGTGAATATGCAGTGGGGGGGGTTACTGAGTATGAGGTTTGGTGAATATGCAGTGGGGGGGGTTACTGAGTATGAGGTTTGGTGAATATGCAGTAGGGGGGGGTTACTGAGTATGAGGTTTGGTGAATACACAGTGGGGGGGTTACTGAGTATGAGGTTTGGTGAATACACAGTGGGGGGGTTACTGAGTATGAGGTTTGGTGAATACACAGTGGGGGGGTTACTGAGTATGAGGTTTGGTGAATATGCAGTGGGGGGGGTTACTGAGTATGAGGTTTGGTGAATATGCAGTAGGGGGGGGTTACTGAGTATGAGGTTTGGTGAATACGCAGTGGGGGGGTTACTGAGTATGAGGTTTGGTGAATACGCAGTGGGGGGGGTTACTGAGTATGAGGTTTGGTGAATACGCAGTGGGGGGGGTTACTGAGTATGAGGTTTGGTGAATATCAGTGGGGGGGTTACTGAGTATGAGGTTTGGTGAATATGCAGTGGGGGGGTTACTGAGTATGAGGTTTGGTGAATATGCAGTGGGGGGTTACTGAGTATGAGGTTTGGTGAATATGCAGTGGGGGGGTTACTGAGTATGAGGTTTGGTGAATATGCAGTGGGGGGGTTACTGAGTATGAGGTTTGGTGAATATGCAGTAGGGGGGGGTTACTGAGTATGAGGTTTGGTGAATATGCAGTGGGGGGGTTACTGAGTATGAGGTTTGGTGAATATGCAGTGGGGGGTTACTGAGTATGAGGTTTGGTGAATATGCAGTGGGGGGTTACTGAGTATGAGGTTTGGTGAATATGCAGTAGGGGGGGTTACTGAGTATGAGGTTTGGTGAATATGCAGTAGGGGGGGTTACTGAGTATGAGGTTTGGTGAATATGCAGTAGGGGGGGGTTACTGAGTATGAGGTTTGGTGAATATGCAGTAGGGGGGGTTACTGAGTATGAGGTTTGGTGAATATGCAGTAGGGGGGGTTACTGAGTATGAGGTTTGGTGAATATGCAGTAGGGGGGTTACTGAGTATGAGGTTTGGTGAATATGCAGTAGGGGGGGTTACTGAGTATGAGGTTTGGTGAATATGCAGTAGGGGGGGGTTACTGAGTATGAGGTTTGGTGAATATGCAGTAGGGGGGGGTTACTGAGTATGAGGTTTGGTGAATATGCAGTGGGGGGGTTACCGAGTATGAGGTTTGGTGAATATGCAGTAGGGGGGGGTTACTGAGTATGAGGTTTGGTGAATATGCAGTAGGGGGGGGTTACTGAGTATGAGGTTTGGTGAATACACAGTGGGGGGGGTTACTGAGTATGAGGTTTGGTGAATATGCAGTAGGGGGGTTACTGAGTATGAGGTTTGGTGAATATGCAGTAGGGGGGGTTACTGAGTATGAGGTTTGGTGAATATGCAGTAGGGGGGGTTACTGAGTATGAGGTTTGGTGAATATGCAGTAGGGGGGGGTTACTGAGTATGAGGTTTGGTGAATACACAGTGGGGGGGGTTACTGAGTATGAGGTTTGGTGAATATGCAGTGGGGGGTTACCGAGTATGAGGGTTGGTGAATACGCAGCGTTACTGAGTATGAGGTTTTGTGAATACACAGTGGGGGGGTTACTGAGTATGAGGTTTGGTATACACAGTGGGGGGGTTAGAGTATGAGGTTTGGTGAATACGCAGTGGGGGGGTTACTGAGTATGAGGTTTGGTGAATACGCAGTAGGGGGGGTTACTGAGTATGAGGTTTGGTGAATATGCAGTAGGGAGGGGTTACTGAGTATGAGGTTTGGTGAATATGCAGTAGGGGGGGTTACTGAGTATGAGGTTTGGTGAATATGCAGTAGGGGGGGGTTACTGAGTATGAGGTTTGGTGAATATGCAGTAGGGGGGGTTACTGAGTATGAGGTTTGGTGAATATGCAGTAGGGGGGGGTTACTGAGTATGAGGTTTGGTGAATATGCAGTAGGGGGGTTACTGAGTATGAGATTTGGTGAATATGCAGTGGGGGGTGTTACTGAGTATGAGGTTTGGTGAATATGCAGTAGGGGGGGGTTACTGAGTATGAGGTTGGTGAATATGCAGTAGGGGGGGTTACTGAGTATGAGGTTTGGTGAATATGCAGTAGGGGGGGTTACTGAGTATGAGGTTTGGTGAATATGCAGTAGGGGGGGGTTACTGAGTATGAGGTTTGGTGAATATGCAGTAGGGGGGGGTTACTGAGTATGAGGTTTGGTGAATATGCAGTAGGGGGGGGTTACTGAGTATGAGGTTTGGTGAATATGCAGTAGGGGGGTTACTGAGTATGAGGTTTGGTGAATATGCAGTAGGGGGGGTTACTGAGTATGAGGTTTGGTGAATATGCAGTAGGGGGGGTTACTGAGTATGAGGTTTGGTGAATATGCAGTAGGGGGGGTTACTGAGTATGAGTTTGGTGAATACGCAGTGGGGGGGGTTACTGAGTATGAGGTTTGGTGAATATGCAGTGGGGGGGGTTACCGAGTATGAGGTTTGGTGAATATGCAGTGGGGGGGTTACTGAGTATGAGGTTTGGTGAATATGCAGTAGGGGGGGTTACCGAGTATGAGGTTTGGTGAATATGCAGTAGGGGGGGTTACTGAGTATGAGGTTTGGTGAATATGCAGTAGGGGGGGTTACTGAGTATGAGGTTTGGTGAATATGCAGTAGGCGGGGTTACCGAGTATGAGGTTTGGTGAATACGCAGTAGGGGGGGTTACCGAGTATGAGGTTTGGTGAATACACAGTGGGGGGGTACTGAGTATGAGGTTTGGTGAATACGCAGTGGGGGGGTTACTGAGTATGAGGTTTGGTGAATACACAGTAGGGGGGGTTACTGAGTATGAGGTTTGGTGAATATGCAGTAGGGGGGGTTACTGAGTATGAGGTTTGGTGAATACGCAGTGGGGGGGTTACTGAGTATGAGGTTTGGTGAATATGCAGTGGGGGGGTTACTGAGTATGAGGTTTGGTGAATACGCAGTGGGGGGGTTACTGAGTATGAGGTTTGGTGAATACGCAGTGGGGGGGTTACTGAGTATGAGGTTTGGTGAATATGCAGTGGGGGGGTTACTGAGTATGAGGTTTGGTGAATACGCAGTGGGGGGGTTACTGAGTATGAGGTTTGGTGAATATGCAGTGGGGGGGGTTACTGAGTATGAGGTTTGGTGAATATGCAGTAGGGGGGGTTACTCGAGTATGAGGTTTGGTGAATATGCAGTAGGGGGGGTTACTGAGTATGAGGTTTGGTGAATATGCAGTAGGGGGGGTTACTGAGTATGAGGTTTGGTGAATATGCAGTAGGCGGGGGTTACTGAGTATGAGGTTTGGTGAATACGCAGTAGGGGGGGTTACTGAGTATGAGGTTTGGTGAATACACAGTGGGGGGGGTTACTGAGTATGAGGTTTGGTGAATATGCAGTGGGGGGGGGTTACTGAGTATGAGGTTTTGGTGAATATGCAGTAGGGGGGGGTTACTGAGTATGAGGTTTGGTGAATATGCAGTAGGGGGGGTTACTGAGTATGAGGTTTGGTGAATATGCAGTAGGGGGGGGTTACTGAGTATGAGGTTTGGTGAATACGCAGTGGGGGGGTTACTGAGTATGAGGTTTGGTGAATATGCAGTGGGGGGGTTACCGAGTATGAGGTTTGGTGAATACGCAGCGGGGGGGTTACTGAGTATGAGGTTTGGTGAATACACAGTGGGGGGGTTACTGAGTATGAGGTTTGGTGAATACGCAGTGGGGGGGTTACTGAGTATGAGGTTTGGTGAATACGCAGTAGGGGGGGGTTACTGAGTATGAGGTTTGGTGAATATGCAGTAGTGGGGGGTTACTGAGTATGAGGTTTGGTGAATACGCAGTGGGGGGGGTTACTGAGTATGAGGTTTGGTGAATATGCAGTAGGGGGGGGTTACTGAGTATGAGGTGTGGTGAATATGCAGTGGGGGGGGTTACTGAGTATGAGGTTTGGTGAATACGCAGTGGGGGGGTTACTGAGTATGAGGTTTGGTGAATACGCAGTGGGGGGGTTACTGAGTATGAGGTTTGGTGAATACGCAGTGGGGGGGTTACTGAGTATGAGGTTTGGTGAATATGCAGTAGGGGGGGTTACTGAGTATGAGGTTTGGTGAATATGCAGTAGGGGGGGGTTACTGAGTATGAGGTTTGGTGAATACGCAGTGGGGGGGTTACTGAGTATGAGGTTTGGTGAATATGCAGTAGGGGGGGTTACTGAGTATGAGGTTTGGTGAATATGCAGTGGGGGGGTTACTGAGTATGAGGTTTGGTGAATATGCAGTAGGGGGGGGGTTACTGAGTATGAGGTTTGGTGAATATGCAGTAGGGGGGGGTTACTGAGTATGAGGTTTGGTGAATATGCAGTAGGGGGGTTACTGAGTATGAGGTTTTGGTGAATACACAGTGGGGGGGTTACTGAGTATGAGGTTTGGTGAATATGCAGTAGGGGGGGTTACTGAGTATGAGGTTTGGTGAATATGCAGTAGGGGGGGGTTACTGAGTATGAGGTTTGGTGAATATGCAGTAGGGGGGGTTACTGAGTATGAGGTTTGGTGAATATGCAGTAGGGGGGGGTTACTGAGTATGAGGTTTGGTGAATACACAGTGGGGGGGTTACTGAGTATGAGGTTTGGTGAATACGCAGTGGGGGGTTACTGAGTATGAGGTTTGGTGAATATGCAGTAGGGGGGGTTACTGAGTATGAGGTTTGGTGAATACACAGTGGGGGGGTTACTGAGTATGAGGTTTGGTGAATACGCAGTGGGGGGGTTACTGAGTATGAGGTTCGGTGAATATGTAGTAGGGGGGGGTTACTGAGTATGAGGTTTGGTGAATACACAGTGGGGGGGTTACTGAGTATGAGGTTTGGTGAATACGCAGTGGGGGGGTTACTGAGTATGAGGTTGGTGAATACGCAGTAGGGGGGGTTACTGAGTATGAGGTTTGGTGAATATGCAGTAGGGGGGGTTACTGAGTATGAGGTTTGGTGAATATGCAGTAGGGTGGGGTTACTGAGTATGAGGTTTGATGAATACGCAGTGGGGGGGTTACTGAGTATGAGGTTTGGTGAATATGCAGTAGGGGGGTTACTAAGTATGAGGTTTGGTGAATATGCAGTGGGGGGGTTACTGAGTATGAGGTTTGGTTAATATGCAGTAGGGGGGGTTACTAAGTATGAGGTTTGGTGAATATGCAGTAGGGGGGGTTACTGAGTATGAGGTTTGGTGAATATGCAGTGGGGGGTTACTGAGCGTGAGGTTTGGTGAATATGCAGTGGGGGGTTACTGAGCATGAGGTTTGGTGAATATGCAGTGGGGGGGTTACTGAGCGTGAGGTTTGGTGAATATGCAGTGGGGGGTTACTGAGTATGAGGTTTGGTGAATATGCAGTGGGGGGGTTACTGAGTATGAGGTTTGGTTAATATGCAGTAGGGGGGTTACTGAGTATGAGGTTTGGTTAATATGCAGTAGGGGGGTTACTAAGTACGAGGTTTGGTGAATATGCAGTAGGGGGGTTACTGAGTGTGAGGTTTGGTGAATATGCAGTGGGGGGTTACTGAGTATGAGGTTTGGTGAATATGCAGTAGGGGGGGTTACTGAGTATGAGGTTTGGTGAATATGCAGTAGGGGGGGTTACTGAGTATGAGGTTTGGTGAATATGCAGTAGGGGGGGTTACTGAGTATGAGGTTTGGTGAATACACAGTGGGGGGGTTACTGAGTATGAGGTTTGGTTAATATGCAGTAGGGGGGGTTACTAAGTATGAGGTTTGGTGATATGCAGTAGGGGGGGTTACTGAGTATGAGGTTTGGTGAATACACAGTGGGGGGGTTACTGAGTATGAGGTTTGGTGAATATGCAGTAGGGGGGGTTACTGAGTATGAGGTTTGGTGAATATGCAGTAGGGGGGTTACTGAGAGTGGGGTTTGGTGAATACGCAGTGGGGGGTTACTGAGTATGAGGTTTGGTGAATATGCAGTAGGGGGGTTACTGAGTATGAGGTTTGGTGAATATGCAGTGGGGGGTTACTGAGTATGAGGTTTGGTGAATACACAGTAGGGGGGTTACTGAGCGTGGGGTTTGGTGAATACGCAGTGGAGGGTTCAGACAGCGTGGTTCCTGTACCTGGTGCAGCATGAGGAACTGCAGCAGCTCCTGCAGTGATGCGACCACCAGGCTGCGCAGCTGCAGTGACATCAACGCAGCCACGCAGGAGAAAAACTCCCGCGCCTTCACCGGGGCGACGTGGTCACTCTGTGGCACCAGGGGCAGCCACACGTCCTTATAGGTCACAAACAGAGACGCACAGCTTGGCAGCCACCTTAACACACACACACACACACACACACACACACACACACAGGTGTGTAAAATGCCTCACCGTAAAAATGAGTCAACATTTTAACATAAAATAGTTAGTAACCAAGGGCCGTCTGAGGCTTACCTTAGAAAAAGCTCACGAAGGATTTTAAGACAAACATCAAGAAGTTTGTAAGAATATTTTAAAATCCAGTTCTTGTAAAAGAATTAGGAAGTTTTAGTCTTATTTTCCTAAGAAAATTGTAACTGTTTTCATACGTTAGAAAATACGGTATGTTGTCTATGTTGTCATATAGGTTAGGTGGTCGTGTAGACTATTAATATCATGTTACATTTTACAGATTACCAGAATTTTTGGATTTTAACACATTTTGTGACACTAATTACAAGTCAGCGTTTAAGGGGTTTACTCTGTCAACTGACCAAGTCCAGGACTAGTGTGAGCCTGTCATAAGGGTAAGAAAACATTTAAGATGTTTTCAAAAATACTAAAAAGTTCTTAGAACACTTAAGAGAAGAGTTAAGAAAGAAATAAGGAAGATTCTTAGGATTTTTTTAATAATAATAACTTCTTTTTTAGCACGTAGTTAAGTAAAAGGGCACATTGAAGAAGATTGTCTTCCTTAAGACACTCTTGTAGATCTGGTTGCTTTAAAAAATTGAGTTTATTGAACTTAAATAATACATAATACATAATACATCTACCTATTCAGTCTACAGCAGTTTGGCTCCACCCACTCACACTGACGTTATAAGCAGTGTTTCAGCCCAGACTGCTTTTTGAATGGGGCCCAGTACAGGACAGCTAATCCTAATTAAATGAATAAATTAAGAGCTCTGTTCTGATTCTTGATATGTAGGATTAATCAATTAATTCTATGTGTAAAGAATGCTTTGGTACACAAGTGTGGTGTGTGGACCTCAAGGGAAAATGTAGCACGTGAGCCCCTTAAAATCTGACTCAATTAAAAATGGAAGTCAAAAATGTTCTACACTTAAAAATATTTAAGTGTATTTAAGTTAAAAGTAAATGATTCAACACATAAAATTAATTCAGCAAACGCATTTCAGTAACTTTAGCAGTTAGCACTAGCTGGTCACACTCTACGTAACCCAGACTAGCCAGTCTGCCTCACCTTAAACCTTTTATGCGGTGCAGCAATTAAAAAAAAATGCACTGGAATCTGACTAACAAAAGAAAAACAAAAAAAGGAAAATGGCGTTTGAGATTTGTACTTTAAAGGTCTAAATGAAAATGTAAAGAGTAACAAGGCTTTTTCTCTTGGAAATGCACTTAAGTAAAATTGCATGTGTTCAGTAATACTCTATTAAAGTGCAAACCTCCTAAAATAATATTTAAAAGAGAATTCCACTTTTTTTTTTAACATTTCTGCTTATTCAGTGGTTTAGATGTAAACAGTCATTCAGGGTGGCTTGATATGAAAGCTTACCAACACAAATATAGACATTTTATTTACTATCCAGAACCACCAGTGAACCTACACGAGTCTTCTGAGTTTATATGGAATGTTGATGATGGAAAATAGTGGAAAATCTGAAATAATAAGTTTTCTTTGGGGACTATTTTGCCTCACAGTGCCCTGCATGTATCCCTCCACCATGAATGGAGTTTAAGTTCTCTAAACCATCATAAAACAGTGTCTCAGTCATCAGGCAGTGAATTCATAACCATTTCATGTAGGAACTTTCTGTGAGGGAGCTTTTAGAGGTGGGACGTCTGGTTCCTATCACCACCACTGTGAACAGCTCTGACTCAGTTTATCTAGAACAGAGCGTTTCACACCAAACCACCCTGAATGAACTTTGTTTACACAGTTTAATTATGCGGTTTAAATTTTGAAAAATTGGTGGAATTCTCCCTTAAACACTTAATAAAGTAGAATGAATTTTCCACCTCGTATAAACACCACCAGGTCAGACGTTAGGATGGTCAGTGCCATAAAGGGAAGCTGCTTGTAAAGGTGAGTTTATGTTGGATGAGTACTGTGAGTAAACAGCCTCTAACTGGTAGTCAGAGAGATCCATAGATACAGAGCTACACAAAAACAAAGGTATCCAGGACAAACAAAACTGCTCAAACAATAAAACACACACACACCTTCTCCTTCCCTGCCACACACACACACACACACACACACTCACTTGTTGATGAGCTGGTCTCTGGTGATCTGACACTGACTCTGCACCAGCTCCTGGAACTCAGCCGGCAGAAGCGGCAGATTCACTGAGTTCAGATCAGACAAACGCACAAACCGCAGAGAAGAGAAACTAGAGAGAGAGTGAGAGAGAGAGAGAGAGAGAGAAAGAGAGAGAGAGAGAGAGAGAGAGAGAGAGAAAGAGAAAGAAAAGAAAAGAGACGGAGAAAAGAGAAAAAAGAGAAAATATATATTAGACGTTATCTGGAAAAAACACTATCAACTATCAGATCTACTGACGGTCAGACTCTTTTAAAGGAACGTTTCGGTGAAGAGTCAGATTTACATAACTGTCCACTTATCCTAGACGCAAGCTATCGGTCAAGATATGATCGATGTCCAAACATGGAGTGACCAGTTTGGTGTGGAGGAACTCCAGTGGCCCTCACAGAGCCCTGACCTCAACCCCGCTGAACACCTCTGGGATGAACTAGAATGGAGATTGTGAGACAGGCCCTCTCGTCCAACATCAGTGTCTGACCTCACAAATGATCTTTGGACCGAATGGACACAAATTCCCACAGACTCTCCAACATCTTGTAGAAAGATTTCCAGAAGAGTGGAGGCTGTTATAGCTGCAATGGGGGACCAACTCCATATTAATGTCTATGGATTTGGAATGGAAGGTCCAACAGGGTCTTATAGGTGTGACGGTCAGGTGTCCACATACTTTTGGCCATGTAGTGTATGCTGATGTATTAAATGCTATAATTAGAATGGTCACTTCCTAAAGAGTTCTCTAAGGTACTGTTATAGTTAATGCTAACTGAGCTGAGACAGGAAGAAAGATGATGATGATGAGGAAGGTGATGAAGAGAGCTTGTTTACTTGTTGACCCAAAGGTCCTGTAGCTGGAGCATCATGGGATTAACGGTGAACAGATGCTCTGTGTTCCAGCTGTGAGCTTCCTGGTAACTCAGAGACCACGGAACCGGTGCACGGATCACCCGCCATGGAAATGAACGGGGAACGCTGGAGATAACCAGTCGCTCTCTCTCCTCCGATCTAGCAGGATATAATCCACTACAGAGAGAGAGAGAGACAGAGAGAGAGAGAGAGAGAGAGAGAGAGAGAGTCCTTAAGAACAATGAGAGAACTAGAACCCCCCCATAAAACATAGAAACCCAATTCCAAAAAAATTGGGACAGTTTTTTAACCTGTGTTCAATTGAAAACAGTAAAAAGACAAGATATATTTAATGTTTCAACTAATTAATTGTTTTTTGTACATATACACTTGTTTGATGCCTGCAACATGTTCCAAAAAATTGGGACATGGTCATGTTTGCCACCACATTAGATCACCTTTCCTTTTAACAGCAGTCAGTATTCGTTTGGGAACTGAGGACACCACCTGTTGTAGTCGTGAAAGTGGATTTTTTCTTTTTCTATTATATTATACTTTAGCTGCTCAACAGGATCTCCACTGTCATATATTGCTCTTTATAATGCACCACATGTTTTATGACAAATCTGGACTGCAGGCAGGTCAGTCTAGCACCTGCACTCTCTAGCTGTGTCCCAATTCAGGGGCTGCATCCTTCGGAGGCTGCATGATTGCGTCACAGCGGCACGACTAGACTCTCCCATTTCAAAGGCTCCTTCATGTGCGACCGAGAAATGTATCCTTCTTTTCCATGGCAACGAAGGATCCAATGGATGGATCCTTCACCAGCCAACAGAACGGCGGCTGAGGAGACACTTTAAAAGTAAGTACTGGATTTAAACTGAGTCTAATAGCTAATGATACAAATGTTAAAAAAAGCCAATGTGGTCTGAAGAAAAACTTACACTAAATTTTCGTTTTGTTTTAGGGAGCAAAGAGCCGACAGAGAGACGCATCTCCAGCTCTAATAAATGAAAAAGTAAAGTTTCTCTGTCTTTAACGAACCTAAAAGAAGGGCAGGTGCTGTGACACAAACAGGAAATAAAGCCATAAAGCCACGCTGTTGTAACACATGCAGAATATTTCTTGGTGTTGTCTTGCTGAAACAAGCATGGACGTTTCTGAAAAAGACATAGTCTAGATGGCAGCATATCGCTGCTGTCGGAACAAAACCTTGTCTCTCCAAAATGGTAACTTTATAGGAGAAGGAAAAAACAGACTTTACTTTTAATGTAAGTCAATGGAACCAGAATTTTTACCAAGTCATTTTAGGCCATTTCCTTTGGTCCATTCATCTTGAAATTTACACACAATGTAAAGGACAACAGGCATTTTCAAAATATGTCAAAAACTGAAAAATGGTTTTGTTATGACAGCAGCGATATGTTGCTCCAACATGTGTATATATACCTTTCAGTGTTACTGTCCTTGTGTATATAACAGCATTAGCGCTGGCTCTGCGTGCTGCAGTGTGATGGAGACGGCTCACCGATGCTCTTGCGGATGCTGAAGTTGTAGTCTCGGCGCACCTCCTGCAGAAGGACATCCTGCAGATCCTGCAGCTCATCTCTTTGGAGAAACCCAGGCAGCAGCTTGAGTATGTTGGCGATGTGCTGGGGCGGCTGAGGGGCGAGCATGTGATCCTGAACCCCGTTCGTAATGTAGTACATGTACCTCTGAAAGACAGAGAGAAGTAAGTGTTGACCACCTGACTGGGTGGATGATTTACAGCAAACATACAAGTAAACATTTCAAATGCTTTGGCAAAGAAATTCTGACTCAGAGGAAGAGAGAATGGCCTCTTTTCCACCATACAGCCAAATGGTTCTCAGGGCCGTTCTGTGCCGTTCCGCGCTGGATCGCACCACAATCCGTCAGCTCCTGTTACAGTGTCTGTCTTCACGGCTAAAAATCCTACTTTTAAAAACTGAAAATGTACTTTATTTGTTATTTATGTGATTTATTCAGACAATAAAACATGAATTAGACTACTTGTAAAACTGAGAATGTCCTGCATACCAAACACAATTTTTCAGACGGCGAAATGCATAATTTTTTAATTAACTCCTCTGTTCAATTTTGCAAACTTCTGCTGGCAACATGAACTCTCTGACCAGTCACAGTCTCTGGTGTTGGTATGGTGACAACCAAGATGATAACTTGGCTGTTTACTAGGACTTTTTCTCAAATGGGAAAAGCATCAGAATCTCTAAAGGCAGCTACAACTGGGTTATATGTGAAAGAACTCTGAATTTCAGCTTCCGAATGAAGAGATGAAGTTCTTCACGCTACTTTCAGTCCTCCAAAACAGAAACTCAGAAGGCACTGGACATCAATTTGGCATCAGAAAGATGTTGGACTCTAATGTCTGACAGATGTTGAATTTTAGCTGAAAATAAAAAATAGGGTTGACATTAAAAACCAACATGGCTTGACGTCACCTCCAACGCTGGAAAGATGTTGAATTTTGGATAGAAATGAAAATTGTGTTGACGTCAAAACCCAACACTGGCTTGACATCAACCTCCAACATTGGACAGACGTTGAAGTCTGGTTGGGAATCAAAATCAGATACCTGTCAAAGAACATGTTGGCTTAACATCAATCTCCAACATTAGATGTTGAGTTTTGGGTGGATATGAAAATCGTGTTGACGTCAAAACCCAACATTGGCTTGACATCAACCTCCAACATTGGACAGACTTTGAAGTTTGGTTGGGAATCAAAATCGGACATCCATCAAAAACCAACATTGAGCTGACATCAAGCTCCAGCGTTAGACAGGAGGGCAGGAAATTGGGGGGAGGGGAGGAGAGTGAGGTCAGATCTGCTACTGCACCGATGTAGCAAAAGACAAATGTCAAGACCCCTGACCTCTAAATCTTCATCAGTGGGCTCTATCATGCTCCTCCTTTCCTGCTCCTCCTCAGCCTGCATGATATCTAGCTGCTGGTCTGGGGTCAGAGGGCAACTGCCTGGAGTCTCAGACCTGCTGCGACCTGGAGGGAGAGGGGAGGGGACAGCACGGTCCCTGCTGTAGAAAACAAACAGTCACATCAGCTCTTTTTATGAAGTGGGTTTTTAGTAAATCTGACTGTGTGAGAGTGTGTCAGTGTACCTGAGTGGTCGGGGGGGCAGTTCCGGCCTCCTCTCTGCTACAGCCTGAAACCTGACTAACACCAGAAGCATTAAGGAGAGCAGCGTCTGCAGATTTCTGTGTGTTTGTGTATGTTGTGTAAGTTTATCACTATAAATGACACACCTACTCACTATTTTGACAATCAAGTAACAAAACAAGAAAATTATTCAAGAAACATTCTGCTTTTTAAGGCCAATTTACAGTCCAAGTTACAAGTGTTCCCTGACAAAAAGTTACTTAAAAAAGACTTTTTGCCTGCCCTGGACTCTAACGCTAGCCAGACATTGAATTTCAGCTGAAAATGAAAGTCGGTTTGACATCAGAACCTGATGTTGGCTTGATATCAAGCCCCAACATTGGATAGACGTTGAATTTTGGTTGGAAATCAGTCGGATAACTGTCAAAAAACAATGACAGCTTGACATCAACCCCCAAAATTGGACAGACGTTGAATTTTGGTTGGAAATCAGTCGGATATCTGGCAAAAAACAATGTTGGCTTGACATCAACCCCCAACATTGGACAGACATTAAAGTTTGGTTGGGAATCAAAGTCGGATATCGGGCAAAAAACAATGTTGGCTTGACATCAACCCCCAACATTGGACAGACGTTAAAGTTTGGTTGGGAATCAAAATCAGCCATCTGTAGGGAGCTTCAGGTGCCTGTCAACCTTGTGATTAGAAGATGGGCTCTACCACCTGAGCCACAGCTGCCCCAACTGAGACCCTACAGCCGTGGCTCGGCAATGGAGTTGGTCATGAATAAGCCGTGGAGGAAAAACTACGAAAACATTCAGTACAACAAACTTAATCTTCAGTGATCTGCTCATTATCTTGAGATAATCAAGTAACAAAACAAGAAAATGATTAAAGAAACATATGTTGCTTCTTAAGGCCAATTTATAGTCCAGGTGACAAGTGTTGCTCGACGAAACGTTACTTAAAAAACACAAAGTTTGTGTCTGTTAGGGTGTCGCAGACCTCGTCACGTACATCAAAACGCCTGATGTGGTACGAGCACTGTTTCATTAGCTGTGCCATCAAGTTTACATCGAAACTACAGATAATGTTCCATTCAGACGTTTTGTAGCTGGTGCAGGACCATGAAGGCCCACAGCACTGTGACTTCTGTCCACCAGTTTTTTTGTCAAGCGATATTTGTGGCCTGGACTTTAAACTGACCTTTAGTCTCTATATAAGGACAGTATGGAGTGGAGTGGACAGGCATGTTTTGAATTTAATCAGAGTTTATATACTACACCCTTAAAAATGATGGCTCTTCAAGAGTCCTTAAAGTAAAGAAAATGGTTCTATTTAGAACCCGAAACACTCAAAGAACTCTCTGCATGATTAAAGGGTTCTTTGCAATGTGAAAAGGTTCTTCAGATTGATCGAGAATGTGTTGTATGTGGTTCTATATAGAACCGTTTTGAAAAGGGTTCTTCTATCGTTACCAGCTTGACATCATAACGATAGAAGAACCCTTTTTGATGCTTTATAGAACCATCTTCTATATAGAACCATCGGCAGCACATGCTCCATCAATCTGAAGAACCATTTCATGATGCAAAGAACCCTTTAATTATATATTTATATATATATATATATAAGGGTTCTTTGAGTGTTTATGGTTCTATATAGAACCATTTTCATTGAGGTGTGAGCTCAGATACAGACCCGTGTGTGTGTGTGTGTGTGTGTGTGTGTGCGTGTGTGTGTGTGTGTGTGTGTGAGGATACAGCCAGCGGCCGAGGCGTGCGCAGGTAAGCGTCTGCCCTGCAGGTGTGTGATCTTCAGGTGCTGTGCTCGGGGGCTGTAGTTGTTGGCGATGGACTCGCTGGGCGTCCTGTGGTGCCGCTGCTCTTTGAACGGGACGGCGAGGGTCCGGGACGTGTTCTGCATGATGGGGGGGTACCGACTGAGCCGCTGAGCTCTCTGAGAGGACAGAAAGGAGGACACCATGACAAAATAGCAGCATTAAGACTCACACAAGGCCAGTTTCCCAAACATAGATTAAGTCGAGTCTTGGGCTTTAATGCAGAGCTCCACTGGAAATTCTTTGTAGACTAGGCTTAGGCTTAATCTGGATCAGGGAGTCCAGCTCATGGAGTCGTAAGTATGAACACTAAACCAATGTCATCATATCATATATGGATAATTCTAACAAGTTGGTTCAAACTTCAGTCCTACAGTGAAGAAACTGTTTAAAAAACAGTGACGATCTTTTATAAGAATTCTGTTCTGATCCATTTAAACCCAAGACATTAATCGAGACAGTAATGAGACAAATATACTCAAAATCATCATTTATAGGCTAATGTACAATTGGGAAAATAATATTTACACTCTTTTGTAATTCTTTTAAATGTTTTTTTAAAAATGTTTATGTTTTAAAAATGTTTTTCTTTTAAAACATACACACTTTCTAAACCGCTTATCCTTCTGGGTTGCAGGGGTGCTGGAGCCTATCCCAGCGGTCATTGGACGGAAGGCTTCTTTTAATATATATATATATATATATATATATATATATATATATATTGCTGTTGTCGGAAGAAAATCTCGTATCTCCAAAATGGTAACTTTACAGGAGAAGGAAAAAACCTACTTTACTGTTAATGTAAGTCAATGGAACCAGATGTTTTCCATGTAGTTTTGGGTCGTTTCTATTGGTCCATTCATCATGAAATTTACATACAATGTAAAGAGCAACAGGCATTTTCAAATTATGTCAAAAACTGAAAAACGATACTAAGTTTTTACGTTTTAATGATAAAATTATGCTTTTTACACCAACAGGCTGCTTCATTAAGTCCACCTCATTGTTTCTACACTCATTGTCCATTTTATCAGCTCCACTGACCATATAGTTTCACTCAGTAGTTCTACAGTTACAGACTGTAGTCCATCTGTTTCTCTGCACCCTGTTCTTCAATGGTCAGGACCCCCATGGACCCTCACAGAGCAGGTACTATTAGGGTGGTGGATCATTCTCAGCACTGCAGTAACACTGACGTGGTGGTGGTGTGTTAGTGTGTGTTGAGCTCGTGCAAGTGGATCAGACATATATATTTATATATATATGTATGTTGCAACCTTTTCTAAGAGTGTGTCCACACCTGGTACATTTCTGAAGGCATCTCTGTAGACGAGAGCGGGGGTAAGCTCCACGAGCGGTTCATGGTGTGGATGGGGTCTTCTTCCATCTGAGGAACAAACATTCAACAGGTTTGCGTTCCTCTCAACGGGCTATTTCCATGTGCTTCTGTATGACTGTTGATAACCTCAGCTTTATCTTCAGGACTCTTTACCTTTCCTGCTTGTACTGTTGATCAAAAACGCTGCCGTTTGTTTTTCCCCTTATGAAGAGCAGCTGAATGACCTGGTTTACATCTCAACCACTGTATTATGTAGAAGTTTTGCAACATCGCTGGAATGTCCCTTCAAGCCTTTAGAACACTAAAAGCCACCTCGTATTTTATCTTTAAAGGGGTATTTCAGAGATTTTTTAAAATTTCATGCATAATTCAGTGTGGTGATCGGAACCAGGGGTCACCATGACTACAACACAAATATAGACATTAATTTACTACCTGTCTATCTATCTGTCTGTCTATCTGTCTTTCTAGCTAGCTATCTGTCTGTCTGTCTATGTATCTGTCTGTCTATCTATCTGTCTATCTAGCTAGCTATCTGTCTGTCTGTCTATCTCTCTAGCTATCTATCTGTCTATCTGTCTGTCTGTCTGTCTGTCTGTCTATCTGTCTTTCTAGCTAGCTATCTGTCTGTCTGTCTGTCTGTCTATCTGTCTATCTATCTATCTAGCTAGCTAGCTAGCTAGCTATCTGTCTGTCTGTCTATCTAGCTAGCTAGCTGTCTGTCTGTCTGTCTATCTTTCTGTTTGTCTGTCTATTTTTTTCTCATTTAATTTATTCATTAATTTACTCAGCAAAACCAGCGTCTAGTTTACCAAAGCCGAGGTTCTCATTCGCCACATTCTTATTGGATTTTTCTGATGATCCGTCTGTGAGATGTAAACAGAGAGATTCAGAGTGGTTTGGTGTGAAATGGTTCAGGTGTCTTTACAGTGGTGGTGATAGGAACCAGGGGTCGCCATGACTACAACACAGATATAGACATTTTATTTACTATCCAGAACCACCAGTGAACCTACACGAGTCTTCTGAGTTTATATGGAATGTTGATGATGGAAAATAGTGGAAAATCTGAAATAATAAGTTTTTTTTTGGGGACTATTTTGCCTCACAGTGCCCTACATGTATCCCTCCACCATGAATGGAGTTTAAGTTCTCAAAACTATCATAAAACAGTGTCTCGGTCATCAGGCAGTGAATTCATAACCATTTCATGTAGGAACTTTCTGTGAGGGAGCTTTTAGAGGTGGACGTCTGGTTCCTATCACCACCACTGTGAACAGTTCTGACTGTGTAAGTTTATCTAGAACGGAGCGTTTCACTCTGAACGCCTCTGTTTACACCTTAACTGCGTAATTATTCTGAGATATTGTGAATATAAAGCCTGACCCGCCTGAGCTCCTCCATCTCCACCGCCGCTGCTGTTGTTGATCTCCTTGTTGTTGTTTGTCCACAAACCGACAGCTGCGTCATGTCACTCTGGGAGCTCGCGCGCTCCTCGCTCTAGCCAATCCGAGCGCGTCCTTCCTGCTGCCATGGCGACGGAGAGGAGCGTCGGGACGTTAGAGCCGACATTTCAGTCGCGCTGCTCCGCTGAGGCTCAGTTCGGAGCGGCTGATCCTCATTCACCTAGTCTGATCTCCAGCCTCGCGCACAGGTACTGTGATGACTGCTCAGTAACAGGTCCGAGCCGTGTGGAGGTCCGAGTATCGGGTGTCCGGAGAAGGAGCCGAAACGAGCCGAAACGAGCCGAAAGAAACTAAAGCAGCTCATCCGGGCGTCCCGTTGCTATTAGCAACGGCTATCCGGTTCCACAGTAATGAAGGTGGAGTTTCTGTCGGCCGGCCTGAGGTAGAGCTGAATACCGCAGAGTACCAGCACAGGGTCTGTCTGTCTGTCTGTCTGTCTGTCTGTCTGTCTATCTATCTATCTATCTGTCTGTCTGTCTGTCTGTCTGTCTGTCTATCTATCTGTCTGCCTATCTGTCTGTCTATCTATCTGTCTATCCATCTATCTATCTGTCTGTCTGTCTATCTGTCTGTCTATCTGTCTAGCTATCTATCTATCTGTCTGTCTATCTGTTTGTCTATCTATCTATCTATCTATCTATCTATCTATCTATCTATCTATCTATCTGTCTGTCTGTCTATCTATCTGTCTATCTATCTGTCTGTCTATCTGTCTGTCTATCTATCTATCTGTCTATCCATCTATCTATCTGTCTGTCTGTCTATCTGTCTGTCTATCTGTCTAGCTATCTATCTATCTGTCTGTTTGTCTGTCTGTCTGTCTGTCTATCTGTTTGTCTATCTATCTATCTATCTATCTATCTATCTATCTATCTATCTGTCTGTCTGTCTGTCTGTCTAGCTATCTATATATCTGTCTGTCTATCTGTCTGTCTATCTATCTGTCTGTCTATCTATATATCTATCTGTCTGTCTGTCTAACAATCTATCTGTCTGTCGGTCTATCTATCTGTCTGTCTCTCTGTCTGTCTGTCTGTCTGTCTATCTATCTATCTGTCTATCCATCTATCTATCTGTCTGTCTGTCTATCTGTCTGTCTATCTGTCTAGCTATCTATCTATCTGTCTGTTTGTCTGTCTGTCTGTCTGTCTATCTGTTTGTCTATCTATCTATCTATCTATCTATCTATCTATCTGTCTGTCTGTCTGTCTGTCTAGCTATCTATATATCTGTCTGTCTATCTGTCTGTCTATCTATCTGTCTGTCTATCTATATATCTATCTGTCTGTCTGTCTAACAATCTATCTGTCTGTCGGTCTATCTATCTGTCTGTCTCTCTGTCTGTCTGTCTGTCTGTCTGTCTGTCTATCTATCTATCTATCTATCTATCTATCTATCTATGTATCTGTCTGTCTGTCTGTCTATTTTTTTCTCGTTTCATTTATTCATTAATTTGTTCAGCAAAACCAGCGTCTGGTTTACCAAAGCCGAGGTTCTCATTCGCCACATTCTTATTTGATTTTTCTGCCCCACCTTAAATGGAGCGCCTGTACAACTTCAGTCTCTGTAATACAAGGGTGTCAATCTCAACCACTAAAAGGGCTGTATTTAGGAAAATATCTCAAAAAATCAGTGGGTGTTTTTTTAAACATTTTAAGAAACAAATAGCACTTTGCTATGACCTGCAGTGGCCAATGTTTATTCCAAATACACCAAAACACCAACAACAAAATCTAGGCATTATATATGTAATGACTGCACTGCAATCCCCAGCATGCACTGCAACAAAATGTGCACATACTGTAACGCCTTATATATTTATTTGCAAACAACTCAGTGTCGCTGCAGGGCTGAGAACCAAAACCATCCGGCCAACAGTGTCCTGCGGGCAGCATCCTGTGGGCAGCATCCTGTGGGCAGCATCCTGTGACCACTGTGAACTGCACCTATGTGGTAAGCGGACCTGATAAAATGGAGAAAGACTTCAGAAACAGGAGGTGAACTTAATATAGTGGCCGGTCAGTGTAAACACACAGGACACAAGTATAACTTATTGCTGAAAACAGCATTAGAGGGTAACTGTTCCTGCTAATGAAACATCAGTAACGTTTGTCCATGTAGGTTTTATAACCATACGCCACTGGCCTCGCAGCTCCAGTACAGTACTGAAGAGGTGTATGTTGCACCTGTCTTGCTGATCAACTTGCATAACTCTGATTCCTTTTGTCAGACTGTTCCTTCAGTGAGAGTGGAAGTGCATGGTGTGTGATATCATGCTTCAGCCACATGATGGCACTCTTTTACTAGTCCTAAGCAGCACAGGCAGTGGGCTCCAGACTCAGTAATAAACATAGAGCAGGGTGGCAGCAGCAGAGGAATTTACAGAGAAGCTCTTACTGTAAAGCAAAAATAACATCAAAAACTTCCACTGTATGAAAATATTTAATCAGAACTAGTTTTTTATCATTACAAATACAAAATGGTACTCAGCTTATTATTTTATCAAGCCTACTTATCTTAACTTATCGTTATCTATTTCCATATTATTATTATAACTCTACAGTCATAAATTTGCATCAGTCCTCTTCCAACTTTTAAACTAGAACCATAAAACGTTGCAGGATCACAGAGTCAAGGCCCGGAGAACAATATGTTGCTTGTGCTTTTTTAACTGATTCGACTTACAGCGTTCATAAAGCATTCGTTCAAACATGACCTTTTTCCATAGGAATGAATGTGGGAATGCTCAAAATCCTAAAACCGAGCCAGACCTAGTAACACCTTAGCAACCACCTGGGACACCATAGCAACAGCCTAGCAACCATCTGGAACAATGACCTAGCAACAGCTTAGCAACCACCTGGGACACCATCGCAACAGCCTAGCAACCATATGGAACAATGACCCAGCAACACCTTAGCAACCATCTGGATTACCATAACAATGGCCTAGCAACACCTTAGCAACCACCTAGGATACCATAGCACCAGCTTAGCAGCCATGTGGAATGTGGCAACATCTTAGCAACCGTCTGGATCACCATAAAAAAAGACCTCACATCACCTTAGCAACCACTTGGGACACAATAGCACCAGCCTAGCAACCATGTGGAACGACGACCTAGCAACATCTTAGCAACCATCTGGATCACCATAAAAATGACCTCGCAACACCTTAGCAACCACCTGGGACACCATAGAAACAGCCTAGCAACCACCCTGAATACCATAACAATGATCTAGCAACACCTTAGCAACAACCTTGGCTATTACACCACTGGCCTAGTACAAGCAACAAGCTGTAACATCATAGCAACCTCATAGCAACACCATAGTAACTACCTGGAATTACTATACAGACCCAGTCAATAGTGTCCTGGAAGTGCTTTTACTTTTAAAGCACTATTAAGTGGCTTTGTGAAGCCAACTTAAAGTTACTGTACAAACATAACCGTTATGATTAAAGACGGCTTATATGAGTCGAATCACTTATTTCGCAGTTTGAGAAACCCTGTTTTCTCAAAATTAACCCAGCGTACTTCAGTGTCTCGGCTCAGACTCTGAGCTGGAATAATGTGGATTCTCCAATTGTGAAGACGTTTCCAGAACTGATAGCAGTGAACCACATTTTGACTTTCGGTAAATATAATGTGATTTTGTTTGATTAATATACTTTGATATAAAAGTTTGTATTCATTTGCATAAATGATGTGTTTAAAATACTTAATTTTATATGATTATTAGTTTATATGAGTCATTTTTCTTCATGAAATGGGTCTCCATGGCTGAGCAGCTGCACACAAGCCTAAGATCGCTATGCGCAATGCCAAGTGTCGGCTGGAGGGGTGTAAAGCGCCGCCGCCACTGGACTCTGGATCAGTGGAACCGTGTTCTCTGGAGTGATGAATCAGCTTCACTATCTGTCAGTCTGATGATGAATCTGGGTTTGGTGGATGTCAGGAGAACGTTACCCACCGGAATGCAGAGCCAACAGTAGAGTTTGGTGGAGGAGGGATGATGGGCTGGGCTGTTTTTCAGGGTTTTCTTAGTGTTGTTTTCAGTATGTTCTGCCTGAAACTAGTGGAAATAAATAATGTTATAAGATTTTGAACCCTGTGCCGAAGTATGATATAGGATAAGGTTTTCTTTCATTTTTACCAATAATTCAGCAAAGAGTGACATGCTGGTGTTCAGTGTGTGAAACCCCCCCTGGTATTCGGGGTCCCCTGTTGTCAGTCTGCTAACTCTCTCTCCATAGCGGCGCTGATGCTTCAATGTCAGTAAATGTTTGTTTTATCAGCTGTTCTTCTGTAAAGTCTCTGTTCTAGTGCGGTTCTGCGCTCTTCCTCACATTAACTGAGATCTTCCTCGTCTCCTCTTCTGTAGAGTCTCTGTTCTAGTGCGGTTCTGTTCTGCGCTCTTCCTCACAGTAACTGAGATCTTCCTCGTCTCCTCTTCTGTAGAGTCTCTGTTCTAGTGCGGTTCTGCGCTCTTCCTCACAGTAACTGAGATCTTCCTCGTCTCCTCTTCTGTAGAGTCTCCTGTTCTAGTGCGCGGTTCTGCGCTCTTCCTCACAGTAACTGAGATCTTCCTCGTCTCCTCTTCTGTAAAGTCTCTGTTCTAGTGCGGTTCTGCGCTCTTCCTCACAGTAACTGAGATCTTCCTCGTCTCCTCTCCTGTAGAGTCTCTGTTCTAGTGCGGTTCTGCGCTCTTCCTCACAGTAACTGAGATCTTCCTCGTCTCCTCTCCTGTAGAGTCTCTGTTCTAGTGCGGTTCTGCGCTCTTCCTCACATTAACTGAGATCTTCCTCGCCTCCTCGGCCTTCAGTGTGAGAAATGAGGAACAGTCACTCTTCACTCCAAACTCTTGGGAAACTGGGCGAGTTTTCAGATTTACAGATCTGCTGCAGCTCATTGTAAAGTGTTTTAGAGGAATCCGGGCAGAGTTACAGTTTCTAGGCTATGAAGGACCAACTGGGTGAACCGGTCTGCTACAGCGCCACCCTGAGGCAGAGCAGTGCTGCAGCTCAAGTTAGTTAAGAACACCAAAGACAGAAGCTGATTGTGGGAGAAGCAGATAAACAATGAGCTTCACTGAATCTGGACTTGCGCGTCTGTTTTGCTCCTGACGGACAGCAGAACATCATACGTTTATTTTCAGGGACTCCCCAGAAATTTGATTTTGAGACATTCAGGTGGTCCCAGAGGTTAATTAGGGGGTCCCGGACCCCCCATGACCTCCTGTATTTCACTGTGTTCCATTCTAGGGTAGATTTAGACAGTGTAGTGTATTATTTAATCTCTGCTACACTAAATGTCCCCACACTGCATGTAATACTAACCAATAGGAATGACCATAAAGACCACACAGCCAAAGGCGGAGAGAGGAAACACAAGTACTGTTACAAACAGAGGACATTTTAGCTTTCCTGTGATTTTATTTAGAGTTTTTGTTCATTGCAAGCGGGCAGCTCAGGCCAGACCGTCACCATGACAACGCTTTAGTGCAGCGCTGACCACCAGCAAAGTCCTTTTAGAGACCATTTACACTATATTGCTCTTTCACACGTATAGAATTAACAGCAGGTTCCTATATACCTGTCAGTCTGAGGGTTTTTCATAATAAAAGTCTCCCACAGAGCTGTACACAGTAAAAGTCCCACTGAGGGCTGGCCTGATTTGCGGCTTATTTTAGAGCCATAATGAGGAAAAAACAATGTGCTGTTTTTAGCGCTATCAGCTGTGCAAGTGTTTCAGTTGGGAGGCCACTGTCTGACTCTTTAGCAGATGTGATGAATAACTATAGAACCAACAGGGGAGCGAGGGAACCGTCCGAGAACGAGAACCATTCATCACTCTGAAGAGAGTGTGTTATTGAAGAGAGAGAGAGAGAGAGAGAGAGTGTGTTAATTGATGTGTTACTGTAGATGAAGACAAAGTCAGACGGCTGAAAAAACCAACTCACTTATATTGAAAAGGACAGAAAACGTGGAGATGCTCAGTATCAGTTAATATTGCTTGGCGCTTAACTGTATATTAACTTAGTGCCAAACAAACTGTAACCCTGTGAATCCACACACCTTGAAAGCGTGAGTCAATACGCTAAAACACTTTTTAATTTAAAAAGAAAGTAGGCTGACTGTCTTAAGCATTATTCCAGAATTGGTTTTACATGTGGAGGTGATGTCATTATTACTGGCATTTCTCAGTGATTTTAGTCCCATCTGAATGCACCATATCAGTCTTTTGATAGACTATGTGCTTCCACATCATTAATAACTCCAACGCCTTTTACCTTCTATAAATGAGGCATTGAATTAACCTCAGGTAATACACTACATGACAAAAAGTATGTGGACAACCCTCCTATTTACTGTGGTCAGGTGTTTCAGCCACACCCATTGCTAGCATGTGTATACATCAAGCACACAGCCTTGCAGTCTCCATAGACAAACACTGGCAATACAGGGTCGCACTGAAGAGCTCAGTGACTTTAAACATGGAAAACTAATACTGTCCCGACTAGTACTTAGAACTTTTGAGCTCTTTGAACTTCTAATAGTAAGTTAATCTGTGTGTTATGTTCTGTGTCTGAGATGTAAACAGAGAGATTCAGAGTGGTTTGGTGTGAAATGGTACAGATGTCTTTACAGTGGTGGTGATAGGAACCAGGGGTCGCCATGACTACAACACAAATATAGACATTTTATTTACTATCCAGAACCACCAGTGAACCTACACGATGGCGTTTTAGGGCCACTGTAAACAAAAAAAATAAATAATAGACTTTGAGAATAATGTTGTATGGTATGACATTTTGAGAATAAAGATGTCAAATTTCAAGAAGATAAAGTTGTAAAGTTACAACAATAAACTGGCGATATTTGGAGGATAAAGTGAGCTAACTGTAGAGGGGCTGCCATAATGTGTTGGGGTCTCGGTTGCTGTACTGTATGGGGGCTGCCATAACGTGTTGGGGTCTCGGTTGCTGTACTGTAGGGGGGCTGCCATAACGTGTTGGGGTCTTGGTTGCTGTACTGGTGCCGGAGCTCCGCTCACTCCGGTCTCTCTGTGGATCATTTTGATCATCATTCTCACTGTCTGTGAAACTTCATGCCCTCTTTGAATGGGGGGAGATGTAGCCCCCGATAGCCGTGTAGACGACCCTGCCTGAGATTCTCCTTCAACAACACAGACAGACAGTTTCCTCCGAGTCCGTCTGGCTCTTTATTCTAGATAAACACAGTTTCCTGCTCAGCCGTTTCAGCCGGTTCTTATACTAATAACAGGCTGGTGCTGATGTGCAGGAGAGACAGGGAGACTGAGTGTTTCTTTATGGGGGAATCGATATGAAAGAAACTCCACCAACTCACCGCCCCTCATTTAACACGAGGAGGTCCTGCTTCCCTCCGCAAAGGTTTTGGCCACAATACTGCGACCTTTCCTGGCATTAATGACACTTTAATGTCTAATGTTTAATGTAATGACTTTTTTCTCAAAATATTACAACTTTTACTATTTTTTTCTCAAAATGTACTATTTTTATATTCTTTAACAGTGGCCCTAAAACGCTGCCGTAGAACCTACACGAGTCTTCTGAGTTTTATGGGGACTATTTTGCCTCACAGCACCCTGCATATTATGTATCCCTCCACCATGAATGGCCAAAACCATCATAAAACAGTGTCTCAGTCATCAGGCAGTGAATTCATAACCATTTACTGTAGTAACTTTCTGTGAGGGAGCTTTTAGAGGTGGACGTCTGGTTCCTATCACCACCACTGTGAACAATTCTGACTCTGTAAGTTTCTCTACAATGGAACGTTTCACACCAAACCACTCTGAACCTCTCTGTTTACATCAGTTTAATTATGTGGATTTTTTTATTGTTTTTCAGTGTAGAAAACAAGGGCAGGCTAAAGTCTCTTCTTCCTGGAAAAAAATAGTGGAACTAATTATTAATTTCAGGACATCAGATTCATTCATTATCTATATATATTTCAAAATCAGCCTGCTAACATTAGCTCTTCACTGAATAACTACCCTTTATAGTCTGACCTTTGCTCTGTGGGGAGAAAGTCTGACGTGGGCAAATCCAGTTTCTCTGTTCCGTCTGCGCTCGCTGTCTGTCCTCCAGCAGAATTCAGGACATAAAAGTTTAATGGCTGGACTTACAAGCCTGAAGACAAAGCCTTCACTGTATACTCCCATTCCCTCACTCTCACTCACACACAGCTAGAAGGTCATCAGAGTCTGAGATCTGATTCTAGCTCGGTCTTATCGGCTGACTCAACTAACGTCAACATCAAATAAACATGACTCCTTCAGCTTGCTTACCGCTTCCTAACGTCCAAAGAGCGAAACCAGATTATCCCCCATCCAGATTACACCGTCCCAGCCCCCGATGCCTTACACTCTCGCCCACGATTACATTACACCCGCTGATCTCAAACGGCTTAGTCTAAGGCCCATTTTGTGGACAGTAGGGGGGGTGCAGTGGCAGATAAAAAGGGTCCCAAGGTTTCAGGAACGCTGTGTAACACCACTAATTATTATATTCAACTCAAGTACATTCAGTGACTGGAGTTGGGTTACAGTATTATATTCAACAACACTTTAAATCATCTGTACAAAACGAGATTGAAGTATTCTGTAGAAATGCCTGGACCTGGGTCACGACATACTTACCATATCATTCAATGTCAATTATAATTATATCAAATATATCAAATCAAATATAATTATCAGTAATTGTGATATACGTTCCCCTGTTAGAAATAAAGGTTCTCTGCAGGTACCTTTTTTCGTTCATCAAGGTACAAACAGTGTAAATGTTCCCTCAAAGGTCCAACAGTGGTTTTAAGGTCTGATTGTGAACCTTAAATAAGTTTTTCCAGGTGAAAAGTTCGTATTTGTACCTTTTCATAACCGAATGTTTTAAACAGAACAGTAAAATAAAAGCCTGGAGACGAGACGGGGTGTGTGGAGTCAGTACAGCTTAGAACATATCATTTCAGTGGATTATGGTTCAGTTATGTTCCCTGACTGAAGGTACTGAGATGGACCCCAGTGACAAGAGGGGTACCGCCCCATACTCTTAAAAATGATAGTTCTTTAGTAAAATGGTTCTATATAGAACCATAAACACTCAAAGAACCTTTTGCATAATTAAAGCGTTCTTTGCATCGTAAAATGGTTCTTTAGATTGACGGAGAATATGCTGTAGATGGGTCTATACAGAACCTTTTTCAAAATGGGTTCTATATAGCACCAAAAAGGGTTCCTGTTACAATGTCAACGCTGCAACACGAGAAGAACCCTTTTTGGTGCTATATAGGACCCTTTTCAAAGTTTCTATATAGAACCATATTAACCACGCTCTTCATCAATTTTAAGAATGCAAGGGATTCTTTGAGTGTTCATAGTTCTAAACAGAACCCTTTTCTTTGCTAAAGAACCCTTGAAGAACCACCTTTTTTAAGAATGCAGTCACAGTTTCTGAGAGTGTACAGTCAAAATTATATATTATGCCATCTGCGCCTGATTTAAATGAAAGTAGGGCAGCGTTTTTTGGGGCGGGGGTCAAATAAGCGCTAACTGATGCTAAAATGAAACATTAGTCGACTATAATCATTTGCACGTGTTTAATGATATAGGAGTGTAATAAGAGCAGAGCTACATGTATTGTTTATAGCACTTTGCAAGTGCACTGCTGCGAATAAACCATTATTTTGACATAATCTGTCACAATCTCCAGAAAATAAGACACATGCCCAATTCCATTCCTTATCTTTACCCCTACCCCTTGTTTTCGAATGTTGCCCCTTGGAGCTGAGTTACAGGGTAGTGGTTGAAATCTTCCCTCTGAAATGGGACCCTCAAATAAAAAGAGCATCACTTCATTAACAGCTACCAGCGCTGCTCTGTAGGCGACCCTGCCAGTCTGCAGTGACAGCAGAGGAGGGTAAAGTTCAGCTCCTCACTGCTGGGCTTTAGTTACATTTAGGGCATCATATTCCTTCAAAGAGGGGGGCAATTATTTATTATCACCCACCCCTAATTCTTCAGTGATATGAAGCTGAAGTCAGATATTCACCAGCTTCTTGTTTGAGTTTTCCTGTTCCACCTTAAATGGAGCAGCAGTTACATTCTGCCGCTTCAGGCGTCAGAACTGTTGGACTATTTAAGGTGGAACAGGAAAGATAGCTAGCTACTGAGACATTAGCATACTCATAGCGGTTTTTATATGTTTGTTATGAAGAAAACGACCATAATACACTGAAACGACATTAAACTAAGATCATAATGGTTATCGTAAGTTTATAACAGTGAAAATTCTCACATTTGTGGGTTTCTTTGATCTCTGGTTCAGCTGTCTTGCTGGTTTTTCTTTTTTTCTCATATCTCTCTGTTTGGAGTCTCTGAAAAACCTCAGTTTGGAGGGTCATGTAGCCCCAACACTTCACCCTCCCCCTCTAGCTCTACAAGAATCAGGACACCCTACCCCTAGACGTGAACACACAAAACGAAGGGGTAGGGCTAAGTGGTAGGGGTGAGGGTTGAAATGGGACTGGGCCAGTTGAAATAGGTAACACAAGCTACCCTGCTGAGAAAATCATAGAAACCATTAAATGTTTCTGTTCATTCCTAGTAGTGTCCAACAGTCTCTAATGGTACTGTGTGCTTTGCTGAGGGGTTGATATCACAGTGTAAAGGTGTTTTGATTCCAGATGACTTTGATGTCTTTTTTCGGCAGGGTAGCTCTGCTAACTGTCCCGCTGGTGTGTGGTGTTGTGAGTGAACAGTTAGACTTCTTCCCCCTCTACTCTAGAGAGTAAAAGACACACAGCGCCACCTAGTGTACTGAAGCAGCAACTGTTCACACCTTTGCTGCTTGTAACTGCTGTCAAGGTCAGTTGTGCAGTTTGAGTTCATAATCTTATTCTGTTGGTTGACATAAATATAATTAGCGTATAATATAACATGTCTAAAAGGCACCTGTATAAGCCATAGTGGAACCATGTTTTTGTGTTATAGATATGGGTTGGACTCTTTATGTTGGAGCGCTCTATGCATTATCAGAGAACTTGTAGAGAGGAGAATTATGGAGAATAATGTCTTCTTGGTTTCTCAGACGCTAGAGGGCGCTTTCCAGCGAGTCCAAAATGAATGGGTTAATATGGAGCATTTGAGCAAAATCATAGTTTGTAAATGATTAAACAATTTTAATGTAAAATAATTAATTAATATCCTGAACACAGAACAGCATAAAACGTTTTAACACTGCTGTTATATTTTTAAGAGCTTTTAAACTCGCTCGCAGACGCCCTCTGCTGTTTAGCAGTCCTATTTTGGATATAATGGGGGAAACAGGAAGTGGCCAGGCTCCTCATAAACCGGCTCTGGCATTATGATGAGAAGCAGAGCACATGTTACGCTTTAGGAGGATGTTTAAGTGATGTTGCTGTGTATTACGGTTCATAAGGAATAGACTTAAGTGAAGACTTGTAAAAGCTTGAAGTTTGAGTTAACACAGCCAATGAGGGTTTATGTACATTTATGTTCATAGATATGGGTTAGTCTATAGCTAAACTGCTAGCGGAGTTTATATAGTAACATGATGGCATATCCACATTTTCATGGATGTTCAACAAACTAAATATCTGTAAGTTTAAGAGCTTATAGCCTTCGGTTTAATGGATTATGTGAGCTATATTTGTGTTGTGAGATCTATTTTTTTAATGATTGTTTTCTATGTGAATGTTTCTGTATTGCAGGAGACTCATTTTATGATTTGTGTATTTATTTATCTAGTTCTCCCGGCATTTTTGACGGTAAAGACATGCAAATGAAATGCTTGTAACTCAAGCAACGCCTTGTGTTTGTGATTTAACTGGAGGGAGCAACAGCAACTACACTGCTAATGCTGGATTGAGGAACAGAACAGCATTACCTTATTAAAAAATTTATAAAATACCAAAAAACAGGCCAAAAGCATCATTTATTTCAGTGCAAATTAGACTAATTAGACAAAGTTTAACACCCTAATCACTGTTATTGAGGTAATGTTCTTACAGTACATGTAGCGCTGAGTGTAAAACAGGTTCAGAGCATCCAGAAGCAGGTTAGGAGCTCATGCAGGAGTCGCAGCCATGAAGCACATTACAAACCAGGCCAGAAATCCAGCAGGGATGTGCTGGCAGACGGCTCATTAAAATCTCTGGAGCGTCCACGTCAGGCTTTTCCATCACAGCGGCGGAGTGGAAGGGACCGACAAGTGGATCCAAAGTGGTCAGGCGGCTCCAGAGGCCAGGACGGTCCTCCAAACCTGGCACAGTGCTTTAACAGGGGGTGGGAGTCTCTTTATTTTTGACACATTAGCAGCATGGTGAGAACGCTGCAGACACTTCAGCTGGGGGCACAGTGTTCCCACCACAGCTGGAGATGAGCGCGCTGACTGAACGTAACAAACAGACAAACCCACGTCCACACACACGGCAGCAGACAGTCAGCTGAGGGCAGTGAGGGAGGCTCTCCCAGCCACCAGCCTGAGCTTCATCTGACCTGTGGCTTTTACACACTGAAACGCTGTTCTGTCCACTTCGCTCTGTGTGAGATACAGTAAACTCTGCAAAAAGGGCTGCAAAAAATTAATGTTTTGACAATTATTCAGCTGAATAAGAATCGATTAGTCAGCTTGAATGCGGCCTGTAAATGTGACGAGGGGTAACATTAAAACTTTCTAACTGACTGAGGTTCAGTGGCCGGATTACAGAAATTTCCCGTCTTTTAGTTTTGAGATCTGACAGTTTAATTTAAATTTTTCACAGATTTGTATTACAGAAAAAAATCTGATCTTAATTTAGGAATTTTATATTATCGTACAGCTTCTTATCTCCAGTTAGGAAATCCTGAACTACTTGATTGAGGATGATAATCAACTGATTATCAACTGTTACCTAGCAACTGACGATAATCAGTTGATTATGAACTTCAATCAAGTAGTTCCGGATTTCCTAACTGGAGATAAAATACTTGTAAACATGTAATAAAATAACAGTAAAGATGTAAGTTTTTAAACTAATGTTGTAAAAACAAATGTTAAAGCAAAACTAAAGTGTGATAAACTGTAAGTTGTGAATACAGCGCCCCCTCCTGTCAAGATAAGATTTTCCACAAATTTGTATTACAGAAGCAAATCTGATCTTAATTTAGGAATTTTATCTTATCTTACAGCCTCTTATCTCCAGTTAGGAAGTTCTAAACTACTTAATCGAGGTCAATAATCAGCTGTTATGTCTGTTACCTAGCAACTGTTTCATCATCAACATTAACACACGAAGGTGATCAGAGGGGCGGTGGAGATCGAGTCTGCAGCGTCTGAGATCTTTAAAACGCAGAGTTAGAAAAGAAAATCATCTCACAGTGAAAGCAGCGTTTTACAGTAGGAATAAATGGAGCTCATTATGCTGGTAGTGAACTATGCTGCTGACACAGCTGCCTAAAAACCATAGAAACGGACCTTAAACAGAAGTGAGGATCATCCTAAAGTTAGGACAGGATTTAGGAGGTTTAGTCTAGTTAGGATGTTTGTGTGATGCTGTTTTCTTATCTGGAGTTCATGATGAGATTATGAAGTCAGGAACTGTTACTGTCCTAAATTCAGTCTGTACTGAAGTCGCCATGGTGACTAAACAGTGATGCTTTGCTACAGTAAATAATAAGCAGTATCTGAAAATGAGTGATGTAATACTAGATAGGTTAACGGTAGATTAACATCATAGCTCTTCAGACTAACCAGGTTTATCATTTTAACATGTTAGTTCACTAGATGAGCTCTGCCTGAACAGGTTTCCAGGATGAGCGAACGGCATCTTGTTCATATAGACACTGTTTACAAAATGAGTCGTATTCTTAGTTATTTGAGCAGTTGTACAAAGTTTGCTAGCTACTGTATGAGCGATATGACAGGACAAGCTGCTGAATGTTCAGTACCTTTTGAATGAACTGCTAAATATGTCTAATTAACAAAAACTCATAAGGATTAGAATATTTCATATATATATATATATGTATAAATAACCTCTGTATGGTTTCTGAGTGAGGCACAATCAGAACAGAGCTCATTTGCATGAATCAGTCTTAAAGGTACAGTAACAAAAACAGCCTGTTTAACTGTACAGGATAAAGAAAGGCTGAAAAATGATCGTGTAAAAATGAATTATGAGTGTTTTTGGTAAATAAAACCACAGAAAAAGTTACATGCAGGACACTTAAAATACAAAGCCCACCCACAAATTGCTAATCATGTATATCATAATGATGCCAATTATGATATAATAAATAATGAATTAATAATACACACACAGAAGTGCTGTGGGCTACAGGTGGTCTAGTGTGTGGGACATAAACATGACAGCCTACCTAATTCAATAAAAAAAAGAAAAATATAATAAAACTGGTGTGAGGAGGTTTTTTTTCAAACAGACTAGCCTCGAAATGACAGGTGATCTGATCTTTACAAAAAATAAAAAAGTGTCTGCAGCACAGAGCCAGACTGAGTCAGGCCAAACAAAGAGGAAGCTTAAGAGTTTAGGAGGTTATTTGAGGCTCTGACTGAGTGCTGTGAGTTTAAAAAAGCATCGAGGTTCATCGCTGTGCCAGCAAAATCAGCAAGTCTCAACTCGCGTGAACTTTGATAATCTTAATGCATTTATTTATTTATTTATTTATTTATTTATTTGTGTATCTATTTATTACGTATTTATTCAGTATTTTTTGACAAATGTACTAATAGACGCCTGAAGTTTGTTCACACCTGACTATACTTTTTTCTTTACTTTTATATTTTCCACATTTTAGAATAAGTGTGAAAACATCAGAAATGTGAAATAACACGTGTGGTATTACTCCAGTTTGGCTGCATCCAAAAACAGGGTAATTCGTATGCAGCTGCACTTAGCCAAAGAGCTAACTTTGCACTGAAAACAACAGCACAGACCAGCACACACTCCCTGCTAATCTAAGATGGTTTATGCTGGTCCATTGCTGGATTAATGCTGGTTTACCTGCCAGCATCCAAAACACAACATACAGTTCTACACATCCTGGCAGAATTTGTAAGATATGTACAATTCTTTAAATAAAATATGATCATCCAAAAGACATTTATTTATTAGAGGGATTCCAGTTAAACTATAAGGCATCACAGAATAGCTCAATCATAAAACAGAAAACAGCAATAAAGGAAACACTGAGATAGCCCCCCTTTCCAAAGCTTGCATACCCTTAGTTCTTAATACTGTGTATTGCCCCCTTTAGCTTCAATGACAGCTGGCAGTCTCTTGTGATTGTTGAGGACGAGGCCCTTATTTTCTCAGGCGGTGAAGCTGCCCGTTCTTCAGGTCCTGTAAATTTGTGGGTTGTCTTACATGAACTGTAGGTTTGAGATCTCACCAAAGTGGCTCAATGATACTGACTGACTGAGGGTTGACCTGGCCTTGTGTTTGGGATCATTGTCATGTTGGAAAGTCCAAGTGTGTCCCATGCGCAGCTTCTGGGCTGATCAATGCAAACTGTCCAGCAATATTTTCTGATAACATGCTGCATTCATCTTGCCATCAATTTTGACTGAGCTCCCTGTGCCGCCGTAGCTCACACACCCCCAAAACATCCACCACCATGCTTCACAGCTGGAAGGAGGTACCTTTCGCCATAGGGCTCCTCTCCAAACATAGCGTTTATGGTTGTGACCGTAAAGTTTGTGACTTTGTTCCTGACGTTTTGAGGCTTGTCTTGGTGCTGTTTGGCAGGTGAGTGGGCTGTTTTGTGGCCCTGACATAGTAACAGCTTTTTTATGGCAACTCGACCGTGCAGCTAATTTTTGTTCTTCTTAGTACAACATTGTTTGCAGGAAGCTGAACAAGACTGTTTATAAGGCTTAAGCACCATAAGCATTAGATGTAACTGTAAGAGCTCAGGGATGCTCCATAAGACCGAAGGGCAGATTTGAGCTGCAAGTACATAAAGAAAGAGGTGCTAGGTGAATCTCGGCTCTCCCCCTACATGGCCATTTTTAACGAGCTGGGAGGGGCCTAACATTAAACAAACAACAGTTTTCAGAGACGAGTATTAGCAGATGATGATGTGACAGTCAGGGTTCGTTTACAGCACTGTGGCTGTGACCTGGAAGACTCACCAAACGGAGACGAATAACCAAACAAAAGATCAAATCCTGTGGAAAAGACTGGCACATCCCTGTATGCTGTTCTTTTACACAGGAAAATAACTGAAAACGATATGCTGCGTGTTGTTTATCATTCATTAGCCCATCATTCATACCTTTACCCCTTGAAATCTCAGGCTTATTACATACTAAGGCTTATTATTCAGTAACTACAGGGACTTCAATGCAAACTGGCTGAGCTGTTCTTAGCTTATAGATGTGTGTAATAAAACTTAGACTTCGCTGTTGAGGCCTGGCCATTTAAGGGGTTAATGAACAACTCATGAATCTCTGAGATTTGACTTAGTGAGCTAAAGTAGGCTTACTCATGTCGAATCAGCATTACTGAAAATAATTAGCATAGTTTTTACCAGGAGTGTTAGTGTGTGTTGCGCTGGTGCGAGTGGATTAGACACAGCAGTGCTGCTGGAGTTTTTAAACACTGTGTCCAGGACGCTGCCCACAGGACGCTGTTGGCTGGATATTTTTGGTTCTCAGTCCAGCAGCGACACTGAGGTGTTTAAAAACTCCAGCAGCACTTTTTTTCAGTGTATGTGACACCTGTGTTTAATGAGTGACACCTGAGTTTTAGTCCCGAGAGAGAGAGAGAGAGAGAGAGAGAGAGAGAGAGAACAGAGAGACAGATAGAGGGAGAGATACAAAGAGAGATACAGAGAGAGAGAGAGAGACAGAGAGAGTACAGAGAGAGAGATACAGGGAGAGATACAGAGAGAGAGAGAGAGAGAGAGAGAGAACAGAGAGACAGATACAGAGAGAGAGAGAGAGATACAGTGAGAGACAGAGAGAGAGAGAGAGAGAGAGCTGGAAATGTCTCTGCAGAATAAAGACAATTATATGCTTAGTCACCTAATCACACATCCGTCCTCTTTATCTTCTCTCTCTCTTTCAAACAGTAAACCTCCATTTCTCCATCTCTCCTCTAGTTCAGTTCAGTTCAGAATAGCTTTATTCACATGACTGTGAGGTACAGTATTGCTAAAGCATAACAACAGTAGAACTGAACAACAAAAACAGTAATGAAAACAGAATAAGATAAAAGAACCAGCATAAATAATAACCATATTAATTATTATAATCACAATATTACAGTATTATTATTACTGTTACCCGCTGTCTCTCAGGCGGTGGCATGTTGTTATGTATTTGGCAGTGAGGGGGGCTGTGAATATTCATAATTTCTCCAATTCTGTACATTTTTCAAAATTTGGGATGAATTTTTTTAATTTGTTTGTGTAAATTTCCCTTGTCTGTATTTTTCACAGTGAAGAAGAAAGTGCATCTCTGTCTTGACCTCACCTGTCAGACAGTGACCACACCGCCTCTCCTCTCTGGGCAGCCAGGACTTTTTATACCTGCCCCGTTCTATGGCCAGGCTGTGGTCACTGAGTCTGTACTTGGTCAGGATCTGTCTCTGCTGTGTATCTCTGACAGTCAGGAGATACTCCTCCAGTTCATACTCTGTTTTAGGGCCTGATAGTGTTCTAATTTACTCTGAGTGTTCATTTCTCTACCCCAGTGTTCCAGATAGTCATTCTGACTGTTTCTGATGATGTGATTGATGTTTAGTTTGGGCTGTAAAGCAGTGCTGGAGCGAGGCTGCTGTGTGTTAGGATCTGTTAGTGGGTTAATAAGCCTCAGACCCAGCTGACTGAGGGAGCTCTTCTCAGGGTTCAGTTCTTGGGTCTGTAGCACCTTAAACTGCAGCGTTTCTCTGGGACTCGTCTTCAGGTGCATCCAGAACTGTAGAGATCTTTTTTGAATGTTTATTAACAGAGGAAATTGGCCTAATTCTGCCCTGCATGCATTGGTTGGTGTTTTTCTTTGGACTTTCAGGATCGTTCTGCAGAATTCTGCATGCAGGGCTTTTGTTGGATGCTTGTCCCATCTAGTGTAGCCGTGCTCACTGAGTGGACCCCACACCTCACCCCCATACAGCGCAGTGGGCTGGATCACACTATCAAACACTTTACACCAGACTGAGATGGGAATATCGATGCTGTAGAGTCTCCTCCTGATTGCGTTCAGCGCTCTGCCAGCTTTTTCCTTTAGTGCATTCACTGCCGCACTGAAACTCCCGGACGCAGTGACGATGAGGCCGAGGTAAGGGTACTGCATCGTGTGCTCCAGGGCGGTGCTGCCCAGAGTGAACTGGTACCTGTGTTCTCTCCTCTATCCCTCGCTTTCTTTCTCTCCCATCCTTCACGATTCTTTTCTCTTTCTGTTTTCCTTTCAACCTCTCCTTCTCTCTCTCCCTCTCTCTCTCTCTCTCTCTCTCTCTCTCTCTCTCTCTCTCTCTCTCTCTCTCTCTCTCTGCTAATGCATATTTTGTCAGGATTATCACACCACATTCCCACTGTGTGTGTGTGTGCGTGTGTGTGTGTGTCTGTGTGTGTACAAGTGTGTGTGTGTGTGTGTGTGTATAAGTGTGTGTGTGTGTGTGTGTGTGTGTTAGCCCCCCCGGTGTGTGATATCTAAACTCTTTTAAGTGATCACTTAACTGCTCCCCCAGGACGGATCCAGTTATGGGGATGTTTAGCAGAGGTGAAGTTCAGTGTAGGGGGAACTGGGGCAGTCTTTTAACACCCTATTAAAGTGAATTAGCTATGTGAGCTTATCTCCTCTCACTGGGAGACGGACAGAGTGTGAGTGTGAGTGTGTGTGTGTGTGTGTGAGTGTGTGTGTGTGTGTGTGTGTGTCCACTACAGGCCAAAACACTCTATAATAATCCTTCTTTACCTGAACATAAGCAAATTATGGGAAGGGTTATTGCACTTTTTAATGGCTTTCTTTATTATTCAGTGCCGTAACGTCATTTCCGACTCCTGGTGTCCATATGGACAGTGTTCCTCCAGAATGTCCTGTCTTCTGTTTGGGTCCTCAGGTCTTCTGAATGGCTGCTTCATGGTTCCACTGATCGTCTCCATCCATCTTCTCTTTTACCTTCAACTCTTCTAAGCACAATGGTGTTTTCCAGTGAACTGGTTCTTCTCAGAGCTGCAGTTTGGTTATCTGTGCTGTCTTGTCTTTGCCGTCCAAGGAACTCTCAATTTAGTGTCCAGCTTTGCATCGATAAAGATCCACAGAGAAGACCGCAGCCTGATCTGAATTTGAAGATCTTTTCAAGCTCCTTCATCTTTGTTCTGCCGACAAGCAAAATGCAGACAAATCCGTCAACCAGTCATCAACAAACAAAAGTAGGCCAAAATAAAAAAAGTCAGGTGGACGAACGAGGCACACCAGGAAACGGGGCTGAGAACTACATGGAGACCACCAAGAATAAAACCCAGAGCCAGTCTAACACAACAAGCAGCAGGTCTTTGTGATAATGAGGGATAATGAGGGGGAGCTGGAATGTTCCAAGGAGATCCTGTGATTTTCAGGGTCACAAAATCTATCCATTTGTTTGGTCTAAAAAACAATAAATAAATAGATTTTTCGATGTAAATCAGCTTGCACAGTTTGTCTAAGAGAACTGGCTCAAAGAAATTACTTGTTCACAAACTAAGCATCACTTCTACACTGCATGGCCAAAAGTATGTGGACACCCCTCCCAATTATTGACTTAAGGTGTTTCAGCCACACCCATTACTAACAGGTAATAAAATCCCCATAGATAAACACTGGCAGTGGAGGGTTGCACTGAAGAGCTCAGTGATTTTAAACATGGCACTGTCATAGGATGACACCTCTGTCACAAGTTCAGTTTGTAAAATTTCTGCGCTGGTAGATCTGCAGTTTGGTGTGGAGGAACTCCAGTGGCCCTCACAGAGCCCTGACCTCATCCCCACCGAACACCTTCGGGATGAACTAGAACGCTGATTGAGAGCCAGACCCTCTCGTCCAACATCAGTGTCTGACCTCACAAATGCTCTTCTGGATGAATGAGCACAAAGTCCCACAGACTCTCCAACATCTGTAGGAAGCTTCCCAGAAGAGTGGAGGCTGTTACAGCCGCAAAGTGGGGCAACTCCATATTAATGCCCATAGTTTTGGAACAGGACATCCAAGAGGCTCATATTAATTTTACTGTATAGGAGGATTATTTTATTTTTACCTATAAATCTGATTCTGCTGTGGAACCGCAACAGGGCAGTAAAAGAGCCGCATGTGGCTGTATTTTTAAAATGCGTTTATCTGTATTAGTTATTATCTGTGTTCAGTTGAGTGTAATGAAGGTTCCAGATGTAACTAAACATACTGACTCCTGTGATCTGCACTGTACTTTACATTAACCATGTACGTCTGCAGTCAGACTCTCACACACAATGTATTTCACATAAACAAGATATCAGATCATAACTGCATTTTCACAGAGTATCAATACCCACAACACTCGCTTCTGTCCTGATAAAGGATCATCTGATCAGATTTAAAATGAAGATACTGGAACACAAACTCATTTCTAAAGGTATCAGACAGTGAAGAGCGTCAGACAGGATTCTGGATGTTTTCATACATTTTCAAATGGATTTTATAAACACATTTACATACGTTTATTTTTGTATGGGACATTTCTATGTGTAGGTGGGTCATTCTCCATTTGGAGTGGGAATTCAGGTGGATACATTTTTAACTCTTATTCTCCAGGGTGAATTTCCATGACCAAATCGTAAGGCAAATTATTTAGTAACTGCATGAAATAAATGTATTTTTTAATTTTATTTATTTATTTATCTTTTGTAAAAGTTCCCCTCAAATTAACAGAACATGTTTTATGATCACACATATTGCTATATGCTTACAATTTACTGCTGAAAGCCAAAAATACGCTCTTTGTATTATTTTATTAAAATAATGTTTACAGAGCAGATCACTGAAGAGACGCCATCTGTTTATAGTTTATAGCCCAGATTTGTGGAAAAATGGGTCGACTTTCAGTAGAAAAGTTCAGCTTCTTTTATTATAAGGGTTTAAAATGACATCACCATCTATTTGACTGGAAAGAAGACAGTTACAGCTCTCATACGACCCCCACCTTTAGAATGAAGCTTATAAAATATGAAAGTTATGAAGAATATGACGAAGTGCGTTTTGGAACCACCGGTGGTCCCAAAGAGTTAAAAAGGTTAAAAAATCTGAATTTTCCTTCTCAAAACTAAATAATCTTAATATGTCTAATAACATCTCCTATTATCATATATGCAAATAGAAGAGCTTAATTCCAAACATATTTTATAGTCAACGGTGTTGTATGAATATTCTGTAACACCAGTGACGGTGACTCCAGTGACATCCTGGTTAAAACTGAGGATTTTGTAAATTGGCTCATTGGCCATCATTTAAAATCAGTAATAAAATGATATTTGGCATTATTTTGACAAAATTTTAATTACCCAGTCATTAAAGCTCATAACAGCGGTGGAGTTATGAGCTGCCTGACAAACAAAATTATTAATAAACTTGAAACGTGCATTTCCTGAAGGAAATGCAGAATGGTTGCGCAGCTTAAATGGTTCCCACTTCCTGTTAGGTTGCTAGGTGGTTGCTATGGTATCCAAGAAGGTTGCTAAGATGTTGCTATGTGATTGCTAAAGTAGCACAGGTGGTTGCTTTGGCGTTGGTAGGGGTTTGGTATTGTATCCCAGTTGGTTGCTAGGCAGTCGCTATGGTGTCCCAGGTAGTTGCTAAAGTGTTACTAGGTGGTTGCCATGGTATCTGAGATGGTTGCTACGGTGTTGCTAGGCGGTTGCCTTGAGATCTGATGAGCCTTGACCCAAAGAAGAAGTTTAATAGAGCTGAAAATACTGTGTTAAAATGTAAAATAAGAGTCCTGAAAACATCAGTGACCAGAATCTCTGTGACAATTGATTTTTTAAAGAAAATACATATTTTTAAATGTAGTATAATGTTAATGATGTAAAAAATAAATCTGTTTTATACAAATTCCTAAGTTAAAAATATTGTTTTGTATTAAAAACGTTTCTCAGATGTTGAAAATTGGTTTTGTGACGAGCTGTTTTCCAGATGCAGAGCGACTATGAAACAGGATAAAAAGAGAAAAACCAGAGAATCATAAGGGGAAAGTGGTATTTAATCTCAGGTCAACTGTGTAAATGTACATACCGACTTTTGGAGCTGTGCCTGATATTTTAAGCTTATTTTTAAGCCCTGAAACCTTTGTAACACAGTTTCCCCTCCAAATGGAGAATGATCCAATATTTTCCCATACATTTTAAAATAAATGTGTTTTAAAACATATTTGGTTAATATGGCAATATATTCTGTATATATTTTAGTGTTTGGAATGTATTTCAAACATACAAAAAAACATGTTATATTATTATATTATATTATATATATTATTTCCATATGGGCGTCTGAGTGTTTTTATGGGTAATTACTGTGTTTATGTGATTAAGAACGACTTTCTGTCTGCAGTTTTATTTCCATTTGAGGGCAGGAGGTGAGTGTTTATGGGTAACCCGATGATGTCATTAAATATTAACATATCAAACACACGCCGTACCGGCCTGTTTTGATGCAGGGTGGACATATGCAAGTGTGTGTGTGAGACATGTGATCCCATCTGATGAAACCTGATACACACTTCACATGCTAAAGAAGAAGAAAAGAAAGAGAGAGAGAGAGAGAGAGAGAGAGAGAGAGAGAGAGAGAGAGGGAGAGAGAGAGAGACATTGGGTCCTCCTTTATTGGAGTAAGAACAGAGATCCAGTTACACTGTGAAAGCTCATCCAGAATACTAAACTGGCTAATTGAGTAGTGAATGCTAGTTGAATGCTAATCTACAGTTGTGTGCACCAGTTTGTAGTCAAACCTTTTTTTTTTTTTCTTTTTTGTTTTCTAAGTGTAAACACATCCTCAACAGAACACACTTCTGCACATTTTAATACACAATTACTGTTTATTTACTGTATTTAACATGTTAGGGTAAAAAAATAAAACATAAACTGTGACCTGTTCAAAAGTTATAGCATATTTAATACAGCCAATACAGAGTGATGCGTTCAAACCCTACTATGATACCCCTCTGTGGTCTGAGGTCATTCCCTCTTGATCATCTCTTCTTAAACCCTCCTTTAAAGGCTCTTCATAAAACATGATCCTCATATGTTTCATATCTAAATGCTCCGTTATCTTCATCACTACTTTCCAAAACCGCTGCAGCAGCTTCAGCAGCTGTAAACTCTCTGCACGCCGTTTCACACGAGTCTCCGATGTGGACTGAATGAAGAATGAAGGGTTTCCGGCGTGATGGTCAGTCTTAGTGATTTCCTGAGTGTCCATTGGTCAGTTTCACACAGAATGTAGACGGACACACGAATCCACCAGCTCCACACGGTGAGAGGCAGATGACGTGTATCTCAGCCCCTCTTCATAGGCTCATAACTCCGGATGTGAGTCTCGTATGATCTCGTGATAAGATGGAATGGAAAGGGCGACTCTACAGATTCAGGAAGTGCTTGAACTGGATTTCTGAGCTGGATCATCACAAAGATACAGACACAGATATAGAAACAGAGAATTTGATGAGCAGGCAAGTTTGTGGACCACACAGGACTAATTAATGATGCCATTGTATGCTGTCAGAAATAAAGGTCCTAAACTGTCTCTGGGTCAGTGCCCCTCTTGTCACTGGGGTGGTTCCCTCAAGGCTCCATCTCAGTACCTTCAGTCAGGGAACATAACTGAACCATAATCCACTGAAATGATATGTTCTAAGCTGTACTGACTCCACACACCCCGTCTCGTCTCCAGGCTTTTATTTTACTGTTCTGTTTAAAACATTCGGTTATGAAAAGGTACAAATACGAACTTTTCACCTGGAGAAACTTATTTAAGGCTCACAATCAGGCCTTAAAACCACTGTTGGAGCTTTGAGGGAACATTTACACTGTTTGTACCTTGATGAACGAGAAATGTACCTGAACAGAACCTTTATTACTAACAGTGTACTGGGTTTTGTGGGATATGATGATTAGCTAAATAATTGACCCCTTGATGCTGGGCCTGCTGATAATGTCCATTCCTGTACTTTTATCACAAAACCACACTGGAAAAACATTAAAGGTCAATTCAGTTCAATTTTGGTCAGTTTTATTTCTATGGCAATTTACAAGATTCATTCTTTTAGAAGGTAAAACCCATAAATCTTTAGACAAACTCTAAGAAGTTCATAATGGTGTTATTCAATGGAACTGTCTGGAAAAAAACTCAAGTATTTTCTAAAGAAAGTATTTATTTGAAGCTGGAGTTTCTCAGATCATGTCATACAATTGCACTGTAAAAATGTATTGTAATGTTGTAATATGTATTGTGTTATTGTTATTATTCACATAATCACCTAATGAATTACTTTTGATTTAAAGTCAAACGTGACAAAAAAAAACTACACACACAAATTACTTTTCATCAAATTCAGATAATAACAAATTATCTCCTCTTCTGCTTACAAACTCTCCACTTATTCTTATGAGCTACAGGTCAGAAATAATTAATACCGGTGTCTTGTAGGGGCTGAAGAGGAACTGCTCTCCGTGTTCCTCAGTGTGTTTACATGCCTGTGAACTAATCAGCGGCTGAATGTAAGGATATACGTGGAGCCGGCCTGAGTTTCAGGTGGTTAACATTGTGGAAGTGTGTCGGGTCAAACAGGGCCTCAGAACCTGACCCACTTCACTCACTGCAGGACACAGTCAGCAGCTTTAAAGTCCACAGAACAAACCCAGCACTGACCCTCCAGCTCACTCAAAAACGTTCAGGCAGAGAGTTTATAAAACTTTTTTTCAGTTTCTATTTTCTGCATCATTGGAACACAGCAGCTGTCAAGATGTCAAGATGTCATGATGAATGGACCGATAGAAATCGTCTGAAACTGCTTGGAGAAACAATCTCATCACATTAACCAAGTAAAGAACATTTTTACCTCCTCCTGTAAAGTTTCCATTTTGGACAGTGACATTTTATTAAAAAATATAACAATAAACATTTCCCAATGCATCCTAAAGCATATATACAAACTCATTTCACTGTGTAAAAATGTAATTTATTACGTAATTAATTAATTAGAGTTTTCCTATAGTAGTGAAACTCTAGAGCAGCAGTGGCACCCGAGGGGTACATCGAATGACACTGGAGTTACATCAAAAATCCTGACGCTAACCAAGGTGTGTAATAGTCTGCAAGGTCACCAAGTAACTTCTAAGCAACTGAAGGCCTCACCATGGCTAATGTTAATGTTCATGAGTCCAACATCAGGAGAACATTGAACAACAGTGGTGTGCATAGCAGGGTTGCACGGAAAAAGCCACTGCTCTCCAAAAAGAACACTGGAGAAAGGAAAACACTGCATTCCAGCATTAAAACCTTATCCCATCTGTGAAACATGGTGGTGGTAGTATCGTGGTTTGGGCCTGTTTTGCTGCATCTGGGCCAGGATGGCTTACCATCATCGATGGAACAATGAACTCTGAATTATACCAGCGAATTCTGAAGGAAAATATCAGGACTTCTCTCCGTGAGCTGAAACTCAAGAAAATGTGGGTCATGCAGCAAGACAACGACCCTAAGCACACAAATCGTTTTACCAAAGAACAGTTAAAGAAGAATGAAGTTAATGTTCTGGACTGGCCGAATCGAAGTCCTGACCTCAGTCCTATAGAAATGACCTGAAGCAGCAGTTCTGAAGCTGTTTTGTACGGAGGGGCTAAAACTCCACCAAGCCGCTGTGCTGGACTAATCAACAGTTACCGAAAACATTTAGTTACAGTTATTCCTGCATAAGGGGGTCAAACCAGACACTGAAAGCAAAGGTTCACACACTTTTGCCACTCACAGGTCTGTAATACTGGATCATTTTCCTCAATAAATAAATGACCAAGTCTAATATTTTATTTTATTTGTTTAATTTGGTTCTCTTTTGTTTAATTTGAGTCTCTACTATTAGGACTCGTTTTTCATTAAAAATCATCTTCAAATTGTTTTTTTCTGTACTGGCAAAAACGAGACATTCACCAAATTGTTTTATTTATTTTTTATTTAGACTTTTCAACATCTTTGACATATTTTCTGACATGTGGGCATGCTGATTAATATAAACAAAGCATCTCTTCTGTTCTGGGTCGAACTGACCCTTTCAATTCCAGACATACTTAATTAGTCCAGCAGAGCAGCTTTCATGCTTCAAAAATTATAAATTTTAAATTTTAAAAATATTTTTTAAAAATACTTTGAAACGAGTCAATTTGAGCCACAATATAACAGAAGAGTTAATGGAGAAATTTTTTATTTTGGACCATTTTTTGGTCCATTTTAACACACACACACACATTTCTTGCTGTCCATTGAAAAACAAGTATCTCCAAATATATGAACTACAGGACAAAGCCAAAACGCTCTTACCTTTCAATGTAAGTAAATGTAAAGAGATTTTGTTCTAAGTGATTTTAGAGCATTTCCATTGGTCCATGCATCATGAAATGTTTACACAATGTAAAGAACAGCTGATGTGTTGAAACGATGTAGAAAACTAAAAATCAACAAAAATAGAGATACATGGTTTTCTTTGGACAGCGACGATATGTATATATATACACAGGTGAATTGATTTGTAAGTCTAAATGTATTACCTATGCATTATGGCAATATTCATGTGACACAGCAGGAAGTTATAAATGCAGGAAGTAATAACTGCATTTATGGAGAAATATTTATACATTAATAAATAAATAAATAAATAAATAAATAAATAAAATGGTCTATATTTCCCGATGTTTCCCAAGCAGGGCGACATTTACCTGCTTAAAGGACTTCAGTGTGGATCTTCTGTGTTGAGTCTTAAGCCCAGCACATGTATTTCAGGTGGACACAGTGCTGTTCTCAAATAAACCGCTATAAATACATGGGCTGCAGCCATGTACAAAAACAGAACAGCACCCTGGACTGCTCAAACGCTGAGTCATGGTCTGCCTGCTGCTTCCCCTGCTGCTGTAATTAATCCTTCAGCCAGCATCTCCCTGGAGACCCCATTTGGAGAACTTCATGTCTAGATTAGAACGATCCACGTTTGCTGAATTCGCTATTTCCTTTTGCTTTTTCGTCTGCAGTGTCGAATTTATCTGTCAAGGTTCATGTATGTTTCACGAAATTCAATAAGGAGAAGAAATGCATTGTCATAGATCATATGAATCACAGTCTGGATTACTTTACTGTTTTAGCTGAATTATTTACCCATTTTAAACAAGAGTATCCAATCCAGCTGCTCCTATCAGTTAGCAGGATTAATCAGCACGGCCGGTGCTGCGTGGACGAAGGAGCCACTGTTGAGCATCATTGTTAACATCACTCGTTAAACTGATAGGAGAGAATTATCGCTGCACACATATCTGAAAACATCCACAGGTGTTTCTGTCCATCCTTCCACTGTGAGAAGAAACAGATTTAATAGAACAAAACGACAGCTCAAAAAATAAACACACTTTCTTTGGCTTTGTTAAAAACAGCAATGAACAACACTTCAGTTCCCTCACAGGATATTAAAGCCATAATCTCGAAACACAGTGGTCAAAATCAGGTGGATTGTTTTGGTGCCCACAGTGTGGTCACAGCATTGAAATTGTGATGTACTACACTAGTGTCCCAGTTCAGGGGCTGTATCCTTCAAAGGACACGGTCTATGAAGGTGTGTCCTTCGAAGGCTGTGTAGACCCATGAAGGCTGAACCGAAATGAGACGGTCTGCTCCGCCCTTAATGCTGCATCACGAAACGCCACTCCAGTAAAGTTCTATTAAAGTTCTTTAAAGACGGAGAAACTTTGATTTTAGTTTTTTTATTTTTTCATTTATTAGAGCTGGAGATGCGTCTCTCTGTCGGCTCTTTGCTCCTTAAAACAAAACAAAACAAAACAAAACGAAACATTAGCCTACATTTAGCTTCAGTCCACATTGGCTGTTTTTAACATTTGTATCATTTGCTATTCGACTTCGCTCCTCTGCTGACGCCGCCATGTTCTCGAATCCTCGCCGGCGACCCTTGGGATATGTTGGCTGGTGAAGGGTCCACCTGTTGGATCCTTCATTGCCATGGAAAAGGACACATTTCTCGACCGTACATGAAGGGTCTTCGAAATGGGGCAGTCTAGTCGCGCCGCTGTGACACAATCAGCCTTCAAATCCAGCCTCTGAAGGATGCAGCCCCTGAATTGGGACACAGCTGTTGTCAGTATGTTGTCACAATCTCCTAAAATCCTTCATAAGTTCCATATTTATCAGCATTACAGTCCGACGAGAGCTTATGTCGGGCATGGAACTCCATGGAAATTTGTTAAGTAGCCAATATAGACCGAATTGAATGTTAGTAAACATGAACGTTGGCTGTACTGGGTGGATAACGTCCAGTCAGCGGTAGAAGCAGCTGGTTTTAAGTAGCAGTGAATACAAACTGAACAGAATGAACCAAAATATGGTTAATCATAGTAAAATGTTCTCAATTTTTGCTTTCTTCTTTATCCACCTCACAGCTCCCCCATGCTTCAGTGTGACTGGGTATCGCCTCGGAGCGGCTAGCCCCAACTCCAAGACCGTTTAGAGTGATGAAGTCCTCTTTGGAGCGGCTAGCCCCGACTCCGAGACCGTTTAGAGTGATAAAGTTCCCTCGGAGCGGCTAGCCCCGACTCCGAGACCGTTTAGAGTGATAAAGTTCCCTCGGAGCGGCTAGCCCCGACTCCGAGACCGTTTAGAGTGATAAAGTTCCCTCGGAGCGGCTAGCCCCGACTCCGAGACCGTTTAGAGTGATAAAGTTCCCTCGGAGCGGCTAGCCCCGACTCCGAGACCGTTTAGAGTGATAAAGTTCCCCCTTTGAAATGGAATTTAACAACACCAGAGGAGCTTTAGTAGCACAGGCTTAGCTATATCAGCAGCAACAACCAGTATTTACTAACAGATATGTAGAGGCACACTATCTCAGTATTTAGATGTTTCATCACAAGATCACTGAAAAAGTTCTGTTTTTTTTCCAATGTCTCAGTTAAATAACTCTCAAATAAGAATCAGGCTTGCGCTGCCAGCGTTATCCACCAGCTAATGTTTTTCTTTGTGACGTAATGCTGATTTGTCCTATAGGTAGCCATTCAGTAGGAATAGGAAGGAATTTAGATGCTTGCGGACCACATAACATATGTTTATTAACAAAAAGAGTATCCAAAATCAAGGTCAACCAGTCCAAAGTCAAAAACCAGATCACGAAAACAGTAACCATGAGGGACGTCCAAAATCCAGAGTCCAATATGCAGAAAAGAAAGTCAAACCAGAAATCACAACAACACTGAGAGGTCTGGGCAAAAGGCAAGGTCAAAAACAAACAAGGCAACGGTCATTCACAGAAAAGTGAACCAACTGACAAGAAGGCTCAGTATGGCTCTGTAAACAAAGGCAATACTTCGCTACAGCCTGGGCTTATATACTTAACTACGAAACATGGAACAGGTGAGGTTAATGAGTAGTCATCGCGCTGCTTTACCTGAAAATATGAACATACATCATCTAGAAGATGAAGAATATTTCAGTCTTTTCGTCGAGCACGTATTTGGTTTCAGTGTCGCTCCAAAAGTGTGTCGCTGCGTCTTGTGGCGACGCTGCTCGCTTATTTCCGGTACTGCCATCTGTTTTCGCACATGCTCAGACTGAGACATCCGAAAGAAATCAGAGTAAGAGTTTACAGCACTGAGAAATCTGATTACTGAGCTCAAATCCAGCCTCTTTATCAGATTTCTTAATCAGATTTCTAGATCGAAGTATGGTGTTTACATGACCATCTGAATAATCAGATAACTGCAGAAATCTGATTACGATCGGATTGTTGAGTGTAAAACACACAAAACAATTCAGACATTCACAGGGGCCTGTTTAACTTTCACTGCCAAACCTGAAAGTCTCTCTCTCTCTCTCTCTCTCTCTCTCTGTCTATACACACTCTCTCTCTCTCTCTCTCTCTCTCTCTGTCTGTCTATACACTCTCTCTCTCTCTCTCTCTGTCTATACTCTCTCCCTCTCTCTCTCTCTCTCTCTCTCTCCTACTGTTAATGTTAAAACACTTACTGTAGATTGTGGATCTGAAAAGTGAATTGGAGTGCTTTCTGTTGATTACGATTTCCTCTGTGTGTGTGTGTGTGTGTGTGTGTGTGTGTGTGTGTGTGTGTGTGTGTGTGTGTGAATGGAAAACTCATTAAGGATGTGTTTAATATTTGATGTGTATGCAGGTTGGTGTTGGTTTGGTTTACAGGTGGAGGGAGCTGTGGAGTGAAAGTGAGGAGAGGAGGAGTGGATGATGGAGGGATGAGAGAGGAGGAGAGAGGGATGGATGAAAGCAGCACCATTTTCATTAAGGGAAAAATGGAAAAAGTCACTAGTGGCCAGCTCCTATGGCCTGGGTGTGTTTGTGTGTGTGTGTGTGTGTGTGTGTGTGCGTGTGAGTGTGTGTGTGTGTGTGTGTGAGTGTGTGAGTGTGTGTGTGTGTGTGTGAGTGTGTGAGTGTGTGTGTGTGTGTGTGAGTGTTTGTGTGTGTGTGTGTGTGTGTGTGTGTACGTCTTCACCTGGATGCATTTCTTTAGTCATGACTTAATAACGTTAGAGAGAATTTCTCTACTTTCAGTGATTTTTCAAATGACCAGCTGGTAGAACAGTCTGACGGATGCTGTGCTGTGTTTGTAAATGTACACAGTGTTCTGAGGTAACTTGATAGGTTGTAGGTAAATTGACTAGCAACACTTTATTTGGATGGTCCACTGTTGTTTGTAGTTACTCAGCATATCTTTAACTAACATTCAACTTAATATCGGTGAAATGCAACTGAACTTGAAATTGAGTGAGAAAGATTACATTAAATCTAATCCTAATCCTAAACCTAAGCCTAACTATAATGTTGTTTATAATCAACTGAACATCACTAGAATTTGTTAGTAATTTAAGTATCTGTAGATCATCTGTAGGGGACCATCCAAATAAAGTGTGACCAATTGGTAAGTTGGTAGATTGTTGGTAGGTTAGAAAGTCAATGATAAGTGACGTCAAGTCAAAGTTTATTCTTATAGCATTTTTTACAACAGGTGTTTTTACAAAGCAGCTTTACAGAAAAATCTGGGTCCAAGACCCCTTGAGCGTCACCAATGGCAATAGAGGCAAGAAAAACCCCCTAAGAGCAAGAGGAAGAAACACCGAGAGGAACTCAGAAGGGGAACCCATCCTCCTCTGGAACACACCCTAACACAACAAGAACAATATAACCAGAGAATAAGGTTTTACACTTAATGTACAATATTGAACATAGAGAAACAGAAAAAACAGCCAGTGACTATACTAATATTTCGATTAATCAGTGATAACCGATGATAACCAGGGGCAGTCGTGGGCTGTAGGTTAGGGAACCAGCCTTGTGACCGGAAGGTCGCCGGTTTGATCCCCATCAGCTGACAGTACGTGACTGAAGTGCCCTTGAGCAAGGCACCTAACCCCCAACTGCTCCCTGGGCACCGTGGATAGGGCTGCCCACCACTCCGGGCAAGTGTGCTCACTGCCCCCTAGTGTGTATGTGGTGTTTCACTGCACAGATGGGTTAAATGTGGGGTCCAGACACAGTTGGCTAAAAGGTTCATTTCATTTCATTTCATTTCATTTTCGTTTCATTCATTGACTGTCAGAGGCCGAACAATGTGAAACAGGTCTATGAGAATCAGTCAATGTTACCAGTGAAATTTGGTGACTGCTGTTAGGAACAAATCACAGTGAGAAAACCATGAACGTCAATGACTGTTAGAGCCTATAATGAAGACCTGTTAGTATGAGAAAGAGAAGAGCTCAGTATATTGTGAGTCTCTAATTACACAGTTTAAGTCAGTGCAGCAGCACTATGATCAGTCAGTATCAGCAGGTAGGCTGGAAAGATATTGATAAGTTGGTGAGTTATTGTAAGTTAATACAACCCCATTTCCAGAAAAGTTGGGAATAAATAAAAATAGAATGCAGTGATGTGCAGCTCACATAAACCATATTTGTAAAGGACAATAGCACAAAGACAACATATCAAATATTAAAACTGAGAAATTTTATTGTTTTTTGGAAAATATTTGCCCATTTTGAATTTGATGCCAAAACATGTTCCAAAAAAGTTGGGACGGGGGCCTGTTTACCTCTGTGTTTCATCAGTTCTTCTTTAACAACACTCTGTTTGGGAACTGAGGAGACGCTGCTGTAGTTTAGAAAGGGAAATGTTTTCCAGGATTTCAGCTGTTCATCAGTTCAGAGTCTCCTTTGTCGTATATTTCATTTCATAATGCGCCAAATGTTATCAGTGGTGACAGATCAGTTTAGTTTAGTTTAGTTTAGTTATCAAATTATTGATAAATTGGTCAATTATTGGTTATTGGTATGTTGGTTTGATGTACGTTATTTAATTGTGAGTTAAGTTCTTGATAAGTTATTAGTAGGTTAGTAAGCTGCATCTAGCAAGTTAATGTTAGGTTGGTGAGTTAATAATAAGTTGGTAATTTACAGGTGAGTTAAAGGTAAGTTGGTAAATTATTATAATTTATCAGTAAATTAATATTAAATTGGTAAGTTATTGGTAAGTCGGTAGGTAATTCGTAAGTTAAGGGTAAGTTGGTAAGTTATTAGCAAATATTTATGTTATTGATAAGTTAATGTTAAGGTGGTCAGTTATCGTTCAGTTGGTAAACTACGGCATACCAACTAAAAACAAGTACATTTTATTTTTTTTATAAAAAATAAAACATTTATTTGAGGAATTGTCCATTATATTGTGTCAGATGTGGTTTTTGAAGACGTGGTGGCTCTTTATGTGAACTGGAGGAAGCACATGCTGGCCTTCACCCTCCTAGCCTGGTAGCATTGTGTGATAAAGGGAGATCTAACTAGCAGGTGGGAGTCGGGCATGACTACATTGAGGAAAACGTGTGGGAAAAAAACACTGATGGGCATGATGGGTAGTGAATATCTCACTAAAACTTTCAGAAATAGATAATAAAGTGTAATAAAGTCCAATATTTATCATGTGACTGCAGTTTTACAGCACATTCTGTGTGTGTGAATGTTGTGTGTGTGTGTCTGTGTGTGTGTGTGTGTGTGTGTGTGTGTGTGTGTGTGTTTGTTTGCTTGATGGAAGTGTCCTGTAGAAGTTCCAACATGACCTCAGCACTCAGATTACACACTCACACACTTAACCACATCTAACTCAACCCATCACAGAACGGTCAGTCTCCAACCTTCAGCTGCCTTGACCTGGACACTGAGAGAGAGAGACAGGTACAGGTTACGTTCAGTCTGAGGACAAATAAACACACACACACACGCACACACACACTCACACACACAGGAGTGCAAGAAGAAGTGTGTTTATCCTGATGCATATCATGTTGTGGAATGATTTTGACATCAGTAATAGTAGACACTGTCTGGACAAACCGTCCACCTCATCACTCACAGGACACACAGTTTCCTTCTGGACTTTAAGGTGAGACTCTACTGGTGAACAGAGTCATTTGTAAAAAAAAATACAGTAGCTATCACAATTGATCTTCACCAGTTTTAAAAGAATTTCTTTTTGTATTGGAACTTTAGTAAAAAAAATACATTTAGCAAATAAATTTGCATGAGCAGTTAGATCCCACTGTTTTGAAGTAACTTTGTCCCAAAGTCTGAAAATCAGTGTGCAACATTAAGAATCGTCATATCGGGGCTCCCGAGTGGTGCAACCGTCTAAGCGTTGTCCCTCATCAGGAGATCGTGAGTTCGATCCCTGGTGATGCTACAGCCGTCCGTAGCCGGGAGTCCGAGAGAGCACAATTGGCCTCGCTCTCTCTGGGTGGGTGGGATGGCCCCTCCCTCTCCCCCCATCACCCAACACAATGCTAGTCACCGCAGGCGTCTGTTAGCTGACGTAACAGATCTGGCGGTTGGCGCTTTCCTCCGAGCGCGTTCGGCTGTCCAGTGACGTTGCGTGAGCGGCAGTTCAAAAAGATGTGGTGGCTGGTTTCACAGGTCTCGGAGGAAGCCTGTGTTAGCCTTCACCCTCCTAGCGTTGATAGCATCGTGTGATTGGGGGAGTCCTAACTAGCGGGAGGAATTGGAGACGACTAAATTGGGGAGATAATTGGGTTAAAATCCAAAAATAAATAAAAGAATCGTCATATTTTCTGCAGTTTTTAGTGTTTTAATGTAAAATATGATGATTTTCTGTGTGAACAGCTGTTCAAAGCTGTGTTTTCTGAGTTTCTGAGCTCAAAATGAGCTAAAATTGTCACTGAAACAGTCACTACTGACACATCTGGTACAGTTCGGTAGAGTTATGATTGTTTAGGTAGAGACAGAATGGAATGTTCACTCATTAGTTTTAATACAATAATCATCATTAAGGTTTAGAGTCACTCAGAGCAAAAGAGTTTAGTCTAAAGTCTAAGACCAGTTAAAAGTCCCAAATGTGTTTCAGCTCTGAGTTTAAACCAGTTAAGGAGAATCATTTACATTATTGAAAACAAAAAGAAGAGAAACTTCTCTGTACTTTGCTGACCTTCTCTGAGTTCCTGTATCAGCTGGCGATACTGTGTGTTCCAGCTCTGCTGTGTGATTAGCTCAGTTAACTTTGCCTTTTAAACTCTGCCTCTATAATTTACTGAGAAAAATGGCAGCATTCATTCACTCACAGGCCGTAATTAGGTTTAAGAGTGTGTGTGAGTGTACAAGCGTTTGGAACCCGAGTGTGTGTGTGTGTGTGTGTGTGTGAGAGAGAGAGAGAGAGAGAGAGAGAGAGAATGAGTGGAGGGACTTATAAATGTGAGAGAGTGTAGGATGCACTACATGCTGCCTAGTTCGGGTCACGAGGACGCCATGACGACCTAGATTCTATAAATAAGCCTTGCGCATAATTAGTGAGGTAACGAGATTACCCAGCATGAGAACACACACACGCACACACACACCCCGACAACACACTCTGATGTGTGTCCATACACCTGCAAACACACAGTACTGTGAAAAAGTCAGAGACCACCCTTAATATATTACGTTTCCCGTCAAAATGGCCATTAAGAACAAACCACTCATTTTTCAGTGTTGGGGAAAAAACAGAAGCCTCAACATTTCAGCTGTTCAGTGTTCAGTGAGTCACTCTTTACCTTTATTCCAGCTTTCATTCTTTTCAGGAGCCTCACTTTCAGTTCCTCAAAGAATCTGCAGACACACCTCCAAAGTTCTTAGAAGCTGGTGGTCTTTTGCACAGCACTGTACACATGTGGATAAACTTCATAAGCACACACACGCGCTCGAGAGGCCTGAGCTAAAATCTATTATTATCTATTAGAACATCATGTAGTACAATGTAGGTTAGAACTGAAGCCTCTCTTTTTTTCCCTCTCACTTTCCTCACACTTTCTCTATCTCAACACACCACCTCCTTCACTCTCCCCCTCTCTCCCTCTGTATCATGTTAATTACAGTGACGACTGCAGCGCTTTAATTAGGTCTTCCCTCATTCAGTCTCGTTATGTAAGTCATGTCTCATGAGTCCACACTGTTCACAGTGCTGTTCCAGGCAGAGGTCAAGAGGTCAACGAGGTCATGAGCTTATGAGGTCATTCTTATGATGGCTACATAAGGAAAGCTGGTATCTCCAGATGTAACAGATGTTCCTGAAAGAATCAGGCAGACCTTAAAACAAAAATGGTCATTTTTTCTCCCACTGTAGTGGTTCCCCTCATGTCACTGGGGAGGTTCCCCTCAGGGCACCTAGGTGGTACTTCTCGCATCACCAGGGCGGTATCCCTCGTGTCACTGGGGTGATGCCCCTTGTGTCACTGGGGGTGATACCCCTCGCATCACTGTGGCGGTACCCCTTGTGTCACTGGGGTGATACCCCGCGCATCACTGTGGCTGTACCCCTCGTGTCTCTGGGGTGATACCCCTCGCATCACTGTGGCGGTACCCCTCGTGTCTCTGGGGTGATACCCCTCGCATCACTGTGGCGGTACCCCTCGTGTCTCTGGGGTGATACCCCTCGCATCACTGTGGCGGTACCCGCTCTGTGCGGTCTCTGGGGTGATACCCCTCGCATCACTGTGGCGGTACCCCTCGTGTCACTGGGGTGATTCCCCCTTACGTCATTGGGGTGATACTTCACACATCGCTGGGGTGGTACCTGTCGCAGCACTGTGGCGGTACCCCTCGTATCACTGTGGCTGTACCCCTCGTGTCACTGGAGTGATACCCCTCGCATCACTGTGGCGGTACCCCTCGTATCACTGTGGCTGTACCCCTCGTGTCACTGGAGTGATACCCCTCGCATCACTGTGGCGGTACCCCTCGTGACACGGGGGTGATACCCCTCGCATCACTGTGGCGGTACCCCTCGTATCACTGTGGCTGTACCCCTCGTGTCACTGGAGTGATACCCCTCGCATCACTGTGGCTGTACCCCTCGTGTCACTGGAGTGATACCCCTCGCATCACTGTGGCGGTACCCCTCGTATCACTGTGGCTGTACCCCTCGTGTCACTGGAGTGATACCCCTCGCATCACTGTGGCTGTACCCCTCGTGTCACTGGAGTGATACCCCTCGTATCACTGTGGCTGTACCCCTCGTGTCTCTGGGGTGATACCCCTCGCATCACTGTGGCGGTACCCCTCGTGTCTCTGGGGTGATACCCCTCGCATCACTGTGGCGGTACCCCTCGTGTCTCTGGGGTGATACCCCTCGCATCACTGTGGCGGTACCCCTCGTGTCTCTGGGGTGATACCCCTCGCATCACTGTGGCGGTACCCCTCGTGTCACTGGGGTGATACCCCTCACGTCATTGGGGTGATACTTCACACATCGCTGGGGTGGTACCTGTCGCAGCACTGTGGCGGTACCCCTCGTATCACTGTGGCTGTACCCCTCGTGTCACTGGAGTGATACCCCTCGCATCACTGTGGCGGTACCCCTCGTATCACTGTGGCTGTACCCCTCGTGTCACTGGAGTGATACCCCTCGCATCACTGTGGCGGTACCCCTCGTGACACGGGGGTGATACCCCTCACGTCACTGTGGCGGTGATCACTGTGGCTGTACCCCTCGTGTCACTGGAGTGATACCCCTCGCATCACTGTGGCTGTACCCCTCGTGTCACTGGAGTGATACCCCTCGTATCACTGTGGCTGTACCCCTCGTGTCACTGGAGTGATACCCCTCGCATAATTGGGGCGATACTCCACACATCGCTGGGGCGGTACCTGTCTGACCACTGTGGCGGTACCCCTCATGTCACTGGGGTAGAAACTCCAGTACCTTTAGTTAGGGAACATAACTGTACCTTATTACACTGAATTCATATTTTCTAATTACTTTGACTCCATAAACCCCCAGATGTTTTGTTTTATCTTTGTATTTTAAATCATTTGGTTACAAAAGTGACAAACATGTACAGAATGTACAGTCACATGAATAGCTCCTGGTCAACATGTCCTCTGTAGGGAGCAAACTGAAATATGGCTTTGTTCTGCACATTTTATGGCACAACCACTATTAATTTACTGAGTTTACAATATCAGAAAAAATATAACAAACACGACTTCTGCTTATGCTTTCCCAATATGTTAAATTCAGTATATAAACAGTAATAGTGTATTAAATTGTGCAGAAGTGTGTCTCCATAGAGGATGTGTTCACTTATTTACACTCAGAAAATCAACCAAACCTTTGCATATGGCTGTACTTTATCTTTACAACCCACTAAAGGCACAAAATTAGACTTTAAGGTTATTGCTGCACCTTTTAGGGCACATTTTTATAGTGTACCTGTACAGTTGCTTTTACTCTGACAATGCGAGTAAGTAAACAGAGGGACAACTCCACATCCCCCGTATTAATGTAGTTAAAGGTACTACAGATGTACACAAAATGTGTCTGACAGCCCCCTTGTCACTAATCATGTTTAATTTGATGAAGATATTCTTGATATCAGTGTATGTAGATGGGAAAACTCATCTCGTTCAAACAACACAGAACGGTACTGAACTAATTGTGTTTGCATCAGTTTGTCAGACCTTTCTTGCAGTTCCCAGCCAGCAAAATCATCTGGCCAAAATCCCACTTTACTGTTGGCACAGTTGGCAAAGTGTCAGATGCAGCCAGAAACAGTCTGGCCAGTGCCGGCCCAGTTCTGCCACAGCTGGGCTTGGCTAGTACACAAAAAGAAAAGCCACTTAAATGCCTCCACAGCTTCTCGCCAGGTAACGCTACATTTGAACTAACAGTAACACTTTCTATGAATGTCACCTTTGTAAGCATCTATAAACACATTCATAACGTTTATAATGCATTCCTAAGACATTATAAACATGGCTATAAATATTTATAAAAATGCATTATATGTTATAGCCATGTTTATTATGCATTATGAATTGTTAACATAATACATTATAAGTACTGATCATAACAAGTTATAAGAGCTCATAAGTCGTATTTGTCCGCTCTAAGTAAAGTGAAGCGTACTGTACTAAAGCCTCCTCCAGTGTTCAGAGTGAGGCTTCAAGTTGAAGTATTTACTGAAGGATTTATTGAAACACTAAAACATTCACAGTAAAGCACATTACAGGCTTCAAATGTCAGAGTTTAAACTAGAGCTGCCATCAGTGTTTTACCCAATGTGGGAAAGGTAATGTTCACCACCGTTAGCTTGGTATTTGTCTTTACTCCAAGCTGGGACTGACTTCTTTGGCACTGACAGTATCACATGTTATCAACACTACTTATAATGCATTATATTAACAATTCATAATGTATAATAAGCATGGCTATAAAGTGTAATTCAGTGTGATTCTATTTATATGAATACTTATAACCATGTTTATAACGCCTAATGAATACATTATAACATGTTATAAATGTGTTTATAGATGCTTACAAAGGTGACATTCATAGAAAGTGTTACCGAACTAACTGCTGTTTTGTTTAGCAAACGTCAACTAATATTTGGATGAATTAAAAAACTGTGCATGGAAACTGTGTTTTGTCAACTGGAAAACTTGTGATTTTAACTGTCAAGTTTTGTCCAACTAAAACAGTGTACGTCATGTTAGCTAAAAGGCTAACAGCAGAGTAGTTACACAGCCATTAAAACTCTTTACCCTGCTGAACAGACCAACAGTAAGCTGGTTTATGCTGGTCTAGTGCTGGTTTAGTTGGTCACCCAGTATGGTCATACTGCTCGACCAGCATACCAGTATGCAAACCACATATCACTGTTGTCGGAACAAAACCTCGCATCTCCATGTTTGCCATTTTGGTCCAAAACTCTAAGATCACATTGAAAATCTGGGATTTTTTTCATTTAGACATGAAAATGAACAGGACTTTAAATTTAAAAATAATAAAACAAAGAAATGATAAGACAAGTAACACTAAGAATTAATATTCCGAATTCTGCATTATTTCTAGCTCATTTTCAAATTTAGGCCTTCATCAAATTTGCTTTTAATCTGAACTCTTTCAGTGAAGATCATGTTCAGACGACTCTCAGGTAGATCTGACCTGCTCATCAGAGGCTTTTACACAAACTCATGTCAGCTTGAGCGCACTCTGTCATTAAAGCAGAACGGGGACACGCCACCAAATACTGAAAAAATCTGAAATTCATGTTCAAATTTTAAAGTCTCTAAAATTTTATCACACTTATCATACTTTCATCATGCTTAATAAACAAGTTGACATGACGATAATATATAACTTTGTACTGAATTAAAAAGGAATGCAAATGGGAGAACTGTGGATTTGGGAACATAAAGTAATAAAGGCAACGAAAAATAAAAAAAGTGATTTTGGGGTGTTTTCCAGTTATGGCAGAGTCTGTACAGATCTGGCATCTGGACTTGAGCCAGTGCTGATACGTGCTGGCAGTGTTGGACCTGTTGTGGCCGCATTTCATGGCTGATCGAGTTGTTACAACAAGCCCCTCGGTCTGTTACAGTCAATCCTGCAGGCAAAATTCAGGCATCAGTGTGGCTGCTACTGTTTTTAGCTTTATGCTAATGTACTTCAGTCCATGTTTACAGGTAACAGTGAGTCACAGTGTCAGAAACCACATCATCAAGTCTATTAGAGACACTGAACACCTCCACACGGTTTGAGATGAGTGTGTGATGATTTAGACATGCAGTTAGCACCATGCTAACTGGTAGAGTATGAGTTCCCATTACTTGTTAGCCAAATTAGCCTGGTAGCTCCAGTGCTAAAAGAAAAGAAGCAGACACCAAACATGTCTTTAAACTTGTATAATACACAAATAAACACACAAAACTGTTGACCCTGTAAAACACTGACTGACAGGGAGGGGAGAGAGAGAGCGATGTCGGGCGAGAGAGAGAGAGTTAAAGGTCTTTTAAAGCTGGCAGCGCTGCTGCTCTCCTCCTGGGACACTGTGTGCTAATGCAGAGCGACACTCACTCTGCCGGTTCAGAAGCAGGCAAGGAGAGAGCGGCGAGGAACCAGAACAAGGTCTCTCTGACACTGAGCAACACTGAAAGAGGGACAGACAGAGCTACAGCGCTCCGACACCACGAACGAGAGGAAAACCAAGGAGGTTAGCAAAACGCTAAAGTAGAGCTCTCAGTGTTTCAGAACAAGAACAGTGATGAGACCAGTTTAAAACAGGGCTGGCAAATGTGTGGCCTGGACGTTTGATTTGGCCCGCCAGAAAGTTACCTTAAGCCACCCCCCTCATCCAATGAGAGAACAGATTTTTACACTGTATGAATAACCTAGTAAATACTGTATTTGGGTCATTCTACAGAAACGTCCATTTTTGTGTCCCTAGTGTTTATAGATATATTAAACTAAAAATGTTAGGGTTACAATTTATTTGTATTTTGCACTAAAACAATAAGTTATTTTAATAATTACACCTTCTTGAGCCTCAATTTAGCAATATTGTTTTTTAAATCAATTATCTAGAAGTCTAAGTACCACAGAAGAGCTCGTCCTCACAGTCATGCGTAAAGAGCCGTATTTTGAGTTAAGAAACTGCAATAATCTAAACATGACTATGGAATATATAAATTAAATGACATAAAGAAAACAAATGGTAAATAAATATTATATAATATATAATGAAAGTTGTGTCCCCAGGAGTCGTGTCACTGGTGTTATCGTGTAACAAAAAATCTCTTATTTTGAAATAAAAGTCACACTGATGACATCACTTGACTTCCTTTCACCTGTTCTCTGAGGATCTATGAAGAAAAGCACATGGTGAGTCCACTGTGTCTTTCAGTTATCAGAGATTTTCTCATTTAGCTCATGATTTCATATGAAGCTTTTAGCTGAAGTCACTGGTGTGACTGACTTTATTCTGAGGTAACTGTGAAAAAATAGAATACAAATGGATTAAATTCCATATTTTAGTGGATATTCCATGATTGACAATATGTGGTTTGATGCTCTGTAGCAGACAGTCTGTAAAATTGTTCATTAAAAATGTCTCTGGTGTTCCTTTATTATGTGTGACACCAATGAGGATCAGTAACACCAGTGACTCCTATGGAGAGACAGAAAAGTGGACGTTTCTGTAGAATGACCCATTTTAAGCGGAGAGCCCTCAGTGTCTGTGTTTACATGCAAAGATTTTCGCCAATCCAACTGAATCAACTCCGATTACAGAGGAAGACTGAGGTGTTTATATCCCACTCTACTCAACACTCTGATGAAGATCTCAGTTTCCATGCTCACTACAAGCAATCATCCAAAATTACGCAAAATTACTAAGAGAACCGCTTAGTGTAGACGTTACCATGACAACACGATTTGAGAAATTCCATCTGTTTTTAATTTGCTCTACAGTTCAGGTGGGTCATTTGCTCATATCGCCATTGTTGGAACAAAACCTCGCATCTCCAAAATAATAACTTTACAGGAGAAGGAAAAAACCTACTTTACTTTTAATGTAAGTCAATGGAACCAGACTTTTTACCAAGTCATTTTGGGCCGTTTCTTTTGGTCCATTCATCATGAAATTTACACAGAATGTAAAGAGCAACAGGCATTTTCAAATGATGTCAAAAACTGAAAAACAACAAAAATGGAGATACGAGGTTTTGTTCCGACAGCAGCGATATGCTCGTCTGAACAGCTCATTATTGTGAGGTTGTCCATCCTGTTGAGTATCTTTAACTCTTTTAAAGCTCAGAGCATAAACTTCGTCTCCTCTGCAGACCAGTTTCTGACGCGAACGCACATGTGCAGAACGTATTTAAACTTTCTGATAGGGAATGTAATCAGATACAGGTGATTACACGGCTTTTATTCTTCGATTTAACAGATTATTTACTGGATTTGTATTCGGACTGAAATGCATACATGGGTGTATTCTATTGCGATTTAGCTAGTATTTGGATTATTATTGTATTATTAGTGTTTCAGAACAAGAACAATAACTGTTTAACCTCTTATAACCTCAGGCTTATTACATACTAAGGCTTATTATTCAGTAACTACAGGGACTTCAGTGCAGTCTGGCTGAACTATTAGGTTACGGAAGTGGGCAGTAAAACTCTTGACCTGCCAGTGGGCTCTGGCTATTTAAGGGGATCAAACAGGGCTGTCCAATGTGTGGCCTGTGAGGACGTTTGATTTGGCCTACCAGACAGTTACCGTAAGCCCACCCCCCCTCATCCAATGAATGAACGAACATTTTTATACTGTATATGTAGCTTATTAAATGCTGTATTTGTGACGTGTTCTTTAGTGTAATGGTATAAAATACATTTTTAAAAACTCAGTTTGAAACGATCTACCCTCTTTATTTATATGCCATATTGTCTTTTTAACCTTTGGCCAAACACATTTGGCCCCACCCTGGACAAAAAAAGTCTTGGCACCCCTGGTTAAAACGTTTAGATCAACATCAAACTGTATCTTGCAAACAATTACATAAGAAAGCAGTACAAATCTATTATGTTCATTCTGTGTTTTTAAAATGCTTCAGGGAGCGACAGGTAAAAATGTGAATGAATGAATGAATAAATAAATGAATGAATGAATGTATGAAGGAATGTGCGAAAGTTTCGGCACCCCCTAGTCACAGACTTTCCGTTCATTTTAATGCACAATTACTGTTTATTTACTGACTTTAAACCTTGGCACATTTTATGTTCTGGCATTCGAGCACACTTGGGTTCCCATGATGCTTTGCTCATGCTTAGTTGGTTTGTGTTTAGTTCTAAAAACAGTAAGTAAAGGTTTTCGGTTGCATTTTAAGGATGTCGTGTTAATGTTTACAGGTTGTGTGAACTTTTGAGCAGGTTGAGTGGGTTCCGTGTTCTAAAGGGTGTGAGTTTCCGTCACCCAGGTTTGTGTCCTTATTCAGAACCACAGGCGGACTTCTGTACACTGTAATGTGTTAACTTGAATAAATTAAGTCTGTTGTACATAAAAGTCAGTATATCCCACATATTGCTCAACAATTTTAAGTTAAGGGAACGGTTTTGATGATTTTGTACACTCAAATGGCATTTTTAAGTTAAATTAACTTACTGCTATTTAGTTTAGTCTGTTGCCATGGCAGCTTTGAAACCCCACATTCAAAAAATGATGGCATTTCTGTTGGTTTTAATCAATTCTTTCTTATTAAAGATGCTGAACAGATGTGTGAAACTGAGTGAAGCTAAGTAAGCTGTAAAATACAGTTACATGTTTGTTTTGTTAACATGATCTTGTTGGATAAAGCGTATATGTCTTTCCCATTGGCTGCTCGCTCCATCTATTTGCATATTGAGGGTTTCTTTCCCTTTGTTTTACTCACCGTCAGTGTGCTTTCATTCCACCTCAGGCGTATGTTTATCATATATGCTTTATTCAGCTGCCTAACCTTGTGTTGTTGGCTAAAAGTGAAGATTATTGTTCTCTTTGCTGATGATTCAGGGTTTGTGTTGGTCAGTGACCATGTTTCACACTAAAGGTTAACCCTTGGGTGTTAGGCGAAGTGGTCAATATCACTTAATTAGAAAAAAAGTTCTTAATTGCCTAATAAAACATATAATTAAGTTGCAATTTAAAATGTTAAATTAAAAATAATTCGAATTTATGAGTTGCACAAACATGTATTTATGTTAACTAACACAAAAATTATGGTTATTCTGACTCAAGTTTTTGTTACACGTTACTTAATTTTTTTAAGGCAACCGGTTTCCTCAGTTTTTTTAAAGTAAAGTCAACTTATCCGGGCTTACAGTGTAGGAGGACACGGCTGTGCTAGAGGTCGAAAAGAGCATAGTCCTCTCTGACGGAAATAAGACTGAGTTCCCTCTCTTGTGGCTGCTGAGTCAATTCTAAATAAAGCTTCACTGTGGACACTAAAATTCGCAGAAAAACGCCATACTTGAGTTTGTTCCCTGTGGGTGCTGCTGGCTGGCGCTGGCACTGAGAGACTCTGGTGGCGTGGCTAGGCAGATGCCTGCTCTCCAACAAAGGGACTCATTGTGTTGTTTTATGTTGTTGTCTGTCAGTTATAGTTATGTGTATGTGTTATTTGTGTTGCGCTGTGTTGAGGGGTTGGGGTTTGGTGTTGGGGGCTGGTCACTGTCAGAGTGATCTCCCCCATTGTTTCGGTGTTGTGTCCGTACCTTTTCTGCCGGCATGTTCAATACAGAGCACTTCTTGCTGCAGAATCATGGCTTTTCCTGTGTCTAACTCTCTGACGATATCACAGCACCATTACTGTCACAGAACAAAGAACAAGTACAACAAAGTTCAGCTAATAACTGCCTGAGTCTGAGATAAATGAAGCAGTGACATAACTGAAGTTTGGGAGCAGGGCCACACCTGATGCGTCCCCTCTGTCCAATCTAACATCCTTTAAAGGGAAGGTTGAAGGTTGATGCGCAGACTGCTGGTCACCATAGCAATGCAGACAACAATCTCACCTGGCTGGTAGCTAACGAAAAAGCAACGAGAAAGATTTAGACGAACACTGATAATTTGGAGACTAATGGACTTTTATTAGCACTCCAGCTGGTTTCCTGTTTAATCTGCAATGAGAAACAGTCAAAAGTCGCAAATCTGAAGTCAGTTTCTCGTTTGAATTCTCTCATTCCACCTTAAATGGTTACATTGTGGTACCTCAGGCATCATTTAAGGTGGAACAGGAAAATTCAAACCAGAAGCTGGTGAATGAGAAGTGACTTCAGCCTCGTAAAAAGTCAAACGTTGAGAGACATTTTACAAGAACATTTTCAATTTTTGTGGAAAAGTTTCCTGCCAGAGATGCGAGAAAAGCAGTTATAGCTGTGCTAAAGCTTAAAAGCAGAGCAAAATAAGTCTTTGTTTATATACGTTTTTGTTTATATGAATTTTGTAGCCTATATGAGGACATTAGCACACACTGAGACATATTTACAGCCACGATGGTGAGACGTTACTTCAATAAAATGGACATTAAATGTTGTGGCTCCCGAGGTGGATTGATTTTTGTTGAAAGGACAAAATGTCTCTTCTTAACATGTGGGTTGCAACCCCTGACCTCTTCCTTCTGTTTCCAGTGACGAAGTCTCACCAGAACTGGTTTATGAGGAGCCTGGCCACTTCCTATTTCCCCCATTATATCCAAAACAGGACTGCTAAACAGCAGAGGGCGCCCGCGAGTGAGTCCTTAATGAATGGGAGCAAATTGAGCTAAACGGCTAAAAATGAAAAGTTAAAATAGTTTCTAATCACTGAACCAGAACTTTCCTTTAGTTTTAGAAAGCAGAATGATGTGTTTCAGTAAAAAACAAAGAAATCTCACTTGTATGTTTCCTTTTTCTACAGCAAACGGGTTTTGGACAGCAGGACGCTGACATTACTGCTGCTGAGTGCTGATTGATTGGTGAGCGGAGCAGCTCATTGGCTCTTCACGCTCACTGACATCATGAACGTACATGAGGCACCATTTTAAACTCCTATAACTCGAGTTTAAAAGCTCTTAAAATATAACAGCAGTGTTAAAATGTTTTATGCTGCTCTGTGTTCAGGAAATGATTGTATTATTTTACATAAAAAATGTTTCAGCATTTATAAACTATGATTTTGCTGAAATGCTCCATCTTAACCCATTCACTTTGTACTGACTCAGGAGCGCCCTCTAGTGTTTGAGAAACCCGGAAGATATTGCAGAATGGAAATTCTTCTCTCTACAAGTTCTCTGGTCTCACCACCTTCCTGTCTCCTCTCTGTTCCTCAGTCTCCTCTCAGTCCTGCCTCTGTTTATCAAGGAGGCTTCTGGTTTTCTAGCTCACAGCAGGAGCTTTCAGAGTTCTCTCCCCTCCTTCAGCCACACAGTCATCTCTAATACTACAACAAACGAGCACCGTGCAAGGCTGCAAGACCACCGTCTGAAACCCAAATGAGCAGTATGTGTTCTGCTCATGTGTAATTTCCTTTTTGCGCCTTGAGCTGTAAATGCTACATCGCCCCCTGCAGGTCTGGTTCTAACACTCGCTGTGTCAGGGGCGCCATTTCATTTGGGAAAAACCATTTGTTTGCTTTTCTGTCTGTGCTGACTGAGTGTCGTTACCATGAGCTCTAAACACATGCCCATGTGTACAAGTGAAAGCTGTGAAGATGAACCAGACATTATTGTAGCATTCGCTATTCAAAGAGACACAGCTTTGACACAAGTGTCATGGTGCTTTATTATCCAGCTGTTGTCGGCCACAGCCACGCCGTACATAAGCAAAGCTCTCCTCCTACAGTTCACTCTCTGAGGCTTGACACATCACCTAAAACTACCATGCAAAAGCATTTCTTGAACCCGCTACAATATTATAACTGATAAATTCCATAAATTCTACACCCTCTTTATGTAGACAGTGGCGCAGCATACCCTTCAACATACATACAGGTGAAAACTACCTCATCCTTTTAAGTTTGGATTAGATTAGTGCACATTTATTGCCACATAACAGAGCTTTTATGTGCGAGTTCAATTAATAGGTATATATTGTAAACTGTGATTGTGTACAGTAGATTGTGTGCCCTTGTTTCTGTATGTCGGTCTTGGTGTACACACTGTAAAAAGTTGATTTAATATGTTTTTTAAAGATTAAATTGATGAAATTTGCTTTTATACATTTTACTTTTATACATTTTAGAACTGACATATTTTTTGGTAACACTTTATTTGGATGGTCCACTGTAGATTCTTTGTAAATGTTCAGTATATATTTAAGTAACATTCAACTGAATAGTTGAATAGTTAATAATTAAATGCCACTGAACTTGAAGCTGAATGTAACTTAGATGGTTCACTATAGATGCTTTGTAAATGCTCAGTCTGCCTTTCAATAACTTTCAACTAAATACCCATTAAATTCAACTGAACTTGAAGTTCAGCGTGAAAGAGTTTATTAAATCTATCCCTAACCCTAAACCTAACCCTCACCTTAACCTCAAGGCAAAACCTACATCTACTCCTAACCCTAACCCTGACCATAATGTTGTTGATAATCACCAGAAATTTTGTTAATGATTTAAGTGGCTGTGGAGCATCTATAGGGGACCATCCAAATAAAGTGTGACCTTTTTTACTGTGTAGGAAAGAGCTACACAAACTGATCATGACTGGAATGTATTATTATGTGTGTTCTGTATCCATTAGTTACAGTAGTGCCGTTTCAGCCATGTACATTTGTGCTTTTGAGCATCAGGTGTAGTGCTGGGTGGAGCAGCTGGAGTTCGTTCCCACGGCAACAATGATTATAATGTGAAACCATGGTGACTGTTGTCAAAGTGCACTGTGGCACGGTAGAGTCAATGGAGTTACCTCCACAGGCTACACAAGATCACCCACTGTACACACAGACACACAGACACACACACACACACACACACACACACACACACACACACACATACATAGGCATGCAAAAGTTTGGGGGCCTCAGGTCAAAATACAAGTGAAAATAAGTTAACAAACTACAAATTTCAAATTTTAGTGCATAATTTCTATTTATTCGCAAAGTTCAACATACTGGGAAAAAAATTAAACATAAAATACAAAATGTACCATAACATTTGCACAGACATTTTATTTTTTCGCTACATGTTAAATGTAGCAAACAAACAATATTGTATATTAAAATGTACTGAAGTCTGCTCTCTGTGGAGGATGTGTTTACTTATTTACACTTAGAAAATCAACAACAACATGTAGTTTGACCAGGGGAGCACAAACTTTTACATATGAAAGTAAGCCCATGTGGCTATTTCTAGCCTTGCTCCTTAGTATTAATATTTTATTGCAAAGCAACAAAGAAAACAATCATTTGTACCAATGTATGATTAAAAATCTGTCCTCAGATTTTTTGGAAACAATTACAACCCTATTGTAAATGTAAATAAAAACAAAATGCAATGATGTGCAAATCATTTAAACTCTATAATTTATTGAAAATAGTACAATGACAACATATCAAATGTTAAAACTGAGAAATTTAAAGACTGGTGAAGTTGTTTAATGCTGGTGGTTAACTGACTACAGGTCACTAACATGATTGGGTATAAAAGAGCATCTCAGAGAGGCGGAGTCTTTCAGAAGTAAAGATGAGGAGGGTTCACCACTCTGTGAAAGACTGCACCATCAAATAGTGCAACAATTCAAGAATAACGTTTCTCAACATAAATCAGGAAAGAATTTTAGCTTTTCATCATCTACAGTATATAATATCATTAAAAGATTCAGAGAATCTGGAGAAATCTCTGTATGTAAGGGACGAGGCCAAAAACCAGTATTGGCTGGCCGTGATCTTTGGGCCCTCAGGCAGCACTGCATTAAAAACAGACATGATTCTGTAGTGGAAATCACTGCATGGGCTCAGAAACACTTCTGAAAACCACTGTCTGTGAAAACAGTTCATCACTGCATCTACAAATGAGAGTTAAAACTTAAAAATGCAAATAAGAAACCAAAAATAAACAGGATCCAGAAACGCTGCCACCTTCTCTGGGCCCGAGCTCATTTAAATGGACTGAGGTGAAGTGGAAAAGTGTCCTGTGGTCCAACGAATCAAAATTTGATGGACACTGTGTCCTCCGGGCTAAAGACCACTCAGCTTGTTATCAGTGCACAGTTCAAAAGCCAGTATTCATGATGGTATAGGGGGGCATTAGTGCACATGGCATGGGTGACGTGCACATCTGTGAAGGCACCATTAATGCTGAACGATATATACATGTTTTGGCAACATATGCTGCCATCCAGACAACGTCTTTTTCAGGGAAGGCCTTGATTATTTCAGCAAGACAATGTCAAACCACATTCTGCATGTATTACAACAGCATTGCTCTGTATTAAAAGGGTCCAGGTGCTAAACTGACCTGCCTGCAGTCCAGACCTGTCACCACTGATAACATTTGCCACATTATGAAATAAAAAAATACTGCAAAGGAGACTCCGAACTGTTGAGCACCTGAAATCCTATGTTAAGTAAGAACAGGAAAACATTTCACTTTCTAAACTAGAGCAGTGTCTCCTCAGTTCCCAAACGCTTACAGAGTGTTGTTAAAGAAGAGGTGATGAAACACAGTGGTAAACAGGCCCCCGTCCCAACTTTTTTGGAACATGTTGTTGGCATCAAATTCAAAATGGGCAAATATTTTTCAAAAAACAATAAAATTTCTCAGTTTCAACATTTGATATGTTGTCTTTGTAGTGTTTCCCTTTAAAAATATGGTTTACATGATTTGCGCATCATTGCATTCTATTTGTATTTACAGTCTGCACAGCGTCCCAACCTTTCTTGGAAATGGGGTTGTATTTATTTTGTCAGTTGACAAAAAATGACAATCATGAATACAGAATAAGAGATTCACCCTCAAAGCGTCCCTCCCCAGCCTCTTCCCTGCCCCAGGGGCAAGAAAGAAATACCCCTGGTACACTTCTGTGACAGATAAAGTAAATGAAAAGTGTCCTCAGACTTTTGTTGTACATAGACAGACAGATAGACAGAGAGATGGTCATATATACACAAACACTCTCACACACACCACCCATAAAGCTTTATACCCAACTCCTGTCGGTCCAGTGGGCGGTGTCCCTCAGGGCTCTCTATTGGGGCCAGTTCCTTTGTTCTCTCTCATTGTTGTAACACATCTTTTTTTAACCTAGGTCTACTTTGGGAACCTTTAGGGACTGAACCTATGGTGCACCATATAAAAACAGTACATACAATGTGAAGGGTTGTCCTGTAGCTGGGATCCATGTGCCATCTGTGGGTGGGAAAGCAGGGCTTTTCAATAGGCTGCTACTAATTATGTTGTTAATTAATTATCATAGTATCACTAATAAATGAAGTTTCTCTATAAAACTCTATGATTTATTTTGGCTCTAGAGGCTCTGTTCTGAAGAAGGATTGAAGGATTCTGTCCCAAAATACTTTAAAAGCCATTTTATTCAATTTTGTTCCTATGAAATAAGTTGTTGGGAGTAAGATTTACATAAACAAGACATTTCAATGTCATTTCATGAGATTGATGCCAACTGCACTGCAAGAAATGACATCTTCACAAGAGAAATCATCTCAAATTTAATCTAAATGTCTAATATTTCTCATGTTGAGATGGGTGTATGAATATTATAAGATTACATAACTTATTTCTAGATGTTTTTTACTTGCTTAAAGCAATTTTATTGAGTAAAATTATCTGACTGTATCGGCAGATAATTTTGCTTGTTTCAAGCACATTTCTTAAAATAATCCAAATCATCTGTCAATATAGTAAGATGATTTTACCTAATAAAACAAGTAAAATACATCTAGAAATAAGTTAAACAATCTTATTATAAGCTGACAATAATATCAATTTGAGGAATATTGGATCAATCAACCAGATTTAAGACAGTTTAACTTGCCAAGATACCATATTTGCAGGGTGGACATGATATTTTGACGTTTTTTCATGTCATGATATCAGACTTTTTTAATTTTTTGGATATCTTTAATTCTATAGTGCTCTTACTATGATTCCCCCATTGTATTAACTAATTTAAATTTTTTGTGTCACATAAAGAAATCCGACCCCATCATACTGAAGCTGTGATGGAGTGGAATATTTCTAAACTGGATCTGTGTTATCAACATTAGAGCTTCTAATGTCAGTTGTTCAACAGTAAATTACATGAATATTGCAAATATTTCTATAAAAAACTCTTTTCTCTACATATTTTGTGATAACAAATTATAAATGATGAATAAAAGTAAATTTTACCAGCTTTTCAACAGCTTCTCCACCCATCTATCCATGTGAGAGTGAGGAACTGAAGTGCAGACATGAAATATAGACACCGTTCAGTCATAACATTCTGACCACCTCCTTGTTTCTACGCTCATTGTCCATTTTATCAGCTCCACTTACTATATAGGTGCACTTTGTAGTTCTACAGTTACAGACTGTAGTCCATCTGTTTCTCTGATACTTTGTTAGCCCCCTTTTGCCCTGTTCTTCAGTGGTCAGGACCCCCATGGACCCTCACAGAGCAGGTACTATTGGGGTGGTGGGTCATTCTCAGCACTGCAGTAACACTGACGTGGTGGTGGTGTGTTAGTGTGTGTTGTGCTGGTGCAAGTGGATCAGACACAGCAGTGCTGCTGGAGTTTTTAAACACCTCAGTGTCACTGCTGGACTGAGAATAGTCCACCAACCAAAAATATCCAGCCAACAGCGTCCTGTGGGCAGCGTCCTGTGACCACTGATGAAGGACTAGAGGATGACCAACACAAACTGTGCAGCAGCAGATGAGCTATCGTCTCTGACTTTACATCTACAAGGTGGACTGGCAAGGTAGGAGTGTCTAACAGAGTGGACAGTGAGTGGACACAGTGTTTAAAAACTACACCACATCAGTGTTACTGCAGTGCTGAGAATGATCCACCACCCAAATAGTACCTGCTCTGTGAGGGTCCATGGGGGTCCTGACCACTGAAGAACAGGGTAAAAGGGGGCTAACAAAGTATCAGAGAAACAGATGGACTACAGTCTGTAACTGTAGAACTACAAAGTGCACCTATATAGTAAGTGGAGCTGATAAAATGGACAATGAGCGTAGAAACAAGGAGGTGGTCAGAATGTTATGCCTGATCGGTGTAATTTCTCTGTAGTATTATTGTTGTATATGTTGTATGCACAGGCATATTTTGTATACCAGGATAAACCACACCAGCTAAATATATATATATAGAAAATAAAAAACAGCATGTGACCTTGTCGTGGTTGATGGGCGCAATCTCTCCAGCGCCGTGTCACTCTGAGAGAGACTCTTCGGTACAGCACAGCGAGTGTTACCACAGTGTCAAAGACAAATCTGAAGGCTCCCTCTCAAGGGGTGTTAGGGTTGCGGATAAAGTGCTCTACACAGACTCAGGCACGCCGGCCATGCGGCTGATGGTCTGAAAATGGGGAAGGAGGGTTGAAAAGTTCACATGCTGAGACACACATCCTTCAAAAGCAGCCATTACCAGAACCATAGAGCTACAGCAGGACATCAGCACGGCTGGTGGGCTGAGTATTTGGTATCAGCTTTTCTGCAGCAATATGAACCAAAGGTCTACAAGCTGGCTAAAATCAATCAGCCAGCATCACTGAGAGTTGTTGGGACGTGTTGTTTCCCTGTTGGCTTTAACTCACAGGAATTTGTCCTACTTGGAATAATCGAATATTAATTTCATGTTTTTTTAAAAACCGGCCATATGTTGGGTCAGCCTCATGGATTCAGCTATGATGCAACACTCAGTCCATGAGAATCAAATGACAGTGTTGTTTTTTCCACAGAAACGTTATTTAGAAAGTCAGCAGATACAGTGATACATTAGGCAAGATCAGATATTTCGTTTGAGCCTAGAATTATTATTGATTTAAATTACAAAATAAAGTTTAGTCATGTATAACCACGATCTGTTATATAGTTAGTTATAATGAATTACATTTGCATTCAATTCATGTTTGAAACTTTTTTCTGTTTATTTTGATAGTAAAATGGCAAAAACAGCAAAAAAAAATCCTTTTTATTTATGTAAAGCAGGACTGTACACACAATAAGTTTTGACCAAATTCAAATCACAGTCGTAAGTATCTGTAATAAGAAGTATCTCCTCTTCAACACAAATGTGGAACAGATTGACTGTTTACAATCTGCACTTTCCATCTTCAACTTCTCAACTTGTTTCAATGAGCTATGAAAACTGCATCATATGACCACAGATAACTGGGACTGCTCAGGGTTAAACGGTGCTAGTTACTCTAATACTGGATACTTTTGTGGGTTGTTTTGCTCTGAGATGTAACGACCCTGTTAGATGTTTCAGGTGTTTGGAGGATAGTGCACAGAAAGAGACATGGAATGTGTGAACTGGGCCTGAGTGTGGGCCTGTATCCTACATTTCCTGTACAACTCCATTTCCAAAACAATGATGTACAAATCATTTAAACCCTATATCTAATGGAAAATAGTTTAAAGACAAAAGATGTTGAAATTGAGAAATTTATTATTTTGAATTTGATGCCAGTGACATGTTTCAAAAAAGCTGGGACAGTTTGATATGTTGTCATTGTACTATTTTCAATTAAATTTAGAGTTTACATGATTTGCATATCATCGCGTTATTTCTTATTTACTTTCTGCACAGCGTCTCAACTTTTTTGGAAACAGGGTTGTATTTTATTTTTTCCCCTGAGGTCCATTTATAACATTGGAGTGGTTTAGTACTAATGGAGTATTGGTACTGACGGAGAATTGATACTGACGGAGTATTAGTACTGATAGAGTATTGGTACTGATGCAGTATCAGTACTGGTGGAGTATCTGTACTGATAATGAATTGGTACTGGTGTATCGATACTGATGGAGTATTGGTACTGATTGAGTATCGATGCTGATAGAGTATCGATGCTGATGAAGCATCGATGCTGATAGACTACTGCTGCTGATGGACTTTTGATGCTGATGGTGTATTGGTACTGATGGTGTATCGATACTGATGGAGTTTTGGTACTAATACTGTATTGGTACTGATGGAGTTTTGGTACTAATACTGTATTGGTACTGATGGAGTTTTGGTACTGATGGTGTATCGATACTGATGAAGTATTGGTACTGATGGAGTATTAGTACTGATGGTGTATCGATACCGATGGAGTATTGGTACTGATGGAGTATTAGTACTGATGGTGTATCGATACCGATGGAGTATTGGTACTGATGGAGTATTAGTACTGATGGTGTATCGATACCGATGGAGTATTGGTACTGATGGTGTATCGATACCGATGGAGTATTGGTACTGATGGAGTATTAGTACTGATGGTGTATCGATACTGATGGAGTTTTGGTACTGATGGAGAATTGGTACTAATACTGTATTGGTACTGATGTAGTATTGGTACTGAAGGTGTATCGATACTGATGGATCTGGTGTCTGATAGAGGAGTTATATTTGGCCCTGGTGTATGTGTGTGTATGTTTGTGAGAGACATGCTGCCTCTATCTCTTAATCTTTTCTGAGTGCACTTAAAAACTTTATGATTGATCACTTCTGACAGGTTAAAGGACAACCACAGGCTTCCAGTGTTTGTGTGTGTGAGTGAGAGAGCTGTCAGTGTGTTTTGTCTGTTTGTGGTGGTTTTTGAAGTCACTGTGGTCTGTAAGATAGCAATGTGTGTGTGTGTCTGTGTGTGTGTGTGTCTGTGTGTGTGTGTCTGGGTGTGTGTGTCTGTGTGTGTGTGTCTGTGTGTGTGTGTGTGTGTGTGTGTGTGTGTGTGTCTGGGTGTGTGTGTGTGTGTGTGTGTGTGTGTGTGGGGCTATATGACCTCGCAAAAGTGAAACCGTCCCAAACGCTGTTCCTAAGCAACGGTTTTAGTGACATAAATCCTGTGAAGCTCTCCAGCGTGTAGGTGCCAGTGAGAAGGTGCTGAATGCACAGAAATAGACTCTATAAATACTGACTGTTCATATACTCAACAGCACTGAGCTCTCTGAGATTAAAGCAGAACAAAAAAATAAAAACACATTTACGCAGCCTTAAAGGTAATTAATGAGTCAAGACATGTTGGGTGCCTGAAGTTCACTTCTTTAGTTTTAGTACTGGAGCTATTAGGCTAATGTAGCTAACAAGTAATGGAAACTTAAATACACTAATTAGCATGATGCTAACTGCATGCCTAAATCATCACACTCACCTCAAACTGTGTGGAGGTGTTCAGTATCTCTAATGCACTTGATGTGGTTTCTAATGCTGTATGACACACTGTTGCTTTTTAGGTTAGTTGATTGCTGAGTGATGGGGGGGACGACAGTTAGGCTCTCTTGGACTCCCAGATACGGATGACTGTAGCATCACTCCCAGTCTCCTGATGATGTCACTATTTTGTCCATACTTTTTTCAGTTTTTGTGACTTTCTAGGAGGTGGAGGTTCAAACAAATTTGCCTCAAAGCATCTGTAACTAGGAATGAAGAAATGAACGGCTTGAACATGGATGTCACTGCTATCAGAACAAAACCTCACGTCTACAAAATTGTAACTTTACAGGTGTAAACTTTCTTTATTTTTAATGTAAGTCAGTGTAAAGCCGGGGTTACAATACACAACTTTTATCCTGATTTTAGCCCGATTCTCAGTCTGGCTGAGTCTGTGCTGGTTGGTTCTAGTTTGCAGATTTTTGGGTCAGTCGACAGTTGGAGAGAGAGTCGAGTCGTGTTTGAGGGGCGCAGACTCAGATTTACTGCCTCCGATTCGCGTTTCAGAACAGTCGGAATTGATCAAACATTTGATTTTTTTGACCCGACTGAGTGAAATCTAGTATAAACTGTTCAACGACTCAGTCTGAACAGACTCCTGCAACAGCCAATGAAAACTGAGAGCCTGAAAGAAGAAAATACAGCAAGTAAACAAAGAAAAATGGTGAAAAGTGACTCACATGTGGAGCGAAGCTTTTTAAAGAGCTGAGCTTAAGACACAATCGAGTTTATGTACATTAAAAACTCTAAAAATACCAACTGATCACATTTTTAAATCCATGATCGTCACTTAAACATGTTTACCTGCTGCTTCTTTACTGTTTCAGCGCAAACGGCAGCAGCAGCTCATGTTTGTTTATTTGCGTCTCCTAGTAACGGGAGAACGCGAGAGTTCTCGTGAGTTCAGCAGCAGCTGAAAAGTGATCCCTAATCATTTAGTGTGTAATGCCCAATATTTCAGATGCCCCAAAAATCTGCAGAAACTAGACCGATAGTGTGAGACGCCCAGTCTGTTATAATCTGTTCAGACTTTAAAAGTCGTGTAGTGAACCCGAAGCTTAAACAGGCTTTTTTCTAAGTAATTTTGGGCCGTTTCTTTTGGTCCATTCATCATGAAATTTACACGCAATATAAAGGATAACGAGCATTTTCAAAATATGTACTGAAACTGAAAAATGACAAAATGGAGATACAAGGTTTTGTTTTGACAACACCGTATTCATGTTAGAGCATGTTTGGGCTGTGACATAAAACAGCTTATGCTCTGACTGTTAGCACAAATATGAACACAGCACTGATTTATTGAATTATTATTATTAATATTATTATTTTGTCATTATAAAACGTCCCCTAAAGAAGGAAAGAAAGTGTGATAGCAAAAAGAGGATAGAGACACAAAAAGACTGATAGTGGCCCAGAGAGAAGAAGCAGGGGACAGAAAGAAGATAGAAAGACAAAGAGAGAGATAAGAAGAAAGAGAGAGAGAGAGAGAAATCAAGAGACTGACAGTCAGAGAGAGTGATGGAGGTTAAGCTGTGAAAGTGAGAGAGTGTAGATGAGTTACAGTAGACAGTATCAGGTTCAGCACCTCATGACCTGCCTGCTGCTACGTGGGGTGATGAAGATGATGATACGATACCTGACGGAGGGCGGACAGTCGTCAGGTCATTACAGAGTCAGAGGTCAGAGCTCAGGTGAGCAATGGTAGGAGCAGAGAAAAAGACAGAGCACAAGCAGTTTTAAACTGTAGAACTCAGTTTATATCACAATACCTACACTTAGAGTCAGTTATTCATTCAGCCTAATGAGAAACTGTAGAACAGACTCAGTTTATATCACAATACCTACATTTAGAGTCGGTTATTCATTCAGCCTAATGAGAAACTGTAGAACAGACTCAGTTTATATCATAATACCTACATTTAGAGTCGGTTATTCATTCAGCCTAATGAGAAACTGTAGAACAGACTCAGTTTATATCACAATACCTACATTTAGAGTCGGTTATTCATTCAGCCTAATGAGAAACTGTAGAACAGACTCAGTTTATATCACAATACCTACATTTAGAGTCGGTTATTCACTCAGCCTAATGAGAAACTGTAGAACAGACTCAGTTTATATCACAATACCTACATTTAGAGTCGGTTATTCATTCAGCCTAATGAGAAACTGTAGAACAGACTCAGTTTATATCACAATACCTACATTTAGAGTCAGTTATTCATTCAGCCTAATGAGAAACTGTAGAACAGACTCAGTTAGCACCTCTAGCTTCTGTAGCATTTTCCCTAACCGACCTCTGAAGTTGTGTTATTCTGTAGTCAGTGTCACGACCCTATTAGGAACCTAGTGTCTTAGCAGATTTTCATGTTTATATGTCAGTTCAGTGTGCAGTAGTGTCAGTGTGCAGGTAGCAGCAGTGGTATTTCGGCTCCCTAACAACCTCATAATTCAGG